>NW_024039762.1:0-337500 GCF_016077235.1 Cyprinodon tularosa
TTTGAAATTGCAGCTGAATGGTGTAGAAAGGAGGATTGTTTTTTCTTGTTTTTTTATTTTTTTTCTTTTATGCGTTTCACTATTGCTTTCTGTGCTGGGATAAACATTGTTTTAACAAGTGGAGAGTGGTTAAACTTAAAACTGCAGGTATAAAGAAACAAAACCTCAGGTTTAATTGTGCAGCTGCTGCCACCTTTTACCACTTCTGCCAGGTTTTACTAACACTGCATTATCCAATTTGTGTGCAAGAGTTGTTTGTTAACAGTGTTCAACACTATAATACATACACCCCGCACACAACGAAAAATAAAAAACAATATCCACCTTTTCGAACCAGCCAATCTTACTTACTGAAAGGTGAGTGAATAAAACCATTAGAAACAAAATAGATTTAAAAGCAAACCAAAACCTGTCAAATTAAAGAGGAGGGTCGCAAGTTGAAAGCAACCTGGTATCGTTTTAATCCGCAGGGTTGTTCACCTGCCATATAGGTAACGAACCTACAGTAAAGGGAGTGTGTTTGTGTAGTGCGTGTAGTGCTAACACGGTTAGCAAATTTGTAGCCAGTGTGCTGCGTTTCCTGCTTTGTGTTCCCCCTAGCGAATCAAATGGATGGGGAAATCAGGACAGCAAGCAGTGGGAGCTTCTGCTGCCTCCATCGAAATGGAAGCCCAGGACTTAATAAGCTCAGTGTTTTTCGTTGTCAGAAGACGAACACAGAGCCCTTGGTAGTTTGGATCTAGAGGCTTGTGACAGAGAGATTTAGAAACTAATGGAGTCAACTAGAAAGCAGAAAAAAAAATGCTTATTGCAAACGTGCTTGGCAACTTGCATTGCGTACCAGAGGAAGTCCCAGTTAGAAACAGACCTGCGGGGTGAAGGCCAAAAAAACTGCGTGCAGAAGCTGAAGGACTGCGGGCAGAAGCTGAAGAACTGCGTGCAGAAGATAAAGGAAGGGCAAGAAGGCAGAAGAGAATAGGATGGCGACCTCCAAAAGTCCTGAAAGAACGGCAAAGGGGGGTAGCTCCCTGCCCACGGCGAAAGGTCGACAAGGAACAGACAAGGGTCAGATAAAGGGGTCAGACGAAGGATCAAAGAAAGAACAGAAGGTTCCCTTAAGAGAGAAGAAGGGGAAACCTACCCCTGCTTTAGATAAGGTTGATAGAAGGGGTACCAGGGAGATCCTCCGCTGGCAAGCCACAGAGCAGAGATCTATGAGGGGGCAGGGGAAAGGTTTTTGGTAGTGTATTTCATAGTTCCATCCAGCAGAGCAGCTTTAGACCGCAGAGGATGCAGGACCTGAGCGGCATGCCGGCCCCAGTTATAGAGCGACAAGCAGTCAGACCAAACACGAAGCACGAAACTGCTATGACACATCTTTGCCACAAAGGCAGCTGTACAGCCAACCATAGGGACACTGGTGAGCGTTACCCGCCCTGAGCCGCGGCCAGGGGGCCCAAAGGCTAACGGGCAACAGGCTCACACCCGTCACTGCATGAAAAGTGGGATTTTCGTCAATATGCGCACTGTAGATTGTCGTGGAACTTCAGGTTAGCGGCAGTTTACGGCAATTTGCAGGCTTCGCCGAAAACTCCCGTAAATTGTCAGAAATTGACCTGGACTTTCTTAGGCAGTGTTTCCCCCCATGCCTCCCCCCCAGGAAAAATTCTAGGGGAGGCCTTAACGTAAGTAAACATGCTGTGAGCTATAAAAATGCAAATCGGGGGTTGCGGGGGGGGTTTACTCCAAGTGACTTTTTCAAAAAAGGGTAAGAAATTCTCTGATACAAAAGACAGGCTCGTAGGCTATAGCCTCTTAATTTTAGCTTAAATTTGATTTATTTAATTAAAGTAAGAGACCAAAAAACAGATCTTTAGTGAAGAGCAAAATTTAGAGCAGAAATTATAAAAAAAAAAATTGCTTTTAAGATAAAAAAAAAAAAAATGGTCTGTCAATATGCTCAATTCAAAATTTTACTTAAATTTAAAAGTTTCAAAAAATGAGTCTGAGATGATTCACTTTATAACATGGCGCATTATCCTGCTGGAAGTAGCCATCAGAAGATTGGTACACTGTGGTCATAAGGTCCGGCCAGGTCAAGATCCGTAATTGCAATCGCACCAAACAGGAAAAAGAACATCGACAAATTCCGGTTCGTCAAATTAAAATATAGCAGCAACAGATCGGTGACTAGAAATTATAGCACAATTCTTATATATAAAAAAAAAAAAACTAACACCGTTTATTTAAATGATTGGATCCAAACTATTGGTTATTCACCAACCAGGAAGCAGATTTCTCATCTCCATCAAAATATTTATTTTATACCGAGGGACTTAAACTTTAATCAAATCCATTCAAAAGAAACTTCTTATCACAGGAATGAAAAGATATGCTGAGTTTGGGAGTAGTGAACAAGTTCATTAAAAAAAAGCAGTTTTGAATGATCCTTATCCCCGTTACAAAAATCTACAAAAATATATATATATATATATATTTGGGCAGAAACTGAACATATGCTGGATGATGGTGGGATTTTTTTAATATGTCATATTAAATTAAGCACTCACAGGGTTCATACAGGAATGAGTGACTCTAATTTAATGCTATTTTAATGCTATTAGAAATGATTTTAATGCCATCAACAAGAACCATGTACACAAGTTATTAGTGTACATGAAATATGAAGGAGCTGCAAGCAGAGTTCCATGACTCCTGTATGTATGTAAACACACACACACACACATATATACGTATATATATATCCTCTAGCTTTTTCTCCGCCTGGAGCGATATAATATATCTGACGAAATTGTTTTTATAAGCATTTTTTATTAAAGAATTATAAATACTTCGATAAACATATTTAAATAATTTTAGTGCCAATTAAGGCCTTGATTTAAAAAAAAAAAAGAATGATTTTTTAATTATTTTTATCGATCCGCGGAAACCCTGGTTCATCTCGCGCATGCTCCCTACGATCTCCAAGAAACTCAGAGCGGAGCGGTCTGCAGCCACAGTGGAGGATGTATGCTTTGCTTTGTGCAGGCGGTCTGGAGCGGAGTATGTGGGATTTCGGGGTAAAACTCCTCTTGGACGCGATGGTGACTCTGCATCGAACAAGACGAACTCAAAGAAGAGATGCTAGCGGTAAATATATGTTCGATTACTGCCGGGTAGGCTAAAAGCAGCCTAGGCTAAGCTACGGCTAATAGCAGCTGTTATAAAATTGGGCTAATGTTTTAGTTTTTTAGTATACTAAATAGTTTTTTGGTTCCTCTATTAGAAGGCTTAATCATTTTATTTGTGAGGTCTGTATGTCTCAGACCTCAAAACGGGGACTGTTAAAGAAAAATTATTATTCTTAGACTTTATTACAGTTAATCTTATGGCATGTGTAAACACTCTCACTTGAACATATTTCTTAATTTTGAACAAGGCTGTGTTAATGATTTAAAACTACTAATGGGTAAGTATTTAGAGCACCATACCATAAAATGAGTATCTCCTGGGGGCGAACATTATTTAAGCCTGCAGGAGAGATTTCTGCTTGGTTTACACAGCCTAGCCTAAAGCTACGGCTAATAACAGCCTAGCCTAAAGCTACGGCTAATAGTAGCCTTGCAAGAACAAGCTTTATTAAAGTGTATTTTTTGTGATTCACAGGAAGCAGTACGCCGTCTTCACAACTCGGAGACTAATTGCAGGCGCTATGAACCGGAGCAAGGGTAAGATTTAAAGAATATGCTTTCATTCTGCGGTAAAAGGCAATGGATACGGATAGATACCGATTATAGCTGTACATTTTGTTTTCACAGACCTCCTATTTGCTCGGAGCCATATCAGCAAGTCCAGATTTGCACGATGTTGATAAAGACGACATTGTGTGTAAGTGACTTGTTTTAATGTTTTCTCCTTCCTTGTTACTGTAACTTGCGTTTGATTTTTTATTCATACCACTCTCATTTAATTGTTTTCCAGCTGCCTGTAAGACGTATTTTGAGACGGTACGCAGGAGCTTCAGATATACGCAGCCAGCCAACACGTTGCGTGCGGAGGCTATCTGCTCGGAGTCGGGCCAGAAGAAAGAGGGTAAGACTTTATTTGGTGACTATTTTTATGGTGCATTAATAGATGTGTTGTGTCCATACGCAGTGCGCTGATTCATTGTTTTTTTTTCAGCTGCTGAAAGCGAGGCAGAGTGTGCTAGCAGATGAGGAAGTGGAACTCTGGAAGTCCGACACCGTCGGCCTCATGTCCGACGAAGAAGATGGCATCGTTGGCGGTGTCTCTGGATGGAGTGTACGGTCGCCGCCATTTCGTAGGCCGGATCTCACTGAACTCTGTGTTAAGCTGCAGTCCCGGTTAGAAGCGATGCCGAAGTACAGGGCCACGCACAGTAGGCTTCTGCACATCGGACCTGCCTCGGAGGGAATGCTGCCAGTTACCTCCAACCCCGAGGAAGTAAACGGACCGTTCACGGAGTTGTAATTTTTAGATACGCATGTGTTTGGATACGCGTTGTATATAGTTGTGTGTGTTTTAATAAAGCTCTTTCTTTGCATAAACAGCTTCCTGGCAAATGTTCATTTCCTGTATAAATTCATTCATGTCCTTGATGGTAGCCTAATAATTGTGTAGTAGTGTAGGATAACATAAATACACACCATATGAATGAATAAATATATATTCATAAATATATATATATGTAAATTTCTATGTAAATATATATATTCAATTCAATTCAGTTTATTTATATAGCGCCAAATTCACAACACATGTCATCTCAAGGCACTTTACAGTTCAACCAGATCATACAGTCAAATTGATACAAAGTTTTCTATCTAAGGAAAACCAGTTGATTGCATTGACTCATTGACTCAAATACAATCCCCCACACTAAGCATGCTTGTAGCGACAGTGGAGAGGAAAAACTCCCTTTTAACAGGAAGAAACCTCCAGCAGAACCAGGCTCAGTGTGAGCGGCCATCTGCCGAGGCCGACTGGGGTTCGAGGAGACAGAAGCAGAGATACAAAAAGCAGCTGTAAAAGGCGGCCCCGTCCAGGAAACACACAGCCAGGCAGACGAGCTCCAAGGCAGCTCCCATGCCAGAGGACGAAGAGAGCACATCCACTCAGTCACGGTCAGAGAAACAGGACCACACTGGAAAACAGGCCGATCTCCAACATCTATTAACAAGGGTGTTGATAGAAGCAGCACAGCGGATGTTTTTTTCCAGGATGACGTCACAGCCAAACAGGAACAGACGAGGCAAAGCTACTCTGAGGAAAAGCAGAGAGAGCAGAAGGCTAGAGATTGAACTAACAGATTCTGCAGAATAGGAGAACAGAGAGAGAATGAAGCAGAATGATGAAATGGGGGTCCCTATGTCCTCCAAAAGTCTAAGCCTATAGCAGCATAACTATAGAGATAGCTCAGGATAACCTGAGCCACCCTAACTATAAGCTTTATCAAAAATGAAAGTTTTAAGCCTAGCCTTAAAAGTATATATATATAATATATATATACTTATAATATATATATACTTATACTTATAATATACTTATACTTATAATATATATATACTTATAATATATATATACTAATATATATATGCCAACCAATCACGAGCGACTTTACTTGTTTAAAAAGAAGTGGTTCCGTCCAATACTCGGTAAGAAAATTAAAGCCTGACGTGGCCACGTGTGGTTTTGCTGCCAATCACGAGCGATTTTACTTGTTTGAGAATAGTGGTTTCAGCCAATTTTGAGTAGGTTATTCAAGCCAGACCTGGCCAGCCGCGCGGGTTTGCTGCATTCATATGCTAATTAGGGCCATTAGTACAGCTGATCGCTCTCCACATACGTCAGAGTCAGTTTCCGACAATTTGTGGCACGACAAACGCGGACAAGCGCGGGTTGCAAATTGTCGGAAACTGACGAAAATCAGGGAGATCTGCGGGAGTTTACGGGGGTTTACGGGGACGAAAATCTCACTTTTCATGCAGTGTACACTGCATGAAAAGTGGGATTTTCGTCAATATGCGGCACTGTAGATTGTCGTGGAACTTCAGGTTAGCGGCAGTTTACGACAATTTGCAGGCTTCGCCCAAAACTCCGGTAAATTGTCAGAAATTGACGTGGACTCTCTTAGGCAGTGTTCCCCCCATGCCTCCCCCCCATGGAAATCTAGGGGAGGCTTTAACATGTAAATGAACATGCTGTGAGCTATACAAATGTAAATCAGGGTTGCAGGGGGGGTTTTACCCCAAGTGACATCTTTCTGGGTAAGAAAATCTCTGATACAAAGAGATCAGGCTCAGTATAGCCTCTTACATTTTAGCTTGAATTGATTTATTTAATTAAAGTATAGAGACCAAAACAGATCTTTAGCTGACAGAGCAATACATTTAGAGCAGTAATTATTAAAAAAAAAATTGCATTTAAGATAAAAAATAAAATGTTGTCTGTCAATATGCTCAATTCACAATTACTTAAGTGGAAAAGTTTCAAGAAATGAGTCTGAGATGATTCACTTTATAACATGGCGCATTATCCTGTTGGAAGTAGCCATGAGAAGATTGGTACACTGTGGTCATAAGGTCCGGCCAGGTCAAGATCCGCAATTGCAATCGCACCAAACAGGAAAAAGAACATCGACAAATTCCGGTTCGTCAAATTAAAATATAGCAGCAACAGATCGGTGACTAGAAATTATAGCACAATTCTTATATATATATATATATCTAAAAAAAAAAACTAACACCGTTTATTTAAATGATTGGATCCAAACTATTGGTTATTCACCAACCAGGAAGCAGATTTCTCATCTCCATCAAAATATTTATTTTATACCGAGGGACTTAAACTTTAATCAAATCCATTCAAAAGAAACTTCTTATTACAGGAATGAAAAGAGATGCTGAGTTTGGAAGTAGTGAACAAGTTCATTAAAAAAAAGCAGTTTTGAATTATCCTTATCCCTGTTACAAAAATCTACAAAAAAATATATATATATATACATTTGGGCAGAAACTGAACATATGCTGGATGATGGTGGGATTTTTTTAATATGTCATATTAAATTAAGCGCTCACAGGGTTCATACAGGAATGAGTGACTCTAATTTAATCCTTTTTTAATGCTATTTGAAATGATTTTAATGCCATCAACAAGAACCATGTACACAAGTTATTAGTGTACATGAAATATGAAGGAGCTGCAAGCAGAGTTCCATGACTCCTGTATGTATGTAAACACACACACACACACACACACACACACACACACACATATATACGTATATATATATCCTCTAGCTTTTTCTCCGCCTGGAGCGATATAATATATCTGACGAAATTGTTTTTATAAGCATTTTTTATTAAAGAATTACAAATAATTCGATAAACATATTTAAATAATTTTAGTGCCAATTAAGGCCTTGATAAAAAAAAAAAAAAAGAATGATTTTTTAAGTATTTTTATTGATCCGCGGACACCCTGGTTCATCTCGCGCATGCTCTGTACGATCTCCAAGAAACTCAGAGCGGAGCGGCTGGATCCACAGTGGAGGATGGATGCTTTGCTTTGTGCAGGCGGTCTGGAGCGAAGAATGGGGGATTTCGGGGGAAAACTCCTCTTGGACGCGATGGCGACTCTGCATCGAACAAGACGAACTCAAAGAAGAGATGCTAGCGGTAAATATATGTTTGATTACTGCCTGCTAGGCTAAAAGCAGCCTAGCCTGAGCTACGGCTAATAGCGGCTAATAGTAGCCTTGCAAGAACAAGCTTTATTAAAGTGTATTTTTTGTGATTCACAGGAAGCAGTACGCCGTCTTAACAACTCGGAGACTAATTGCAGGCGCTATGAACCGGAGCAAGGGTAAGATTTAAAGAATATGCTTTCATTCTGCGGTAAAAGGCAATGGATACGGATAGATACCGATCATAGCTGTACATTTTGTTTTCACAGACCTCCTATTTGCTCGGAGCCATATCAGCAAGTCCAGATTTGCACGATGTTGATAAAGACGACATTGTGTGTAAGTGACTTGTTTTAATGTTTTCTCCTTCCTTGTTACTGTGACTTGCGTTTGATTTTTTATTTATACCACTCTCATTTAATTGTTTTCCAGCTGCCTGTAAGACGTATTTTGAGACGGTACGCAGGAGCTTCAGATATACGCTGCCAGCCAACACGCTGCGTGCGGAGGCTATCTGCTCGGAGTCGGGCCAGAAGAAAGAGGGTAAGACTTTATTTGGTGACTATTTTTCAGGTGCATTGATAGATGTGTTGTGTCCATACGCAGTGCGCTGATTCATTGTTTTTTTTTTTTCAGCTGCTGAAAGCGAGGCAGAGTGTGCTAGCAGATGAGGAAGTGGAACTCTGGAAGTCCGCCTTCCTCGGCGGTGTCTCTGGATGGATTGTACGGTCGCCGCCATTTCGTAGGCCGGATCTCACTGAACTCTGTGTTAAGCTGCAGTCCCGGTTAGAAGCGATGCCGAAGTACAGGGCCACGCACAGTAGGCGTCTGCACATCGGACCTGCCTCGGAGGGAATGCTGCCCGTTACCTCCAACCCCGAGGAAGCAAACGGACCGTTCACGGACTTTTAATTTTTAGAAACGCATGTGTTTGGATACGCGTTGTATATAGTTGTGTGTGTTTTAATAAAGCTCTTTCTTTGCATAAACAGCTTCCTGGCAAATCTTCATTTCCTGTATAAATTCATTCATGTCCTTGATGGTAGCATAATAATTGTGTAGTAGTGTAGGATAACATAAATACACACCATATGAATGAATAAATATATGAATGAATAAATATATGAATGAATAAATAAATATATATATATATATATATATATGAATAAATATATATATGTAAATTTATATGTAAATATAAATATATGCCAACCAATCACGAGCGACTTTACTTGTTTAAAAAGAAGTGGTTCCGTCCAATACTCAGTAAGAAAATGAAAGCCTGGCGTGGCCACGTGTGGTTTTGCTGCCAATCACGAGCGATTTTACTTGTTTGAGAATAGTGGTTTCAGCCAATACTGAGTAGGTTATTCAAGCCAGACCTGGCCAGCCGCGCGGGTTTGCTGCATTCATATGCTAATTAGGGCCATTAGTACAGCTGATCGCTCTCCACATACGTCATGGTACGTTTCCGACAATTTGTGGCACGACAAACGCGGACAAGCACGGGTTGCAAATTGTCGGAAACTGACGAAAATCAGGGAGATCTGCGGGAGTTTACGGGGGTTTACGGGGACGAAAATCTCACTTTTCATGCAGTGAGTGTACCATGAGCGGTCTCACCTGCCTCCAAGGAGGTCAGAGCAGAGCTTTCCACCCTACCGCGACCATAGCTGGCTAGAGCTCTCAGATGAGGATTCAGATGGTCCAGCCCCCGTCCCAGAACAGGGATTACGGATGCGACAACTTCAATCCCTCGGCCACGACATAGAGCGTTTTGACCCCAGCAACACTGAATCCACCATTGAAGACTACCTTAGAGAGGTAGAACATTGTCTTTTAGACTTACCCCATCCCTCCGCCCGGGAGAAGTTAAAGTTAATCTGGAAAACTACTTCGAGAAGCGTGCATGTGTTCATAGAGAGCCTCAAGCCCTCTGTTCGAGACCGCTATTCCTCTCTTTGTCAAGCACTGAGAGAGGAATATTCAGTGCACACTGATCCGGGCTCCGCGAAGTTCAGTGCCCTCGGCATCCAACAGAAAAGAAATGAATCGCCGAGAGATTATTACCGTCGGTTGCGTGCCGCATATTTTCAGGGGCGCAGCGCCCCTGGATTGGAGGAAGACCACTCACTAAAATATCTTTTCCTCCACAATCTTCATGACAGCATAAGATATGATGTTACCATGTACTGCCGAACCAAAACCCTCACCATGCAAGAAATAAGGAAATATGCACAGATTGCATGGGAAACGCGTGTCCGCACCAGCAAGGGTACAGATAGCGAACACAGGGTCCTACAGGTTCAGGCAGAATCAGGGAGAAAGTTAGAGTTGGAGGGACAAGAGGTTCCTCCTTCCAAAGCCAGACTTAAAAAGGGATCACGCAACCGTGATACCGGCCCACAAGAAAGGAGAGCTTTCCAGGATTGGAGTAGTTCACAGAATAGAGAGGACAGTGGGTTACAAACGAGGTACAGATCAGAGATGAGCCGATATGACAGACAGCCTGACCAGAGGAAGCTTAAGAAGGAGTGTGAAGGGAGAGATCAGGATGAGAATCTAGAGCAGTCAGCCATGAAGGAGATAGAAGCTAACCTCCGTAGGTTGTTAACAGAAATGGTTCGTCAGATCAACAACCCCTCTCACAACCCAGCTGGACATGAAAATCCTCCAGGAAAACCTGACCCGAAGCCTCCATCAGCATGACTAGGCGGGGACTTACCTTCCACAGCTTCCTTATTACACTTGGTGGAAAAGGAAGGTCCAGGTGGTAAATCCCCAGAATCCCCTCAGATCTCATCAGGAAAAACCTTTATTTTGGTCCACCTCTTTTCAGAGAAGACCAATCCCCACTCAGAAAAACATCCCTACCCGGAGGTCAGTAACATTTCTCAGGATGTAAGATCAGAAAATGGGTCTTACTTAGACTGTAGAACCGGTTCTGGCCTGTTCAGGTCAGCTGCTGCCCATGGCTCACCTGCAGAGGTCCAGGGAGGCTGCAAAGCAACCCGACACGCTCCCCAGCAGGTGACCAGTCAATCGTCTCCATCTTCTGACAGCAAACAGGGGTGTTCCTCAGAACATTCCACCTGCTGTCAGCTCCCATCATCAGCCCTTTTGGAACTAATTCCTCCTAAGCAAAGGGGGGTTACATCCATTTGGCTCAATTTACAGATGAACTGGATCGGACCAGTTCTCATCCCGATAGAACGTACTCAATATTTAACATTTGTGGCATTCTTCTCCATAGAACAGGTAGACAGAATGAAATGCATCTCAGAATCCACTTCCGCCCGTGGAATGGAGTGCACCTCCATTCTTAAAAACACATGTACATAGTACCAGGCAGATTGGGTGTATGTTAACACACAGGAAACATACACTGATCTCATAAGGTTTCATTTCCATATTTCAAATTTCACAGCTTTTGAACTAGTCTCTTCTTAAAGGAAGGACTATAAGGTCAAAATACCCATAAACCATTTGTGAGCATATTGCACTGGATAGATCCAACAGAAGTGGTAAAACTTGACATGATATCCTCTAAAGTTGTCAAAAATGTATGCAGGTTAGACGACTCTTCTGGAACCAGCTTGCTGAAAGGAGTGATCACACGCATCTGATTCCCTTTCTAGTTTTGGTAAAGGTTTAAAGTTGAACGATCTCTAATGTCTGCAACACCTGCAAATTCACCTGGCTTATAACTTAGTCGTTCCAGTTTTTGTAAACTCTGATAGCTTAGAAATTGGATTCATGCTAAATCTCCTTATCATTCAGAGCTAATGTGTATAGGCTTATTCTGCGTTAAACATGAGTTTTGAAAGATAAACCCATGCCCACCTAAACCTTCTCAATATTAGCCTATACTGACATTGATCTCAAGCTCGATCCAATGCATAGAAATGACCGCACAGATGCTATACAATGTCCATTCCATAGTTCTTATTCCCAGGATCATCACAACGGCGACGGCACACACAGCGTGCTAGGGAATAAGAACTAGAAACTAGACACCTTCACCCCTTTTCCCCTGGATTCATAGCACCACAGATTTAGAACCCCTGAAAGAAAGAGCTATGAATCATAGTTAGCATTTTTCACCTATCTCTGTCCTCTTTGCATGCTTCTTTCCTTTCTTCTTTTGCTTAAACATGAACACTGAACCAAAATGCTAAAAGTTTGGTAAATGTACAACAGATGTCTGTGTCTCAATGTTTGGTAACATTGCAATGAGGTTAATTAGCTAGCTAGAAATAAACTCGCCGAGCGCCAACCTGCTCTCCCTGAGCCAGCACCCACTTCTAACGAACTGCCAAGTTCCCCATTGGAAACCTAAATGGAATCTTGTGGCAATATGGATTAATGGACCTGGTTAGCTTTAAAAACTGAGACGGATATCCAATCTTCAAAGCTAAAAGGGGGGAATATGTTGGGATATATTACCCAAAATGGAGCAACAACCAGTTGGGTGATCTGAACCCATCCCCCTCCTCTTCTCCACAAAGGAGAACAAAGGATTCCCTCCAAAACAAGAACAAAGAAGACCCGGCACACTGTGGGAGGCGGCCACCTCAAATGGTCCAATCAGCCGAATACTCCAACAGGAAGTTCCCCAACGTCACTCATGGCACAGACAAATCAGCCGATACTTCCACAGGAAGTGCTCCCGTGTCACACATGGTTTAAAAGCCAGAAGCAGACATTTTTCTCCCTCTTTTCCGGAGGGTTTTTAACCCGATAGGAGAGGCTCCATTTCATGTGAAATACCAGAAGAAAGCTGACTGGAAGTAGCTTTTGTTTTCCTGCGTCAAAAGTCACGGATCGCAGTGTTCCATCGTGCATAGCGGCTGCGCCAACTGGGGAGACAGAAGCCTTTGAAGCTGACTGCGGAGTGAGTTTCATTTTCCCCTTTCAATTCAATTCAATTCAATTCAATTCAGTTTATTTATATAGCGCCATATTCACAACACATGTCATCTCAAGGCACTTTACAGTTCAACCAGATCATACAGTCAAATTGATACAAAGTTTTCTATCTAAGGAAAACCAGTTGATTGCATTGACTCATTGACTCAAATACAATCCCCCACACTAAGCATGCTTGTAGCGACAGTGGAGAGGAAAAACTCCCTTTTAACAGGAAGAAACCTCCAGCAGAACCAGGCTCAGTGTGAGCGGCCATCTGCCGAGGCCGACTGGGGTTCAAGGAGACAGAAGCAGAGATACAAAAAGCAGCTGTAAAAGGCGGCCCCGTCCAGGAAACACACAGCCAGGCAGACGAGCTCCAAGGCAGCTCCCATGCCAGAGGACGAAGAGAGCACATCCACTCAGTCACGGCCAGAGAAACAGGACCACACTGGAAAACAGGCCGATCTCCAACATCTATAAACAAGGGTGTTGATGGAAGCAGCACAGCTGATGTTTCTTTCCAGGATGACGTCACAGCCAAACAGGAACAGACGAGGCAAAGCTACTCTGAGGAAAAGCAGAGAGAGCAGAAGGTTAGAGATTGAACTAACAGATTCTGCAGAATAGGAGAACAGAGAGAGAATGAAGCAGAATGATGATGAAGCAGAATGATGAATGATGATGATTGGACGAATCGGCTGAGAGGACGCTCTTTTGCCGACCTCCTCCTAAAATCCATCCTCTTCAACTCGTGAGCATATCAAGCCCTCTGCTGTAGCACCGAACTGACTGAACTTTCCCGAGGGGCGGACCAGTGGCAGAGAACCCTCTGCCCGGCAGAAACCAAGCCGCGGTTCAGGCAGATTCAGGGTTTTGAATTAATGCTGATGTTTTTTTTAATCTGTGTTGATTAAGAGTTTGTTCATTTGGTTGAAATAAGTGTGTGTTTCTTTATTCTTCTTTATTCTTTATTCTTTCTGAGCTTTCCTGTCCCCTTTGTTGTTTCTGCTTTGAGATAGTCATAAAGTTATCACATTCAGCCACGTGGGGTCCCCGTGGTTGCCGCCATCTTGATTACAGGTTGTCCCTCCCCCATTTCTCGCCTCTCAAACCACAACACAGACCACATGAAGATGTCGCTGCAAGGAGAGGCGGAGGAAATTGTTTCAAAGAAGGGTTTTTGTAGTTCGGCAGTCTGGCGGTATTTCGGTCATGGCAAGTCGGACAAAAAACAAACCACAGTCATCTGTAACATATTTAGGGAACCAGTGAAAACGAAGTCGGATGACACAACCAAGTTTTTTTTTAATCATCTCAGCCGTTCACACCCGCAGGAGTACGAGCTGTGTAGGCCCCGACGCGGCTCTCCTCCGAGGAATCTTCGGGAATTACGGGAAAATATATATATATTTTCAGTTCTGGGCAGTTTCCCACGTAGTTCTAACAATTGAGAGAAAAATGCTGAGGGGCCAGCAACTTCAAAGTAATAACTCAGGTTAAAGCAGGAAACGGGGGCGGCGGTGGGGGGGCATTTATTTATTTGTTATATTTATTTTGGTCACTTTTCTGGTCACTTTAGTTTATTCTTTGTCAGTATTTAATAACATAACCCAGGTCTCTTAAGTTATTTTTCTTTAAAACAATTATGTTATGGTTAAAAAAGTTGGTTAAATAAAGATTTAATTCGAAGTCTGTGTTTTTTATTAAAATTAAATCATTTAGCAATATTATAAAAAGTCCAGGCAGAGCTGCACATTAAATATGGTTTCAAATCTTTTCAATAATTATCGATCAATATGCATTTTTTTTTATCGATAAGCTTTTTTTCTATATCGCCCAGCCCTAGTTAATGTTACATGATCAATTGCACTGTTATCATCATACCTGCTGCTTTTGTTAATGCATTTAATCATTTGCTGATTTGAAGTTGGATGTATTAGTTTACATGAGTAATTGCACTATTATCATACCTGCTGCTAGCGGACATTAGTGAATGTATAAATATCTGGCATAATTTGGACAATCTCAGACGCCAGTAAACGGACTCTTATGGTTTTATTTCTTTGTTTTCTATCTCGTTTAATTCTTTTCAATTTTCTTTTAAACTAGTCATTTAATCTACCTCGTGTTTATTTTTCTAGTAGCGTGTTGTGTTTGCATAGATGTTAGATTTCTGTAATCCTGAATTATTAGAATAGAGACATCATTGGTTAATCTGTAGTGGTTTTGGTCATACATATAACGGAGGGTTTATCACTCAGTGCGAAACCACCCCCTTTTGGTAATAGTGCGAATAAACAGAGATAGAAGGTTCTTTATTGATAATTTAATAGCTTTGCTGATAACTTAACCGGGGCCACTAGACTGGTGGATACCTGGATTTTAACAGCCGGTCCAGGAACCCTCCAGAGGTGAATCATCAACCGGTAAGTAGATAATTCAAGGCTATAATTATCAACCTAAGAACACTAAATTGACTTTGCCTTCGATGTTGAATAGGATAATAATTAAATATAACTCCAGTTCTAGTTAACCATCTATTCATTATCTGCAGGACATTATTTTTGCACAACATTTCACTATCTGCCGGAAAAGCGAAGCAGTGGGTTACTTCTAAATGGCAGAACAATTCTCATATGTGTCACTCTAAAAGGGCTTTTTTAGGCACTAATAAAAACCAACGGCACAGAGACCGGAAAGCTCTGACGCCCAATAAGAAAATCCATATTTTCCTGAATGCCATTATTAACTATTGACTAATTGATTCATTTTTGTATTACCTGTCTTCCTAACGGAGCCGAGAGGTCATTTATTTTAAAAACAAAAAGTTTTCACATTTTAGAGCTGTTAATTTAAAGCAGTGGTGCGCAGATTAAATTAAACAACTACCAACTAATAGAAGAATAGTAAACTTTTATCAACCAAGTGGAACAGGTTAATGCAGCAAAGCAGTCCATCTTAAAATCTGTTCTCAATCGTACAGACATTCAATAAGCATTAATATCTTGTGGCTTTTTAATGTTATTACAGAAAAAGCAAATATATTAGTTATTTACTATTGTAATATATTGTTATTTACAACCATCACCTAGAACAAAATGCATATATATACATCTATAATATAGATGTATATATATATATATATATATATATATATATATATATATATATATATATATATATATTATATATATATAGTATATATATATGCATATATATATGCATATATATAGATTCTATATATATGCATATATATATATATATATACTATATATATATATATATATATATATATATATATATATATATATATATATATATATATATATATATATATATATATATACACAAATGAAATGGACACATTTATGTATTGAGAAAAAGTGGGAACAATGTGTATTGTGTAATTATTGTTACGTACAACCATCACCTAGAAAACATGTAAAAACAAAAGAAATTAGAATCATATAATTGAAAAAATATATATACATCAACTTTCATGTCTTGAGCAAAAATGGGAATGATGTATATCTCAACGAGCCTTTGCAGACACCTTGAAGGGGTGAGGTACACGTGTAGCGCCAGTTATTCCTTCAGTACTCAGTTCAACTCCTTCGGGAACAGAGAAAGAGAACTTCTGCAGCAAGGCAACAAAAAACAGGAACAACTCCATCTTCACGAGGCCTTCACCAAGGCACACACGTTTTCCTGCAGAGTGAACACAGACATGTGGCTTTAAAAAAAAACAACTGGGAAATTTCACATTCTTGACCTATTTTTGTGCTGAAGAGAAAATAGCCTTAATAAAGTATTTCACATCTATATATATTTGGCTAGACATTAACTTTGGCGAGACAGATTGGTGATGTTTAGGTTTAGTTCTGCGCAGGGGCGTTGCTAGGCGCAAAGCTTTACTGGGGCACTGGCCCCCTACTGCATATGCCCCTCCTTCATACACAAATACAGACAAGCACACTGCCCCACCCTGATACATTCCTACCAAAATTACCAGTTGAGATATTAATGAGTGTAAGAGCATATTTGTTTTAACAAACATGAACATTTTCAACATTGCAGCTATAAAAAATAACACATTACCAACTTTAAAAATAAAAAGTGTCCTTATACACATTCTGAAGTAATCATTAATTCCTAGGTTTCAGAGTTTTAGTTCAGGGGAAAGTTTTTCTTTTATTTTTTGAGCATTAAAGTGTACCTCCTATTTTTCATTTTTGCAAAGCGGTCAATCACTAGACTGTGACTCAGCTTAGAAAATTCTTCCTTTTCAACTGATAAAATAGCAAGATGATGGAGCCTGTCTTGTCCCATTGTGCACCTCGGCCAAGTGTGGAGCCTTCTCAACACACTGAATGACCTTTCACAACTCCAGCTGTTGATTGTGAGGGAGATCTGGATGACCTGCGTTAGTGTTGGGAACATGATGTTATCAAGCAAGTTGAAAACACACTGCATATCCTTGATGACAAGGCTTTCGTTTTCAACAATAAAAAGCTGTCAAACCATTTTGAATTAAATGAAAGTTTTTTTTACTCCAAATTTGTCCTGGGGATAATGGGACAACTTCACTTGTCTAGGACCATCATGCTTTCCCCCTAAGTCACTAATGTCCCCTTCTTGTTTGTGGACGCTGGTTGTTGCTCCCTCATCACCTTCATGGTCCTGTCTCACCTGTCTCTTGCCTGTCAGTCTCGCCTCCTCCTCCCTTTCCTACTCCAGCACCTTCACTCTCATTCTCTACAGCAAACATTAAAAAAACGTAAATTTATAATTGTGTTAATATCTGTCATATTGCTTATAACGTTCCTAATGTATCTGCTTAGCTTAAATCACTAATTCATTACGGGACCTTACCTCCCTCTCTCTCATCTTGTTTTACTGCTTCCCTGTCTCTGCTTCGTGTGAGGAATTTGTCAATCTACAAACCAATGCAGTAATTTTCAGTTAGTAGCCTATAAATCATGTGGTTTTACTGGGAAAATAATAAAATTGACAGGTAAGAAACGTTACCAGAACTAAAAATGCGTCGCGGCCGCACAGTGTCCCATCCAACTCAGTTGAGAGCAGCGCGTTAGTTTACCTGCAGTTCATGCAGTAACATGCGCTGACGTGGGGGCGCTAATTCATCCTCAATTTGGAGTTAACAACACACTTGCTACGCATTTGAGTAGAAATATACGTCTCCTCCCGTTGGAATTATCTAAATTGATGCATTAAAAAAATGTATTACTGTTGCAAATATTCATGAGATTTATACTGGGGCACAGCTCATTTATACTGGGGCACGTGCCCCAGTAAACGGGGTCTGGCGACGCCGATGGTTCTGCACACTTTTAATCTGGGATTGCTCACACCAAAGTTGTTCAGGGAAAGGAGGGACATTCAGCAGAACCTGTTGAACTGACAGACTGAAGAAACCCACCTACCCACTGAAGTGCCCACCTACGAAAGTTTGCTTTTAGGCATCCTAGTAACACATGAAAATGCAGCAGACGTCTTGAGAAACAGCCCACTAGTTGTTCTTCTGCTTGTTGGAAGATGGACGTAGGTAACTCCCCAATTTTGTTCGCTGTGGATTCATACTGTAACATGATTGGTTGACCAGTGTGGAATGGTATTTTTCTTTGGCCTGTTTGTCAGTGATGTTAAAGTCTGTTTTTTCTCTTTTCCTGAATAAAAATGATTACTTAGAAGCCTTGCTGAGATAAAAGGAAAGGAAGGACGTTTGAAAGGAAGTTTCCCCCTAGGTTAGATAAGGGGGAAACAAGTCAAGATTCTCACGTCCTGGTGTGAATAGAAAACAATTGTCATCTCTGTCCTTTGATGAGCTAAAGTGTTTTCTCTTGGGAAATGTTAATGTGTGGGTAGTCCCCTTTTTATGCAGGGGTTGGCATGCTGCAGCCTCAGAACATCACTGAACTGCATTTAGGCTGGTCGTGGGTTCTCCTTTGCAAAGTAAAATAAAACCTTTTCTGCCTATAATATCAACTCTCAGCGCTCATATTTTTTTTAACTCGACACCAGTTATGGGTGTAATCTATTCCTTTAACAGAACAAGATGGACTCTCACAATTATAGCAAGAATTCAGCTTACAGGCAAGACAAACGTTACCAAAGTGCCAATGTCAGCTGCAGGTGAACGTTATATCAGTGCTACAAAGCCTCGCAGTTTGAGTGTGTCAGTCACCCAATATTTCTTATTTTCAAATCACATGCCACACATGACATTTCTCATGCTTATTTTCCCATTCAATACTTGTACGTGGCTGGATGTAGTTTGAGTTAGTTTGTTTGACTGACCCAGATTACCAATCCATCAGTACTTTGTGCTTTAATGTAACCAACCTTGAAAGGCATCAGAAGCAACATAAGGCAGGTCTTGGAGTATCTTTCTTTCAGACCAACCAGAACTGACATTAAAAACTCCCTAGACATTCTTCTGTTTGTTGGAACACGGACGTAGGTAACTACCCAATTTTGTTCACTGGTCATTCTTTTTTTCCTTCTTCTGTTTTCTAGTTAACAGGTGTTGCTTTAAGGCTGTCGAAAGTCTGTTATAGTCTTGTATTTGTTGCAGAACTGTATCACATTTTATTTTCATCATCTCTTTCCCAGTTCACACTTGAAACAAAAAGACTAAAATTGATCTTATTGTGTGTTTGTTTGCCAGCTACACACTTGTTTATATCAATCTAGACCTCCCGTAGCAGTTAAAGTGTTGGGATCCTCAGGCTTCCCCACCAGAGGGCGCCGAGGATCCTCTTCTGTTCTGTGTTTATTTTCCCTTAGGGCTGGAGTTACTGCTGGGATCTGGAGATTACCCTCTGTCTCCAGCAGAGTGCGCCGTGGGTCTCCTAGGGCTGGAATCTTCCTGCACACCTGTTGCTAATCCTCTCATCAGAAGACCTCTCCTTTATAAGCTCCTGCCAGACCTTGCTTCCACGCCGCAGTGTTGATCTTAGTTGGTTAGCTTCCAGAGCCTCTGTTATAGATTGAATCTTGGTTGTCTCTAGTGTGAGATTCAGATTCTAATCTCTCCTTTGTCTGTGCCTCACAGGAAACCTGTCTCTGGTCTGAAGCTCAGGAAGAGCTGCATCACAGGACACCTGTCTCTAGCCTGAAGCTCTTGGTGAGCTAAACCTGCTAATCTGCCCTGGTGAGTCAACCCGAAGATTCCTACGTGGATGTAACCTGATGACTTCTATGTGGAGTTTCCCTAGAGGTTCCTGTGTGGAATCGACCTGAAGAATCCTATGTGGATGCTCCCCTGTTGTTCCCTGCTAAGAGCTGGAAGCTCAGCCTGAAGAACCCTTCGTGTTCATCCCCTGTTGTTCTCTGCAGTGAGCTGGAAGCTCAGATCAAGGCCAGCCATGCTAAGCATGAAGCTAGATGCTTAGCTTTTCATGAACTCTGCTAACCTACATCTCCCATCCCTGTACAGTCTCCAGTGAACCTGCTCCCCTGCCTGAACCAGATCCCGTATCTTATTCGTGTTTGTGCTTCAATAAACTCTTTTGGACTTTTACCCAGTTTCCCGTGTGTGTGTTCTGCATTTTGGGCTTAACTCTCTAGTACCCATCATGACATAATGATAAATTCTAAGGTTTATCTTCAAATCTAAGAGTGTAAAAATCGGCTGTCATCGCTTTAAAATGACGTTTGAACATTTGCTCAAAACAAAAAGCTGAAATTTCTCAAGCTTTATTTTGTAGGCTAATGGCAGAATAGATCCTGATTGTGCTGGAGATAAAAATGCTATAAATGGCTGCTGTCCAGTCCGGTAATAACGAGTCTCTGTAAGATGACATGAGCTGCAGGTAGTGGGAGTGACTGTGCCCGCTCTGGAACACAATCTCCCATTCGCTGTGGAGCAGCAGGACACTGTCCGTCAGATGTCCCTCTCCACAGACACCTACTCGAGCTCTGCTTGGAGAAGCATGAGGTGCACCCAGGACAGCAAAGAGACATAGTCCATCCAGTGTTTCCTGGGTCATCACCTAGATCTCCTCCCTATGGGATTTGTCTGCAACGCCTCCTGAGGGAGGCGTCCAGGAGCATTCAACAAAGGTGTCACTGTCTCCTCAGCTTTATCCTTTCAATATTGAGGAAAAGTGGCTCAAATGACCTAACTCCTCAATCTATCTCTAAGGGGAAGCCCAGCCACCCTGCTGAGAAAACTAATTTCAACCACTTGTATCGTGATCTCGTTCTTTGGGACATGATCAAGATTTCATGTCCATAGCTGAGGGAAGGAATGTAGACCGACTGATAAAACAAGAGCTTTCCCTTTTTGATCTCTTCACCATGACAGACTGGTGCAGCATCCGCAGTTTAGCAGCAGCCACACAGATCCGTCTATTTATCTCCTGCTCCATTCTCTGCTCACTTGTGAATAGAACCCAGGATACTTAAACTCCTGTACTTGAGGCAGGGACTTTCCTTCAAAGAGAACCATTGCTTCAGACTTTGAGGAGCTTATTCTCATTCCAGTACCCAAACCGGAGCCCTGTGGTCCCTGGCTGCGCCGAAAAATCCTGGCTGCACTAGAAATTATGTCCAAACAAGACCGAGAACAGGTCTGACTTAATGCCAGTCTCCTGCTCCACTTATACAGTGACCATATCGCCCCTAATAAGGGCCCTCCCACTCCATACTCCTCAAGCGCCTCCCACAAGGCACCACGAGAGACCCATTCAAATGACCTCTCCAGATCCAAAAAGCACATGTGGACTGGTTAGGCAAACTCCCATGAACCTTCTAACACCATGCAGAGGATGGAGAGCTGGTCTCCTGCTCTGTGGCCACGTTGAAAACCACAATGCTCTTCCTGAAGCCGGGGTTCTACCATCAGCCAGCTCCTTGTTAAAGACCTTTCCTAGGTCTATGCCATGGGCTGGAGAGTTTCGTTATTGCACAGAAGTTCAACAATGAAACACTACTTGGGTTCAGAACTTGGGGTTGGTTCCTCCTTATCTCCAGCTGTAACAGCTGTTTCCCACTAAGGTGTGGAAGTCCCCCAGCGGAATGATGGAATACCTGGGAGGGGCGCTATTCATTTTAGGTCAATGTTGCAGCAAGGACACTTGCGTCCAACATCTAGGGAGCCAGAAGCAAGCAATATGGTTTCATCTGTGCTATATTCAACAAATTGGTCATTATGAGAGATATAAATACATCTTGAAATATAATTTTCCAGTTATTTTAATTTTAAACTGATATTACCGGCTCAACCATCTTTAATTAACAACATGAGAAGAGCATAAAATGAAATGAAAATGAAAGGAAGTCCTAACTCGGGAATGTGTGCTGTACCTGCAGAGAAGGGCAGGAATGCTTCTCTCTTCACAAATTTCCCATTAGCATCCAGAAAGTGTTCAGGATTGAAGGTGTCTGGAGTTTCCCATTCATTTTTATCAAACAGCACAGAGGTCAACATGGGCAGCACTGATGTTCCCTGAAACATCACAATCAAGAAGATAAAAAGCTGAAATAGAAAAGTAGTTTCAACCAAATTCTGTCTCTTATTCGTACAGTAAATGAACCTTTGGAATGAAGTAGCCACCCAGAGTTGTATCCTTAGCAGCAACTCTGAGGCCATTGAGAGGAACAATGTTACCCATCCTCTGGATCTCATGGATTACAGCGTCAGTGTAAGGCATGTTGGGTCTGTCAGCCATGGAGGGTTGACGAGAACGTCCGATGACTTTATCTATTTCTGCATGGACCTTCTCTATAAAACAAAAGGAAATATTTAAGTAAAGATCTTACTCATTTTGTTACAATAAATCAAAGCTATTAAAATCAGTCATAGCACGCTGTTTCTCATGGATGGAACACCTGCTGAATACTTTTCCACCATAAAAAAACTTATCCTCTTGAGTCTCTTTGATAATTATATTAATAAGGTAAACTGGTAATCACAGAGCTGACCTTAGTAAGTTGTGCATATCTTTTACCTTATTTTATTTTCTGCCCTTTTTCTATTTTTAAGTTTAACTTTGTCCCCCATTTGCCATTTAAGCCAACCTTTTGCAGGTGGGCTTAGGAGTATGGTTGATGGGTAAAGAATATACAACTCTGGTTGAAATATTCAATTTAGCCCTGAACCAGGGACCAGCTGGGAGAAGGGGAGCTTATCACTGGCATAGCCATGGAAAATCATTTGGGAGAGCAGGTCATCCTGGTGGTGAGTGAAACAGTTCCAGGTGGCTGTGGCTTTGCAGGCAGACTGTAGGCTAACTCCAGGGGCAGCAGAGTTAAAATAGTGGCCCTCAGTGTGCCCCGACTGCATCGCGCCATAAGGGTAGGGACTAACTCACAGGAAAGGTGCAAGCGGTCAGCTGTGATGTTGGCTATCCACCCGCCACGTCTCAAAACATGGAACAAGGAGTCTGACGCTCAGGTGAGCCAGGAGCTAAACGAAACCCCCTAGTGCAATGAAAGAGATAACCCGGGTGCACCCCCGGCCCATCTTGCCCACTCTGTCTTGGACATGGAGCATAGGCGTGTATGATAGGTCCTGAAACATGGTGAATTATGCATGGGCAGGGCAAAGCCAAAGGAAACTCTGGTGGATGCCTGTAGCGGTCCTGACGTGAAAATCAATTGTCCAACCCGGGTGTAGGGATAAAAGTCTAATCAAACCATCAAGTAGCCGGGTAAGTCCGAAGTTACCCTCTGGATCACTTCAGTTGGTCTCTGATATCTGGAACTTGCTGTAAGGAGAGCTGATCATGACTGGGCTGGGGTGTGACTAGACGGTTATATTCCTCTCCAATCTTTCATAGCATGTTTCAGGGGAATGATCTGCTGAATGACTTGCAGATGACCTGATTCTGGATCAGGGTTTCGTACAAGGCAGATCAGCTTAAGAAAAGCTACTTTACTGACTACCAAATTATTGCCTAGTAATTGTAACGAAGTACAAATACTTTGTTACTGTACTTAAGTACACTTTTTAGGTATCTATACTTTACTCCATTACTAATTTTTCTTCTTACTTCTGACTTCTACTCATTACATTTTCTCACGAGTATCTGTACTTTCTATTCCTTTCATTATTAAAACAACCGTTACTCGTTACTTTTGGCTTCGGTTTAATGCAGAGGTCACGGATTAGCGGACCGCGGTCCGGTGTTATGCGGAAAAGTGCATCCCTGCTGAATATGCATCCCCAGTAGCGGGAGCGCGCCTCACTCTGTACAACCACATATCAACGAGGGAAACGGATTAAACTATGACCAATGGAGCTACTTGTTGTTATTTTAATGATATAAAAACGTTTAAATATTCCTCTCCTGGGGAAAACATTTGTGATTATATGGAAGATTCATTTAAAAAATGTATGGGTGTTATGAACAACATTTAATTCAAAGATTTTGACCGAGGTACGGCTGATTTATTTTTTCTAGTCTCTTGTTTTTCACACACAACAATAAACAATGATGCCGACGTGAATTTGGAAACTGCAAAGCTTTCTCTGAAGCGGAAAATCAAACGCGTTTCTACACAGCACAGCGTTCACAGACCAGTGTGATGCATTCACGAGCGTCAGATAGCTATGGTGCATTCAGGAGCATGGGACATTTCATATTTTCAAGGAAAGATACATAAACGGAACAGAACTTAACTAATACAATAATGTATCTATTCAGAAACAGTGTGGGCTTTTTTTTATAATACTGATTGCCCTATAAGTGTAATTCTAATTTTTGTTTGATTGTGCACATCTGCTAGTTTTTTATTCTAAAAAAATCTGTAATATTAGCAGCAAATTATCAAAGTTTTTCAAAAGCCAGTTTAGAAGCTCCAAATGAGGCTTCAGATCAGACAGCGACAATTACGCTGTTACTGTTTTACAGGTAGAATTTGCATTTGCTGACCCTTGACCTTTAACTACTGATGGATGTATAGGAATACAGTCATATAAGTGTCAACTCCTCTAAGATAACACAGGATGCAATTTATTTATTTTTTTTTTTCAATTTAAAAATTTAATGTATTTTCTTTATTCAGATCCACTGATTTTTAATTGGTTACCCCTGGTTTAATGTTTGTAAATATTTATTTCCCGTCATGTGCTCCATCCAATGCAGATCATTGGCTCCATCCACATCCAGTGAAAACTAGTTTAATTGGATGAGTCATAGAATGCAAACACTCATTGGTTAGCTAAAGGAAATCATCAGAAGCAAGCAGGTGTTCTTCAAACTGCTAACGTGAATTGTCTATGCCATGCTACAATGTGGGATTCAGAAAAAGATGTTGAAATGTCTGAAAGGTCGGACACAGGTGAGAGCGTATCGGGAGACAGAGACCAACAAGACCTCCCTCATCCTTGGCCCTGTCTCAGAGAATTTTTAGAAATTGTCGAAAAATGTATCTTTAATATTCATATAGCGGCATCTGGCTGTTTTTTTTTTAAAGGTTACTTTATACTTTAATACTTTAAGTAGTTTTTGGAGCACATACTTTTTCAGTTTTACTTGAGTAAAGAGGTCAAGTTGATACTTCAACTTTTACCAGAGTGTTTTTAAACTGCAGTATCTATACTTCTACTGAAGTAACAAATGTGGGTACTTTTGACACCACTGAACTTATGAAAGTGACATCTGTTTTGTATTTATTTTGCGTTTGGAAAATTAAACAAACAGGCATTAATCACCTAATAAAGTCTCACCAACCTTGAACATGAGGGTATTTTATGAGAAAGATTAAAGCCCACTGCAGTGTGGTGGCTGTTGTCTCGGTTCCAGCTATGAAGAGGTCAAGAGAGCATAAAGCCAAGTTGCACTCTGTGAAGCCCAGGTTGGACTCTTTTTGCTAAGCAGAAATGTACAGAAGACATGTTGGTTAATGATGCCTAACAGAACAGAACTAGTTGTGTTTCAAAATAAACAAAAGCCAGATGCTTACATTCTTCATTTCAATGAGAAAAGTGTCGATGTAGTCTCTTGGGTTGTTGTGGTCCAAATCCTTCTTGTGATTTTCAACTTCCTCATGTAGGAAATTCAGTATGCTGTTATAAATAGTGAAAATTTTGTTGTGGGGACCTGGCAGGTATTTCATCACACTGGGGAATGCCTGATAGAGCTGTTCCAAGAAATAAACAAACAGCAATGTAAAAAGGTAACATTTTCCACATTCCTAATAAACCTCTGAAATCCTCTTCTCTTATTGGAGGCACCATTAGTGCTGATCAACTTACTTCACCCCATATGCTCCCCTCCAGCCAAATCACCTCAGACATGTGCTTCAGCATTATCTGAAACCTGTGGTCTGTGTATTCGTATCGTTTTCCCATAACAAGCTGGCAAATAACGTTGGCCACTGCATTGTTGAACAGACCAGCAGGGCTGAACGGTTTACCTGAAGGAGAGAAAAGCCTGATTTAAAAAGAGAACCACCTTTCCCATTAACATAAGCATTTTACATTGAATATAACTCACCATTCTCACTCTCTATTTCCTCCTGGAGGTGTCGGATCTCCTCACAGATACTCTGCTCCAGTGTGTTTTTGCCCAGGCCAAAGTTGCGTAATGTAGATAAAGCAAAACGTCTCTGTCGCTTCCATTTTTCACCATTGCTCAAAAAGATACCCCCTACATACAGGTGTGCAGAGATGACAACATTAAAGTTGCATTTCAATTATATATTTTCAGCGAAGCAAGAATGTTTCTTTACCTGAGGGCTCAGAGTATAACCTGTCAGCCACAGCATTGTATGGTCGGTCCACAAAGTTCTCAGCTTGGATCACAAGGGCCTCTTTTACAATCTTATATCCATTTAAAATCACCATTGTATCCCAACCAAAGCGAACTCTGAAGACACTACCATAGATGTTGGCCAACTGTGGAGAGAGATTATTGCAGTTAACAGGATGATAAACAGCATCTTCAAGACACCTGTATCTTATTTTCAGGATATTTAAAAATCTGTTTTTTTCCCACAGTTGTTGCTATTGTGATAAATGCTACTTTGATATGGTTGTATAGGGCTCAGCACTAACAAATGACATGGGCCTGCCCTGCAGAGGGATCCGTAGGCATCGACGGCCGGTTCGCACACACAGCTTCTGGCTGTAGGGACGTGGAACTAGATGCTTCACTTCTCTGGCATTGCCCATGAGGGGAGGCGGCAAGCTGGGGCGGCCTTGCTCATTGCCCCCATCTCAGTCGTCACGTGTTGGAGTTCACCCTGGTGAACCAGAGGGTCGCGTCCCTACGCCTTTGGTTTGGGGACAGGTCTTTAACCAATGTCTCAGTCTATGGACCCAACATCGGTGTAGAGTACCCTGCCTTCTTGGAGTGCTTGGGAGGGGTACTAGCTGGTGTCCCATCTGGCAACTATATTGTTCTACTGAGGGACTTCCACGCCCACGTGGGCAGCAACAGTAAGACCTGGACAGGGGTGATCAGTAATCTGAACCCTGTCTGAACACCCTAGCAGTGTTCTGTTATTGGACTTCAGTGCTAATCACAGATTGTCCATAACGAACACCATGTTCGAGCACAAGGGCGTCCATGATAATAATGTATGTGGCACCAGGCCAGAGGTTGATTATCTACTTTGTAAATGTAGTGTACTTATATAGCGCCTTTTTTAAAGTCAGGTGACTTGACCAAAGTGCTTTACATTGCATTCAGTCATTCACCCTACAGTACATCCTACATCGCCCTACAGTAGTTGTGTCATCTCATCTTTGGTTGCGTGTCTTGGACACTCGGGTAAAGAGAGGGGCTGAGCTGTCAACCGATCACAATCTGAAGCGTCTGGAGGTCAGATGTGGCAGGCCTAAGCATGTTGTGAGGGTCTGTCAGGAACGTCAGGTGGCTCCCTCTATTAGTGCAGTCGTCAACTCCAACTTCCGGAAAAGTTTCTGCTAGATCTGGGCATCTCTGCTTAGACTGCTGCCTCTGCGACCCGGCCCCCGGATAAGGCAGAAGAAAATCGATGGATGGATAGATGGATGAATCAATTAATGAATAAATATATAAATGAATAAATAAATAGACAATAGAACTGTCTCCCATCTGGTCCAAAGGGATATGTATAAAATCTAGTTGTGTAAATATATTTTGAATATTAAAAACATGTCCTTTTCTTATGATATTTTTGTTTCGAAGGCCTGGTCCCACAATAGCATCAGAATTACATTTTTTCTCAGTTTTTTTTTTTTTTTTCAAGTCATTCAGAAGGGGGTTTGCTGGTGGGCTTTTTCAGATTGAAAAACCAAGAGTACTTTATCATAAGAACATGGATAGATGTTTTCCTTCAGTATATTCTGTTTGAAAGCAATCATAATCATACCATTAACTTTATGAATGTTAAAGATCTTAAAGGAATAGTACACCCAAAACATGATTAGCCTTCATTTTCTACTCACCCCCATGCTGAACAACACTCTGGAGTACTTTTTGGATATCTCAACTGCATCTGGAGATCTGGGAGGCTTCTTGCTGTCTGCTGACATTCAAATAATGGAGGTCTATGGTGCCTGAGACAGAAAGGTCCATAAAAGTCCACAAAAAACGTGTCAATATTCCTCCATACTGCTCGTCCAATGTATTCCAAGTGTCCTGAGTGGGTAGCATCCAGAATTTACTCGAAACGAAGTCATTTAGAATGTTTTTAGAGCATAAACAGTAGTGTATAGGATTTCCTGAAAGCGCGCGCCTGCGCGTTCACGACGCTACGGAAGCCGGCAGACCAAACCAGATGAAAGTGCGCATTCAGCGTCTGCTCTGCCGATAATGCAAGCGTAGAAGAAGAAATGTGCTGTTTAACCTGTGCAAAGAAAGAAACAATGAAAGAAAAATGTCTGAGGACTTCAGTGTTGAGGAAGAGCATGAGTTCTTTGCCGAGCTGAATGCGCACTTTCGTCTGGTTTGGTCTGCCGCGGTTTCCGTAGCGTCGTGAACGCGCTTTCAGGAAATCCTATACACTACTGTTTATGCTCTAAAAACATTCTAAATGACTTTGTTTCGAGTAAATTATGGACGTTACCCACTCAGGACACTTGAAATACATTGGACGAGCAGTATGGAGGGATATTGACACGTTTTTTGTGGACTTTTATGGACCTTTCTGTCTCGGGCACCATAGACCTCCATTATTTGAATGTCAGCAGACAGCAAGAAGCCTCCCAGATCTCCAGATGCATTTGAGATATCAAAAAAGTACTCCAGAGTGATGTTCAGCATGGGGGTGAGTAGAAAATGAAGGCTAATCATGTTTTGGTTGTACTATTCCTTTAAGTAGTAGAGCAGCCACAGTTCATTGCACTAGCACCATCATGTTTGATTTCATTTTGTTCTATTTTGCTCTTAACAGTAGTTCAGTAGTATACCCTTTGACAAGGGTATACTACTGCAAAAAAGTCCCACTTTCTTTGTGATTGTCCAAAAAAATTATATCCCCAAAGTGTTGGGTGTTATTTTTCAACCATCCTTCTCTTTAGCAACGTCTCCAACCTTGCTTAAACATGGCAACACATTAACCCAATTTCTGATTTCTGTAACACATTTATTGGTTTTGGTATGCAGCCTAAAAGCTGTAGCGGCTGCTTTCTGACTAATCTTTTGAAGCTTTTTAAAAAGGCTTTGGAAAAAATAGGACACAATGAATAGAAATGCATTAAACCTCATAAAAAGGAGAAAACAAATCAATACTACTGAAAACATCTGTAATAATATTTCTCCATGAAGTTAATGGAAAGTTTGAGCAGATATAAATGTAAGCACTTAGTGTGTGTTAATACCTTGGTGAAATGAACATGCGGCTGCTTGCTGTCCAAATTCAAGATATTTCCCACAAAGGGAAGAGCTCTGGGTCCAGGAGGAAAGTTTGATGGTTTCTTGTTCTTCAGATAGTCAGCTATCAACAGGAATAATAAACCAAACAAGAAAATCTCTTTTAGGTCGAAGCTCAGCAAAAAATTATAAATCCACATGGTTAAAGGAGGAAAAACAGGCAGCAGAAGGAGAAACAAAACAAACAAATACAAAAATATCGTTCTTATCTGAATTGTCCTATTCCTGCTTTTGTAAAATCTGTAGTTTAACTCTGCAGCAATAGACTTGCTGGCAGGAAAGTTAAACAGCGAGTGATATACTGTATAAAGGAGAAAGTGCTTTATACCCACAAACCACACCTACAAGCATTGTAGTCCATGTAAGTGAAAACCTTTTCTGATCTATCTCGGATCAAAGTACAAACAACAATAACTGAATCTAATGTAATGGACTGAATGTTATTGTTGTTGGTTTCTGTGTTATTATAGTTTAGAGTGTCTAAATTTTTGCTTTTGTCTAACACAGTAACTCAATTTTTTAACAGTTCAAATTACTTCCAACTAATTGGGTAAAAGTTTTTAAATCCTTTCTATTAGCACTTCCCCAATTTCATTTGCAACATTTCATACGCACCTTTGCTACTGATTTACTATTGTATTAACCTAATACCTAAGTTGGCAGGTAGGTGGAGTCAAGTCAACAGAACAAAGTGCTGTAGTGGGAAAAGGCATCTAGTGGATTGTCTAATGTTTGTTCCTGAAAATATCGAATGAAAAAATCAATGCCCATAGAATTAAAGACTATCTATCTATCTATCTATCTATCTATCTATCTATCTATCTATCTATCTATCTATCTATCTATCTATCTATCTATCTATCTATCTATCTGTCTGTCTGTCTGTCTGTCTGTCTGTCTGTCTGTCTGTCTGTCTGTCTGTCTGTCTGTCTGTCTGTCTGTCTGTCTGTCTGTCTGTCTGTCTGTCTGTCTGTCTGTCTGTCTGTCTGTCCCCAACGTCTAAGACACACACTTTAGTCACTTATTTAACAACAGTCTTAGATGTTTCAAGGACACTACAGTGAAATGTTAAATTTCTCAGTAGCATTTTTAGTATGCGTTATATTTTTTGGTTTGTTTTTTAAATGAGAAGACCTTTTAAGGCTTTTGACTCTGTTACCTTTGCTACAAATTGCAAAAGTACAGGCAGGAGATTGTATGATGAGAGCCATGCCCAACGGACAAGGTTCACTGATAGTAAAAGGCATAGATCCTGTATACTGTTTATTAGCTTATACATTAACTAAAATAAATAAATAAATGAAAATAAATCTGCCTAAGGAATACAGTTTCATGATGACTTAGCAGAAAATAATGGCAGTCACTGAGCAACATTATACATTTTTATTAATATTGTACATTAGAGGAGTTTATTTTGCTGCAGAAGGACAATGAATGCTGGATGAGAAATATCATCTGTTTATTTTATTATTGTATTGAGCTACAGTCTCATCCGTCTCTATAGCAGGTAACTTCACTCACAAAGGCCCCGAACTGCAGAGATTTGCATGTCACTGTCTGCAGCGAAACAACTAAAACACACATAGACAGGCAAGATCCAGACTGAAGATAAACATTAAATGGAAACAGCTGATGACCTCTTCTTCATTTCACCTTTGGAGTTTAACGTCCTTTGCAACAATTATACTTCACCTGTTGCTGCTTCTGTAATGCTGAAACACTTCTGATAGAAGTCACTCTTTTATAATTGAAAACTCCACAACTAAATGATAAAATAATGGAGTGGATATCAACTTGCAAATGTATGTAATGCTAAAATAAAAGAAGAACACCTTTTGTTTTCACCAGTCTGCATACAGACAGTATACGCAATGACACAGCAGCCTTTTATACTCTTTATAGAAAGATCAGAACCCTTTCAAGTATTTTTATAAAAGTGACTGCATCGCAGCTTATACAATATCTACAATAAGAAAGCTGTAACAGTGCAGATTTTCAAATTGACTTATCCAATCAGTCATCCATTTTCCATCATGCTTATATCTGCTGGGGTTGCGAGGGATGCTGGTGCCTATCAGCTGTCTATGGGGGAGATGTGGGGTCCACCCTGGACAGGTCGGCAGTCTATTGCAGGGCAACACAGACACAGACAACCATTCATTCACCAATTCACACATATGGGGAATTTAGAGAAGCCAAGTAACCTAACAGTCATGTTTTTGGAGTGTGGGAGGAAGATGGAGTACCCAGAGAGAACCCACGCATGCTCAGGAACAACATGCAGAAAGACCCAGGGCCGGCAATCGAACCCGGAACCTTCTTGCTGCAAGGCAGCAGTGTTACCCACTGTTTCACTGAGCAGAAATGCCCAAAATGCCACCCCAAATGCCACTGAGCAGCCTGAAATGAACATTTCCATTTCTACAGTGCAGTAGTGATCAAAATGGGCTTGAGGCATGAAGAAGCTTCTTGATTACCTGTGTCAGGCTATTTCCACTTCTAAGTTACCTGCTGTCAGTTTGTTAGGAGTGGCTTCTCTCTCCCTCTGAGCTGTTTTTGGGTGATCCTGATCAGTGCTGGGCTTTTCTCTGCCAAGGTGAAATTCATTTCAAACTCCAGCCCTCTGCGTATCCTACCAATAGGGCTAACTAAGGTACCATACGTTATTTCACTATCTGCCGGAAAAGCGAAGCAGTGGGTAACTTCTAAATGGCAGAACAATTATCATTTGTGTCACTCTAAAAGATTCATGCATATAAATTGCTTTATTATAATTATGCAGGGAGTTTTACAGTTTATATGGACACTGCAATGTAAATAGAGCAGAAAAACAGAAGAAGAAAAAGGAAAAAAGAGAAGAAAAAAAGAGAAAAGATGAAAGAAAGAAGAGATAGAAAGGAGACAATGACAAAACATTTTCAGTCTGCTTCATAAGAAAATTCATATTTTCCTGAATGCTATTACTAACTATTGACTAATTGATTCACTTTTTTATTACCTGTCTTCCTAACAGAGCCGAGAGGTCATTTACTTTAAAAACAAAAAGTTTTCACATTTTAGAGCTGTTAATTTAAAGCAGTGGTGCGCAGATCAAATTAAACAACTACCAACTAATAGAAGCATAGTAAACTTTTATTTACCAAGCGGAACAGGTTAATGCAGCAAAGCAGTCCATCTTAAAATCTGTTCTCAATCGCACAGACATTCAATAAGCATTGATATCTTGTGGCTTTTTAATGTATTACAGAGAAAGCAAATATGTTATTTAGTTATTTACTATTGTAATATATTGTTATGTACAACCATCGCCTAGAACAAAATGTAAAAAACATATGCATATATATATATAGATCTACATTTATATAAATATATATATACATTTAAGTACTGAGTGGGAAAAATGTGTATTGTGTAATTATTGTTACGTACAACCATCACCTAGAAAAGAAATTAGAACCATATAATTGAAAAAAATATATATATATCAACTTTCATGTCTAGAGCAACAATGGGAATGATGTATATCTCAACGAGCCTTTGCAGACACCTTGAAAGGGTGAGGTACACGTGTAAAGCCAGTTATTCCTTCAGTACTCAGTTCAACTCCTTTGGGAACAGAGAAAGAGAACTTCTGCAGCAAGGCAACAAAAAACAGGAACAACTCCATCTTCACGAGGCCTTCACCAAGGCACACACGTCTTCCTGCAGAGTGAACACAGACATGTGGCTTTAAAAAACCCAACTGGGAAATTACACATTCTTGACTAACTTTTGTACTGAAGAGAAAATAGCCTTAATAAAGTATTTCACATCTATATATATTTGGCTAGACATTAACTTTGGCAAGACGGATTGGTGATGCCAAGGGAAACTCTCGTGGATGCTTGTAGCGGTCCTGACGTGAAAATCAATTGTCCAACCTTGGTGTAGGGATAAAAGTCTAATCAAACCATCAAGTAAGTCCGAAGTTACCCTCTGGATCACTTCAGTTGGTCTCTGATATCTGGCACTGGCTGCAAGGAGAGCTGATCATGACTAGGCTGGGGTGTGACTAGACGGTTATATTCCTCTCCAATCTTTCATAGCATGTTTCAGGGGAATAATCTGCTGAATGACTTGCAGATGACCTGGTTCTGGATCAGGGTTTCGTACAAGGCAGAGCAGCTCTGTCGCTACAATCTATTGAAAGTCAGCTGTCAATCCAAGTTTCTGTTGCCCGACGTCTGGGGCCTCAATTACTCCCTCCCTTATGGAGCTAAACCTGTTGACTTACAGCTTAAGAAAAGCTACTTTACTGACTACCAAATTATTGCCTAGTAATTATTTTATGGACTTTTTTTTAAGTTAAGCATCTTATCAAGTACTTACTGTGGAGCTAATAATTGCCTGACATTATCTAATGTTTTTATGTAAATTGCCAGTCCGGACCGGCATTAGACCCAAATGTTATTTTATTCCTCAGTTATTCATTAAACTTATAAAAGTGACATCTGTTTTGTATTTATTTTGTGTTTGGAAAATTAAACAAACAGGCATTAATCACTTAATAAAGTATCACCAACCTTGAACATGAGGGTATTTTATGAGAAAGATTAAAGCCCACTGCAGTGTGGTGGCTGTTGTCTCGGTTCCAGCAGCAAAGAGGTCAAGAGAGCAGAAAGCCAGGTTGCACTCTGTGAAGCCCAGGTTGGACTCTTTTTGCTAAGCAGAAATGTACAGAAGACATGTTGGTTAATGATGCCTAACAGAACAGAACTAGTTGTGTTTCAAAATAAACAAGAGCCAGCTGCTTACATTCTTCATTTCAATGAGAAAAGTGTCGATGTAGTCTCTTGGGTTGTTCTGGTCCAAATCCTTCCTGTGATTTTCAATTTCCTCATGTAGGAAATTCAGTATGCCGTTATAAATAGTGAAAATTTTGTTGTGGGGACCTGGCAGGTATTTCATCACACTGGGGAATGCCTGATAGAGCTGTTCCAAGAAATAAACAAACAGCAATGTAAAAAGGTTACATTTTCCACATTCCTAATAAACCTCTGAAATCCTCTCTCTTATTGGAGGCACCATTAGTGCTGATAAACTTACTTCACCCCATATGCTCCCCTCCAGGTAAATCACCTCAGACATTTGCTTCAGCATTATCTGAAACCTGTGGTCTGTGTAGTCGTATCGTTTTCCCATAACAAGCTGGCAAATAACGTTGGCCACTGCATTGTTGAACAGACCAGCAGGGCTGAACAGTTTACCTGAAGGAGAGAAAAGCCTGATTTAAAAAGAGAGCCACCTTTCCCATTAACATAAGCATTTTACATTGAATATAACTCACCATTCTCACTCTCTATTTCCTCCTGGAGGTGTCGGATCTCCTCACAGATGCTCTGCTCCAGTGTGTTTTTGCCCAGGCCAAAGTTGCGTAATGTAGATAAAGCAAAACGTCTCTGTCGCTTCCATTTTTCACCATTGCTCAAAAAGATACCCCCAACATACAGGTATGCAGAGATGACAACATTAAAGTTGCATTTCAATTATATATTTTCAGCGAAGCAAGAATGTTTCTTCACCTGAGGGCTCAGAGTATAACCTGTCAGCCAGAGCATTGTATGGTCGGTCCACAAAGTTCTCAGCTTGGATCACATGGGCCTCTTTTACCATCTTATATCCATTTAAAATCACCATTGTATCCCAACCAAAGCGGACTCTGAAGACACTACCATAGATGTTGGCCAACTGTGGAGAGAGATTATTGCAGTTAACAGGATGATAAACAGCATCTTCAAGACACCCGTATCTTATTTTCAGTATATTTTAAAAATCTGTTATTTTATTTAGGGGGGTGGGGACTACCAAACATAGAAAATTATGTTCTATCTGTACAAGCCAGGATCATTTCTGCCTGGATACATGGACACTCTGACTCACCTTGGCTCAACATTGAAACATCATTACGTAAACCTTCCTCACCTGTTAACATGATAGGAAGATGTTTGAATGACTTGCCACAAATAGTGAAGGATGATCAGTTGATATGTAATGTCTTGTGGGCATGGGAAAGCTGAGAAAACTATTTAAGAGTACTCACTTATAGACAACCCAGATCTCTTGCCTCAAGACATAGGTTCGAGTTTTGTGGGTTGGAATAAAGCAGGCATAATTAGATTTTCTGATCTCTTTGAACATGGGGCATTCAAATCGTTTGAATCTTTAAAAACACAGTACACGTTATCAAATATGGAATTTTATAAATATTTACAAGTTAGGCATTATCTCATGAAGGAAGCAAAATCATTGATACACCCAACAAACTCGTGTAGACTGGAGAAGTTCCTTTTTGAAAATAAGGATCACAAACATTTTATATCAAAATTTTATTCTGAGATTTATCAGCTAAATCTGGACAAACTGGCATGGTTGAGGAAATCCTGGGAAACTTTACTCAAATGTGAAATAAGCACTAAATTATGGGATAAAATCCTGCTCCTGCCATCTAAAATCTCTGTTTGTAACAGATTTAAAGAAATGCAGTATAACATTTTGCATAATGTATATATTTCTCCTTATATTTTTAGCAAGTACAAGGCAGGAACTTCTCCAGATTGCCCCAAATGTAAAATTTCTGTGGGCACCAGGTTTCACTGTTTGTGGGAATGTGATGTTATTCAGTCCTTTTGGAAAGATGTATGTGCCAGAATCAGTACAGCTATTGGTCAAAATGTGTCAGAAAACCCACTGATGTGTTTGTTGGGACATATTCCTAAGCCACTAGTAAAACATGAGCATGTGATACAGTCACTTTTAATGTTAGCAAGGAAGGCCATTATGGTGAAATGGGTGGGCAGGGAACCCCCCTCCATTTCTTTATGGAAATCATTAATATCTGATGTTATGACTCTGATTAGACTTGGACATTACATTGATGGAATTCTTCAATTCTTCACAAATACCTGGAGGAAGCCACTGGAAACACTGGGAGTGGAATGTAAAAGGGACTTTAACGGACAATCGCTGTGGACATAGAACTCATGGACGGATCTTGTATATACATGTGAGATGTAGTGCTGATATTGTTTTTTTGTTTGGGAGAAATTAAATAAAAGTAAAAAAAATAAATAAATAAATCTGTCATTTTTCGACAGTTGTTGCTATTGTGATAAATGCTACTTTGATATGGTTGTATAGTCGGGGCCCGACCGGGCTCAGCACTAACAAATGACGTGGGCCTGCCCTCCTGTGGACCCACCAACTGGAGAGGGATCCGTAGGCATCGACGGCCGGTTCGCGCACACAGCTTCTGGCTGTAGGGACGTGGAACTAGATGCTTCACTTCTCTGGCATTGCCCATGAGGGGAGGCGGCAAGCTGGGGCAGCCTTGCCCATTGCCCCCATCTCAGTCGTCACGTGTTGGAGTTCACCCTGGTGAACGAGAGGGTCGCGTCCCTACGCCTTTGGCTTGGGGACAGGTCTCTCACCAATGTCTCAGTCTATGGACCCAACATCGGTGTAGAGTACCCTGCCTTCTTGGAGTGCTTGGGAGGGGTACTAGTTGGTGTCCCATCTGGCGACTCCATTGTTCTACTGAGGGACTTCCACGCCCACGTGGGCAGCAACAGTAAGACCTGGACAGGGGTGATCAGTAATCTGAACCCTGTCTGAACACCCTAGCGGTGTTCTGTTATTGGACTTCAGTGCTAATCACAGATTGTCCATAACGAACACCATGTTCGAGCACAAGGGCGTCCATAATAATAATGTATGTGGCACCAGGACACCCTAGGCCAGAGGTTGATGATCTACTTTGTAAATGGCCTGTACTTATATAGCGCTTTTTTCAACTCAGGAGACTTGACAAAAGCTCTTTACACTGGATTCAGTCATTCACCCATTCACGCACACACTCACACACTGATGGTCATCTGATCTTTGATTGCGTGTCTTGGACACTCGGGTGAACAGAGGGGCTGAGCTGTCAACCGATCACAACCTGAAGTGTCTGGAGGTCAGATGTGGCAGGCCTAAGCATGTTGTGAGGGTCTGTCGAGAACGTTAGGTGGATCCCCCTGTTAGTGCAGTCGTCAACTCCCACTTCCGGAGAAGTTTCTCCTAGATCCCGAGGGAGGTTGGTGACATGGAGTCAGAGTGGTCCATGTTCTCCTCCTTCATTGTCGATGCCATTCGTAGCTGTGGGCGTAAGGTCTCTGGTGCCTGTCGCGGCGGAAATCCCTGAACCCGATAGTGGCAACCCGGAAGTAAGGGATCCCGTCAAGCTGAAGTAGGAGACCTACCTGGCCTTTTTAGCTAGTAGGACTCCAGAGTCAGTTGAGAGGTACTGGCAGGCCCAGCATGCTGTGGCTCGTGTGGTCACAGAGGTAAAAACTTTGGTCTGGGAGTAGTTCGGAGAGGCCATAGAGGAGGACTATCGGTCTGCCTCGAAAGTGTTCTGGCAATTGTCTGCACCTTAGGAGGGGGAAGCAGTGCTTCACCAACTGTTTACAGTGTGGGTGGGGAGCTGCTGAACTTGACTAGGCAGGTTGTCGAGCTGTGGAAGGTGTACTTCGAGGATCACTCCTTCCGAGGAGGAGGAAGAGGCTGGGGACCTGGAGGCGGACTCAACCATCAGCCAGGCTGAAGTTACCAAGGTAGTTAGAAAGCTTCTCGTTGGTAGATTCTCAGGGTTGGATGAGAACCTTAAGTCTCTGGATGTTGTAGTACTGTTTTGGCTGACACGTCTCTGCAGTCAGAGACAGTACCCCTGGATTGGCAGACTGGGGTGGTGGTCGCTTTCTTTAAAAAGGGGGACCGGAGGGTATGCTCCAATTACAGAGAAATCACACTCCACATCCTCTCCGGTAAGGTCTACTCCAGGGTGCAGGAAAGGAGGATGAAGCCGATAGTCGATCTTCAGCAGGAACAGTCCGGTTCTTGTCCCGATCACGGAACACCGGACAAGCTCTATACCGTTCATCGGGTGCTTGAGGCTTCGTGGGAATTCACCCAACTAGTCTACATGTGTTTTGTGGATCTGGAGAAGTTAAAGGAAAGTTTGAGCAGATATAAATGTAAGCGCTTAGTGTGTGTTAATACCTTGGTGAAATGAACATGCGGCTGATTGCTGTCAAAATTCAAGATATTTCCCACAAAGGGAAGAGCTCTGGGTCCAGGAGGAAAGTTTGATGGTTTCTTGTTCTTCAGATAGTCAGCTATCAACAGGAATAATAAACCAAACAAGAAAATCCCTTTTAGGTCGAGGCTCAGCAAAAAATTATAAATCCACATGGTTAAAGGAGGCAAAACAGGCAGCAGAAGGAGAAACAAAACAAACAAACACAAAAATATCGTTCTTATCTGAATTGTCCTATTCCTGCTTTTGTAAAGTCTGTAGTTGAACTCTGCAGCAATAGACTTGCTGGCAGGAAAGTTAAACAGCGAGTGATATACTGTATAAAGGAGAAATTGCTTTATACCCACAAACCACACCTACAAGCATTGTAGTCCATGTTATTATAGTTTAGAGTGTCTAAATCTTTGCTTTTGTCCAACACACTAACTAAATTTTTTAACAGTTTAAATTACTTCCAACTATTTGGGTAAAAGTTTTTAAATCCTTTCTATTAGCACTTCCCCAATTTCATCTGCAACATTTCATATGCACCTTTGCTACTGATTTACTATTGTATTAACCTAATACCTAAGTTGGCAGGTAGGTGGAGTCAAGTCAACAGAACAAAGTGCTGTCTTAAATGATAAGACCTTTCAAGACAACATCTGTTGCTTTTGACTCTGTTACCTTTGCTACAAATTGCAAAAGTACAGGCAGGAGATTGTATGATGAGAGCCATGCCAAACGGTCAAGGTTCACTGATAGCAAAAGGCATAGATCCTGTATACTGTTTATTAGCTTATACATTAACTCAAATGTATAGGCAAAACAAAATGCAAATCAATCTGTCCAAGGAATGCAGTTTCATACTGACTTAGCAGAAAATAATGTCAGTCACTGAGCAACATTATACATTTTTATTATTATCGTGCATTAGATGAGTTTAATTACAGCAGAAGGACAATGAACGCTGGATGAGAAATATCATCCGTTTATTTTATTATTGTATTGATACAGTCTCAGCTGTCTCTACAGTACAGTAGTATCCATTCAAAATTTCCCCACTTTCCTTTATCGGCCCTTGGCTGGTCCTTGGCGGCTTCCTGGCCTGTCCATGGCTGGTCCCCTACAATGTCTTTTTAAACATCAATCTTTGTTCTAAAATATTCATTCTGATTTGTAGACACTAAGATCTAAAGAGAAGCGTCATCTCCCTGTACTTCAGTGACAGGGGGAAGTAATGGTAAAAAAAAAAAAATTGCACGCCAAGGAAAAAGGGGGGTCACTCCAGTGGCTTAAAGTTTGAGGGGAATTTGCAGAGAGTTGCAGGGGGTCTGCTGCAAATCAGCTGGCGTTTGACTGGGAAGGGCCATTGTGAATGGCTGCTACTTTAGGTAACTTCACTCCCAAATGTCCCAAACTGTAGAGACTTGCATGTCACTGTCTACAGGGACACAACTAAACCAGAGACAGACAGGATCCAGACTGAAGATAAACATTAAACTAAAACAGCTGATGACCTCTTCTTCATTTCACCTTTGGAGTTTAACATCCTCTGTAACAATTATTCTTCACATGTTTACTGATGCTGTTGCTGCCTATGTAATGCTGTAATGATAAAAATTGGTTCACTGTTAATTTTTTATCAAACAGCAACAGAGTATTGTAAAGATTGTCTAATTTGTGCATGTCCCAACATTTCTAGAAGGACAGAACACGATGAACCAGAAAGTGTGAGGAGCCCACAAAAACAGTTGATGTCATGATGGGTATAAGAGCTAGCCCAAGATGCAGAACATACACAGAGACAATGGGTAAATAGTCCAAAAGAGTTTATTGTGGCACAAACATGAGTCATGGAAAGGGAACAGTTCAGGCAGGGGGCTGGTTCATTGGGGTCTGTGCAGGGAAAGGGGAGATGGATGGTAGCTGAGTTCAAGTGAGGCTAAGCATCAAGCTAGGCTTAGCCTGGCAGTCCTGAGTTTGAGCTTCCAGCTCACTGCAGGGAACAACAGGGGAAAAGCCACATGGGAACCTCCAGGGAAACTCCTCAGAGAAGTCGTCAGGTTTCTACCACGTAGGAATCTTTGGGTTAGCTCACCAGGGCAGATTAGCAGGTTAGGCTTTCCAAGAGCTTCAGGCTTGAGACTGGTTTCCTGTGGTGCAGCTCCTCCAGAGCTGCAGACCAGAGACAAGGGTTCCAGTGAGGGTGCTCTTCCTGAGCTTCACGAGGAGACAGGAGGTTAAGCTCATCCAGAGCTTCACGAGGAGACAGGAGATTAAGCTCGTCCAGCGCTTCACGAGGAGACAGGATTCCTGTGAGGCACAGATAAGGAGAGATTAGAATCTGATCTCAACCCAGGAACAACCAAGACTCAGTCTATAGCAGAAGGTTCAGGAAGCTAACCAACTAAGATCAACACTGCGGCGTGGAATCAAGGTCTGAAGGCAGCTTAAATACTGTGGTCCTCCTGATGAGTAGATCAGCCACAGGTGTGTGGGAGGCTCAGCTCAGGAGGACCCATGGCGCACTCTGCTGGAGGCAGAGGGTAATCTCCAGAACCTAAGAAAAGACAAGGAGCAGAAAAGGATCCTCGGCGCCCTCTAGTGGGCAAGCCTGAGGATCCCAACAGTTGATGCTGCATTCTTTTTTTTTTTTTTTTTTTTTTTTTTTTGATGCTGCATTCTAACATCTTATGATTTTATTGAACTAACTCCATGTGAAGAAAATAAATATTGCTTGGTGATGTAGATATGTTTTCAAAATAGATTAAAGCCTTCCATTTTGTAAGTGAAATATTAAAACGCATGCTGAAATGTATAATGTTAACCTAATGAAGCATTGTGTCTATCATCCACACTGTGGGGAGCTGTTGAAATAGAAATAAGATCTGTGAAGAAACAGGTCTGAATTGGGTCCAGACATTTCCCATTGTCTTGATGCACATGCGCCGCTAATAGCTAACTGCAGTTCTTTTAAATTCTCTTTACAGAGAGGAGTGGCCAGAGATTCTTATAACATTCACACTTGCATGTGATGATAAAATGCTTAACTACTGCATTGCTCATACAGCCCAGCCAAAGGCCGTGAGGGACAGGGCAGACACAGGGGGGACTGTCTGCACCAGCTACTAACCCAGTCCGTGATTAACAGCCAGGAGATTTTGTCTTTATTAGAAATTTCAGGAGGAAGATTTGGAGATTCCAGCAGGTGGATGGGTCCATTCCAGGTGTTGCAGACTAACCGCACAGCAGTAAAGCTAGTGGTCCAAGCCTCCGACTGAGAGAAGTCCACTGACTGAGTACCAGACCAGGCTAAAGAAGCAGACAAACAGAGCTCAACGGAGGAGCTCCATCAAGCATCCTCCATCAAGCATCTCCATCAACTGCCAAGCAGCCAACTACATTGCCCCACTCGGTAAGAGAAATCCTACCTATGGCAGCATTAAGAACAATCTGAGGATCCGGACGCCTGAAAGCTGCTTCTAAACATGATGGACAAGCTTTATCCTCAGAACTTTTCTCCTATCACCGTCTTGTCTTCTATACGTCTGAGCAGAAGTTTCCAGTAAGGTCACTGCAGCTCTACAATCACACAAACACAGATTAGAGGGATATTTTCTAGGAGTGCCAGCACCCCACATTGAAGAAAGTGAACTTTAATACGGCCTTCCAACTCTTTTTGTGAAGCTGGCCGCTCTGCAATAACGGCACCCATCCAAATAGTGTACCACTGCACTCTGGGCATGCATGTTCTGCGTGGAACAAGGAGGAACACTGGGAAATTATAGATAAGGAGATTGCATTGGTTACCAATGCCCACTGAATATCAAGGTGCTGCTGTCAAAGTAATTTGCAATGACTTCGAGTCCCACTGCACCGTGGCTTTCATGTGCTGGGGATAAAGTGCTGTAACTGGCTCCTACAACGAAGCCAAAGACAGAGGACTCGTTTAGCAGCAGCAGCAGCAGGATCAGCCTGGACTAGAGATGTCACATTAAAAGCTCCAATGGAAGACATTTCAGTGTCTGACATTTAATTGGTGAATTCAAACATGTTAGTATATTAAAAAAAAACTACAGACTGATTCTTTTCTAAATGTATTAAAAAGGTAAACCCATCCAAATCATGTCCTTCATATTCTCATCATGGCCTCAGCAATAGGAGTCTGTTAAAGCCTTTATTAAAATGCCTTAGTTTATAGTCATATACTTAAATCTTTTCAAACTGTGACACAGAGACGTGCAGAGACCATTGGAGGGACAGGTGCTCAAAATTAAAAGAGGGTGCATGGAGCACAGATTTAAAACATGATACAGAAACATAACTTCCTATACAACCTTGTACCAACCCAATCACAACACACCATAATAAACATACTCAAATGTTTGATAGAGGTCAGTGATGTCATGGGTTGATCGAACAGCTTCTGTTGAGGGGGTTGGTGCTGCTGTGTTGCTGGAGATGGGCTGTATTGATCTGATATTGTAGACACTAAAAAGAGATAAGAGGAGAGATAATAGTTGATTAATAAAGAGGTATGTGTTCATACAAGATGCAAGGATAGCTAACATTAAAAATGGCTCACTGTGACTGACCTGCCAAACTGCTGATAGTTTGGAAGAGACTACTTGTTGTGATCTGTGGGTCTGTAGTTCTGCCTGTGTCTGTTTCTGTAAGTGTCTGTCTATGCCTGAGTTGTTTGTACACAGTGGCTTTTTTCTTTTTTGCAGTTATAACAGCAACTTCCTGTTGCCCATGCTCTTAAAAAATGTCAATGACTTGTGACTTCTTGTGCTCTTTGTCATCCAGCCTCACACAGCTTCTTTTGTTTTGGTGTTAACCTCCTCTCCTCACGAGGCATCTCTGCAAAATGAAAAATGATCCTTAAACTACAATCTGATGCACATAAAACACACACACACACACACACACCCACACACACATTTACATTTCATACCTTTTCAAAAAAATTTACTGTTTCACCACTAATTTAATCCAATAATATTTTGCTCTTTATTATTCCTAGTGCTATAAAGTAAAAATCAATTAAAGGATGTAGAGTAATACATCATTTAAAAAAATATTCATCGAATAAACATTCACTTATTCAAATATTTTTTTGCTTTTATTTAGTTTGACTATTGACTTTCGGCATGACATCAAGGGTCTAAAAGTTATATGATTTGTGTGCATATTAGCCTCTATGGGCCTATTTAATTTTTGTGTAAATAAATGAGAGGTTTAGAAAACTCAGATTCTACCATTATTGTTGTGTTTATTCTGCATAATGCAGTTTAAGTGAAATCAAGTAGGACAAAACAGCTTGACAGTAACATAACACATCATATCTCTCTAATGCACTTTGCTCATGGCCAGAGAAACAGACAGTAAAAATTTGACGTACTTCTTTTCCATAGTAAGCTTTTCATGTGAGGTCAATCAGCTGCTAGTGGCAGGGATGCGACAACTGTAATATAAGTTATTTTACCGCGATTGCACCTGCGTTCCCTCCAGTTCGGTCGGGCGGGCATACTATAGTGCATACCCACTTTTTGCGCCGCTGACAAGCAGCTATAACTTGTGAGAGGTTGGTGTGAGCCAGGGGTGGAAAGTTACTGTAATTGAGTACTTTTTATGAGTAATTTGTAATTTTCTGAGTAGTTTTTAAAATATGTAATTTTTACTTTTACTCGAGTATATTTTAACCTAAGTAATTTTACCTCGCTACATTTAAAACCCCCTCACGTTACTGAGTAAAAAAAAAATACTGATGATGAAAAAATTAAATGCGGCCGGAAATTTAAACCCCTGTGTCACGGAACGACAGTTGCCATTAAAAAATAGAAGAAGACTTTTGACTTTTAACAGCACATTATTTACACAATTCAAACATATAAACAATTGATGTAAAAATAAGTGACAGTTAAAAATCCCTTTTAAAGTAAAACAAGTGTCAGTTAAAATCATTAAATGAGGAGCTTGTTAATAACAGTGGGATCCTGTTGCGTTTTAGTTTGATTTCTGGTATCTTTTGGGCATTTAATTTTGTGTGCATTTTGAAAACTTTAAAACGTGGTTCAAATTTCTTTATTCCTATCATGGTGTTGTCTGTTGGACAGTAGGATTGAAAATTGTTTGCACTTTATGGTACAGGTTGTGACTGTCCTTGTGCTGTGAGGAAGTATGTTCTTTAGCCCAGCTGATCTTTTGCAAGTGTGGATGTCCATTGAAATATGACTTGAAATCGATTAAAACACCTTGTGGTCAATTCGATTCATGACCCATCCTTTTTTGCATTAAATAACTCAAAGTAACTAAGTAACTTTTACTCAAATTACATTTTAAATGAAGTAATGTTGTACTTTTACTTGAGTAAATTTTGAGATGGGTAATTTTACTTTTACTCTGAGTAAAATTTAGGCAAAGTAAAGGTCATTCTACTCATCTTGCAACAATACACCATGCACAAACTAACACCGCTGCAGAACCTCGTTATTGGACCAGTTGTTTACTATTTTTGGAATCGGGAGTCGTAGTGGTTTTCGGAAGCAGGGCTTAGCTATTACAGAAGGGCATGTCAGTGCAGTGAGGGCAGAGTGAGGGAGGGCACGTTGTGTTGATCATTTAAGCAGCCAAGGTTACCGTGGCACGGTAGATATAAATTATTATTATTTTAGGCATGCACACGCACACAAACATACACATACACTCACCGGCCACTTTATTAGGTACCCCATGCTAGTAACGGGTTGGACCCCCTTTTGCCTTCAGAACTGCCTCAATTCTTCGTGGCATAGATTCAACAAGGTGCTGGAAGCATTCCTCAGGGAGTTTGGTCCATATTGACATGATGGCATCACACAGTTGCCGCAGATTTGTCGGCTGCACATCCATGATGCGAATCTCCCGTTCCACCACATCCCAAAGATGCTCTATTGGATTGAGATCTGGTGACTGTGGAGGCCATTTGAGTACAGTGAACTCATTATCATGTTCAAGAAACCAGTCTGAGATGATTCCAGCTTTATGACATGGCGCATTATCCTGCTGAAAGTAGCCATCAGAAGTTGGGTACATTGTGGTCATAAAGGGATGGACATGGTCAGCAACAATACTCAGGTAGGCTGTGGCGTTGCAGCGATGCTCAATTGGTACCAAGGGGCCCAAAGAGTGCCAAGAAAATATTCCCCACACCATGACACCACCACCACCAGCCTGAACTGTTGATACAAGGCAGGATGGATCCATGCTTTCATGTTGTAGACGCCAAATTCTGACCCTACCATCCGAATGTCGCAGCAGAAATCGAGACTCATCAGACCAGGCAACGTTTTTCCAATCTTCTATTGTCCAATTTCGATGAGCTTGTGCAAATTGTAGCCTCAGTTTCCTGTTCTTAGCTGAAAGGAGTGGCACCCGGTGTGGTCTTCTGCTGCTGTAGCCCATCTGCCTCAAAGTTCGACGTACTGTGCGTTCAGAGATGCTCTTCTGCCCACCTTGGTTGTAACGGGTGGTTTTTTTGAGTCACTGTTGCCCTTCTATCAGCTCCAACCAGTCTGGCCATTCTCCTCTGACCTCTGGCATCAACAAGGCATTTCCGCCCACAGAACTGCCGCTCACTGGATGTTTTTTCTTTTTCGGACCATTCTCTGTAAACCCTAGAGATGGTTGTGCGTGAAAATCCCAGTAGATCAGCAGTTTCTGAAATACTCAGACCAGCCCTTCTGGCACCAACAATCATGCCACGTTCAAAGTCACTCAAATTACCTTTCTTCCCCATACTGATGCTCGGTTTGAACTGCAGGAGATTGTCTTGACCATGTCTACATGCCTAAATGCACTGAGTTGCCGCTATGTGATTGGCTGCTTAGAAATTAAGTGTTAACGAGCAGTTGGACAGGTGTACCTAATAAAGTGGCCGGTGAGTGTAGATACAAGCACACAGTTAAAAAAAAAAAAAACACTGGCAAAAGGGCACTTTGGGCATCAAGGGGCAAAGGGGCAGGTGCTCAAGCGCCCTCAGCAACCAAGTCATGATCCTGGTGCTGATGACTGGCTTGATTACTAATTTCAATCACCTGCTTAGCTCCGCCGAGTTTCTCATTACCGCTTATCATATCCACCTGCTTCAGCCTCTTTTTAACCAGCCTTCAACCAGTAATCAGTGCCTGATTATTCAAGCATTTGGTAAGAGTTTCTCTAGCAAACCTGATTGTTTTCCAATTGGCTCATCCTGACCCATTTGTGCTCTGGACCTCTGAGCCTGCCTGTTCTTCTTCTGATGTGGTTGCTTGACTTGTCCTCAGACTCCTGCTTGATTACTGTCTGTATACCAAACCTGGAAGTGATTCCTGACACCGTCCTGGATTTCCCTACGGTACCTCTTCAAGTCTCTGACCTCCTGGCTCTGACCCCTGAGCATATCTTCTACACCAGCTTTGGCTCCAGCCTCTGGATTATCCTGCCTTCCTTCGTCTGTTCGGTTCTCATTCCTGCCTGTTCTCCAACCTCCCGGGCTTCAGCGTCTGGGATTCTCTGAGTGGCGCACACCATGTCTTGTTGACAGCCAACCAGCTGGACCCAACCTCATCCTCTGGGAACGGACTTAACTATAACACCAGGTTATTGACTAACACATTCATAATCATCCTCTGTCAGATGGACATGGTCAATAACCTGTTTTTTCTTCCTGCAGAGGTTCTTGCTAGACACCCTAGCTGTTCACTGCAGATCCGTTTCAAATAACGTTTTGAAAAAAATCTGCCTGTCTGTGTCGAACACTGGGTCCTACTATTCTGATTGTTACAGAATTATCTGGCCTAACCATGGATCCATAGGTAGACAGAGAGTGGCATTCTGAAGTTGAAAAATTTATTTCTGGACTTGAGTCAGGCATGCAGGAGATTCTTGATTACCTTCGTAGTCAGGCTATTTCCGTGCTATGTTACCTGCTGTCAGACCAGTTTGTCTGGAGATGCTTCTCTCATCCTCTGAACTGTTTAAGGATGATCATGATCAGTGTCAGGCTTTTCTCACCCAATGTGAAATAAATTTCAAGCCTCAGCCCTCTGCATATCCTACTAGTAGGGTTAAGGTAGCGTATGTAATTTCACTATCAGCCAGTAAAGCAAAGCTGTGCGGAGCTTCTGAATGGCACAACCATTCTAGGTTGTGAAACACCTTTTTCTAGTAAACTAATCCCTGTTTTTTGCCCAGTTCTTCCCAGTCGAGAGGCTTCCAAGGGACCGTTTTCATTTAGGCAGGGTGATCGATCTGTGGGGGAGTATATTACTGACTTCCACCTTTTATCCTCTGAGCATACCTGGAATGAGGCAGCCCTCATGGAAGTTATCAAATTGGGCCTTAAAGAAAGAATTAAGGATGAACTTCCAACTTGTGACTACCCTTGGACCTTGAAGCAGCTGGAGGACCTTTCCAACCAGATAGATCTACGTCTCACGGAACGCCACAGAGAACAGAGAGCTCTGACGCTCAGACTGTCTGGGCGGTGCCCATCGAGTCTTATTGAAAGCCGACCGGCTGGAAAAAAGCTCTTCCTCAAGGCATGGACTGAACTATAAGACCAGGTCAGTGACTCACATGTTCATACTCATTCTCCATCAGTTAGATGTGGTCACTAACCTGTGGTCTCTTCCTGCACAGATTCCTGCCTTAGACGCTCACGCTGTTCACTGCAGAACCGTCAAATAAAGGTTTTGAGAAATCTGCCTACTGGGTCCAACTGTTCTTATCATGACAAGTGATTACTCTGCATTTTTCTAATCAATGTAAAAATACCTTAAAACATAAAAATAAAACACCTTTAAAACAGTGGTGCACAGATCAAATTAAACAAAGAAAATGTCTTTATATTTTTTTACTTGGCAAGTTTTATTAATTTTTTCATCAAGAAGAAGAGTATTTAAATGTTTTTTTGAATTGTTTTGTTTATTTTTCATTCTTTTACCCAATATTTCTTGCTCTCAGACTCCCAGAAGCAATTTGTAGGTTATAGTATTACTGGGTATGGTAGTATATGAACGCCAACCAGTAGAAGCATAGTAAACTTTTATTAACCAAGTAAAACAGGTTAATGCAGCAGAGGGGTCAACCTTATAATTTCTTCTCAATCCTACAGACATTCAATAGGCATGGATATCTTGTGTTTTTATTTTATTTTATTACAGACAAAGTAAATATGTTATTTAGTTATTTACTATTGTAATATATTGTTACGTACAACCATCACCTAGAAAACGTGTAAAAACAAAAGAAATCGGAATCATATAATTGAAAAGATTTATATATATAAATTTTTTTAATGCCTTGAGCAAAAATGGGAACGATGTATATCTCAACGAGTCTTTGCAGACACCTTGAAGGGGTGAGGTACACGTGTAGTTCCAGTTATTCCTTCAGTACTCAGTTCAACTCCTTCTGGAACAGAGAAAGAAAACTTCTGGAGCAAGGCAACAAAAAACAGGAACAACTCCATCTTAACGAGGCCTTCACCAAGGCACGCACGTTTTCCTGCAGAGAGAACACAGAAACAAAGCATTAAAAGAACCCAACTGGGAACTCATATATTCTTGATTTCCTTTTGTCATCATTCTAAAGAGAAAATAACATTAATTAAGTATTTCACATTTAGATATACATTATATTGTTATATTATTATCATATATATTTGGCCAGACATTAACTTTGGCGACAAAGATATAGTAGGTTTAGGACTTAGGTTTATTTCTGCACATTTTTAATCTAGAATTTCTCACACCAAAAGGAGAAAGGAAGTGAAAGGAGAGCAGTCAGCATAACCTTTTGAATCCATCATATTAACAAATGATAATGCAGCAAACATGTTGAGAAACCACATTACACATTAAAGTTTTACAGGCTATTTTTTTTTTTATTTAATAATTTTTTTTTGAGTATTTACGGCACTAGTGGCCTGTTTTATGGACAGTTGGCTGTCAAGAAAGGGGGTATGAGAGAGCGGGAGAGACATGACACCCTAACCCTAACACTTTCCTGTCCCTTTACTTATGCAGGGCAACCACCAACCCAGTCTGCCAATCTAGGGGCAATATACCGGGCATCCATGTGAATTAATTCAATTCACTGTATTTATATTGTACCAGTTAACAACACATGTCATCTCAAGGCACTTTACAGTTCACCAGATCATCCAGTCAAATTGATTAAAAGTTTTCTATCCAAGGAAAACCAGTTGATTGCATCGACTCATTGATTCAAATGCAATCCCTCACAATAAGCATGCTTGTAGCTACAGTGGAGAGAAAAAACTCCCTTTTAACAGGAAGAAACCTCCAGCAGAACCAGGCTCAGTGTGAGCGGCCATCTGCTGAGGCTGACTGGGGTTCAAGGAGACAGAAGCAGACATAGAAAAAGAAGCAGAGATACAAAAGGCAACTTTAAATGGCGGCCCCATCCAGGAAATACACAGCCAGGCAGACAAGCTCCGAGCCAGCAAACATGTCAGGGGATGAAGAGAAAACATCCAGCAAGTCACAGTCACATATTCTGCAGAGTGGGAGAATAGAGACAGAATGAAGCAGAGTGATGAAATAGGGGTCCCTATATCCCCCAGAAGCCTAAGACTATGGCCGCATAACTACAGAGATAGCTCAGGATAGAGATAGCTCAGGATGTTGAAGAGGCATGTCAGCCAAGACAGCCAGACAACATCCAGATCTCTAAGGCACTCGGGGTGGATCGCGTCCACCCCCGAAGGCTTGCCACCTCTGAGACTTCAGCCTGAGTGATGAGTGAATCTGGCCCGAGGACACGTCTCTTCTTCCAACACGGCAGGCGTGTCAACCGGATTTAGGACATCCTCAAAGTATTCCTTCCGCCGTCCAAGTATGTCCTATTTCAGGGTCCACAGTAGTGGGAACACTGCTTTCCCCTCTGGAGGCATGGGACGGTTTGCCAGAATTGCTTTAAAGCCAACCAATAGTCCTTCTCCATGGCCTCTCCAAACTCTTCCCCGGCCCGGGTTTTTACTCTGCAACTGGCCGGGCAGTGGCATGATTGGCCTCACAGTACCTATTTCCTGCCTACGGAGTATCACGAGCCGACCAGACTCGATAGGATTCCTTCTACAGCTTTATAGCTTCCCTTGCTACCGGGGTCCACCACCGAGTTTAGGGATTGCCGCCACAACAGGCACCACAGACCTTACAGCCGCAGCTATGGGCAGCCAAATCGGCAATAAAGGAAGAGAACATGGCCCACTCAGACTCCATGTCTTCAGCCTCCCTCGGAATCTGGGAGAAGCTCTCCAGGAGATGGGAGTTGAAAACGTCCCTGACTGAGGTTCTACCAGACATTCCCAGCAGAACCTAACTACTCATTTGGGCCTACGGAGTCTGTCTGGTTTCCTCCTTTTCCAGGGCACCCAGCTAACCACCAGGTGGTGGTTGGTGCACAGCTCCCCCCATTCTCTTCACCAGATGGTGCAGCCGAAGATCAGAAGATACAAAAACAAAGTCGATCACTAACCTCCTGCCTAGGGTGCCAGGTGCACAGATGGACATTTGGGATAATCTCCAAAATGAGACGCCTAAGGTGGGAGGAGAAAAGCAGTCCCAGCCCCGTTCTCCTTCTCTTACTACGGGCCACTCCAGAGATGAAGAGAGTCCATCCTCTCTCAAAGAGCTGGGTTCCAGAGCCCACACTTTGCGTGGAGGAGAGCCCAAATATTTCTATCGCTCCACGGCCCGCACAAGCTCAGAATCTTTCACCCTCAGCTAGGTGAAATTCCACGTCCCCAGATTCAGTAAGCACGCAGGGATTGGGTCGACAAGGCCTCTGCTTCTGACTTCGGCCTAATCGTCTTCGTACAGGTCCCTCATGGTTCCCCCTGCAGGTGGTGAGCCCACTGAGGGATGCTTGCAAAATATGGCAACACTGTACAATATTTCTTTGGGAGAAATTCTCTTTTGGTGCATTTTAAGTCATTGTTGCAGCAAGGACACTTGCTTCTAATCTAGGAAGCAAGAAAAAAACAATAGAGTTTCTTCTGTGCTATCTTCTACAAAATGGTCATTTTGAGAGATATAAATATGCCATTTGGTTTAATAATAATTTCAGTTTAATTTTAAACTGGAATTGCTGGATCTTTAATTGACAACATAAGAGGAGCATAAGATAAAAGTACAGTATCATAGGTGCTTTATCATAAGCGATTTTTTTGATGTTCAATGTCTGACATTACATGTTTTAAATTTCTAGCGTTTGATTTCAGTGTCGGACTTTTCAATATTTGAATGTTTGAATTTTCATTACTTTAATTTTTCAGAGGTTTGTTTTAAAATAACAAATATGTTATATCTGTTATATCTTTTTCAATATCAGTGGATTGAAAAATTCACTGCCAAAACATATTTTTATGACAGGAAAAAACATACCAAATAGAAATTATGCTACACGTGTATATAAAGTTAGTATTTTTACTTGGAAATTAATGGAAGTCTTAACTCAGAAATGTGTGCTGTACCTGCAGAGAAGGGCAGGAATGCTTCTCTCTTCACAAACTTCCCATTAGCATCTAGGAAGTGTCCAGGATTGAAGGTGTCTGGAGTTTCCCATTCATTTTTATCAAACAGCACAGAGGTCAACATGGGCAGCACTGTTGTTCCCTGAAACATCACAATCCAGAAGATGATACAAAGCTAAAATAGAAAAGTAGTTTCAACCAAATTCTGTCACTTATTCGTACAGTGAATTAACCTTTGGAATAAGGTAGCCACCCAGAGTTGTATCCTTAGCAGCAACTCTGAGTGCATTCAGTGGAACAATGTTACCCATCCTCTGGATCTCATGGATTACAGCGTCAGTGTAAGGCATGTTGGGTCTGTCAGCCATGGAGGGTTGACGAGAACGTCCGATCACTTTATCAATTTCTGCATGGACCTTCTCTATGAAATAAAAAAATAAAATTATATAAATAAATAAAAATATTTAATTAAAAATCTAACCCACTTTATTAAAATTAATTAAAGCTATTAAATGAATGTAAGAAAAAAAAACTGGCCGCTGAATTTTGGAAAAACTGTAAATCATCACAATCTGATGTTTACATTTGATCACGATGTTTACATTTGATCTCTGCTGTACTTTAAGAAATGGCAATGTCTTGAGAGCTGTACAAAACAAATTTTCATTTTGTTTACACTCAGTGTATACAAAATGACAATAAATTTTGTCTAAGTCCAAGTCTAAGCCTAAATACTGTCAGTCATAGCACAATGATTCTCTTGGGTAGAACACCAGCTAAATACTTTTCCACCACAGCAAAAACTTTTATCCTCACAAGTTTCAATTCAATTCAATTCAGTTTATTTATATAGCGCCAAATTCACAACACATGTCATCTCAAGGCACTTTACAGTTCAACCAGATCATACAGTCAAATTGATAAGGCTCTTGACAAGTCTCTTTGATTATTATATTACTAAGGGTAACAGGTAATTACAGAGCTAAAGTTATATTTATAGCAAGTTGTGCATATTCTTCATCTTATTTTTCTATCCCTTTTTCTATTGTTAGGGTTACTTTCATCCTATTTAAACAGCCTTCAGACCAGCTATCTGTGCCGGATTATTCGAGCCTGTGGTGAGAGTTCTCTAGCGTATCTCTGTGTTCTGATTGACTGACCCTGACCCGTTCTGCTTCTGGATTTCCGAGCCTGCGTGTCCCCATTCTGATCTGTATGCCTGACCTGTCTTCTGACTCCTGCTGGATTTCTGCCTGTGAACCGAGCCTGGAACTGTTTCCCAACACCATCCCCGATTTCCCTTTGACCTCTTTGGACCTCTGATTTGCTGGCACTTTTTAAACATTTACATTTGTCATATATTAATAGTTACTTGACAACTAAAACACTTTGGCTAATTGTGCACATCAAAATACTGACATTAAAGATGATGTGTACAGAATTCATGCTCTTTTAGGACACTGATTTTGTGTTTTATGGGGTGAAGAGAAATGTATTTCTCTGCAAGTCATCAAGGAGTAATCAGTGAAATCATATAAATAACTACTTTAATAATGACTTAAAAATCCATTTAATTTAGATATTTGTACATTTTGATAAAAGTAGGTAAGTAATGACAATGGAAAAGATGTTTGCCCCAGACGTTTTGTCCACTAAACCTTTTATTTAGACAGCATGGATGTTTAAATACATGCATCTATTTGTAATCAAAAGGCTTTAGGAAAGTATAGTTTGGCTTTATTTAGAAAATATGGATGTTGTGCTTGTTCCTGTTGGAACAGTTTAGGTAGATCCTGAGGTTCTGGCGCCTATCCGCTTTGTGCCACCCCTCATTTAACGTTGGTTTTTGACTCGCCACCCCTATTAACATTTTCTGGCTATGCCTCTGTGGCTCTGACTACTGAGTACTTCTTCAACATTGGCTTTGGCTTCACCCTCTGGATTATCCTGAGTTCCTTCCTCCAATCGGTTTCTGATTCCCTGCCTGTCCTCTAAGATCCGTGACATCAGGATCCGGGACTCTCTATTAGGCGCCCTCGGCGTCTGAGCTCGTACTAAACTATAAGACAAGGTTTGTGACTCACACCTTAATTATCATCCTCTGCCAGAGAGACGTTGTCACCAACCTGTCGTCTCCTCCTTCAGAGGTTTCTGCCTTAGACGCCAACATTATCACTGCAGTTATGTTTATAATTAAAGTTTTGAGAAATTTGTCTGCCCTAAATACAGGGTGCAATTGTTCTGAGCCTGGCAGACCTGTTATGTCTCAATATTTTTAATTCTGTCTTGCTGCAAGTGACTTATAAGTAATACAAAGCAGATTTCCTCCTCACTAAGCTCTCATCCACATTGCTCTTTTTCTCATAGCAAATCACTTCCTCTGCGGTAATGCTTTACAATAAGGTGCAGAAAATGTTATTAGCTACTAGAGAATGCCTAGAGAACTAATAAGAAACTAATAGGTAGTTAACCAGTACTTAATGGAGAACACCCTGGCCATCCTTATAAAGAGACTACTGCATAATTACATGGAAAACACGGAGTAACTCATCAGGAACTAATGTCTAGTTACCAAAGAATTAAAGTAACTAATCAGGAACTAATGAGTAGCTACTAAGGAAAAAAATAATAATCAGGAAGTAATGTGTGGGTACCAAGGCAACCAAAGAGGAGCTAATTAGAAACCAGGGCTGTGTCTGAATGTGTGCCCCTACCCCTCTTTCAAACTCTCAATGTAGGGGCATTGAACATGTTCAGGTCCTGAGAATTGTGCATATTAAGGACTTCTTTAGAGGCCCATAGGTCTGGTTCCAAGTGAAAAGAACCATGCATTTTTGTAGGAGTGGGGGCCCTGTTTTTATGCTTGAGGAGGGTTGACCATCTTTGGCCAAGCTGGTTGAGTCTAGGGCTCTGGTTGGGTTGAGGCATCCTGGAAGTTATCATTGGATGCGCCTGATTCATGGCCTTATGTGTGTCATAGGCACACCAGAATGTAATCAGCGGGCTGCTATCAAATGCAGCAACACTGCAGCATGTTTGTCACTCCAGAGCTATTTGCTATGGATCATCTATGTGTCTGCCATCTGTGCCATGCTCTTCTGATACCATGCCACAGCATCTGAAGAGAAGCAATGGTATTTTGAACCCTACCAAATGAAAGCTTGCGTTGGCACTTTTTCTTTGAGTGGGAGAATATTAAAAATGCCAGGTTTCCAGTAGCATCATGATGCTAAAGTCATGGGAGGCTGGATCAGCACATGCAGCTGGGTCACTCTGAGCTCTCTGGGACAAAGAAGAAAGAGCTGATGCATGAAAAAGGGAGTGACTATTGACCCTTGAGCCAGTTTACCTTGGGCTTAAAGAAAAGTAGGGTGGGGACATGCATTCCAGAAGGGAGTGAACCTATGGCTGCGGAGAGGGAGGTGGAGGTATCTAAGGCCAAGGAGATGCCAGTGGTTGAGCTGGCGGCTCCCCTGCCTGGAAGCTTAAGGTCCCGGAGGGATCTGGCTGGGTTTGATGAGTCTCTGAATGAATATTTGGAGCAGTAAAGAGTGTTTCAACTTAGCCTGAGGCCTATGAGAAAGGACAAAGAGAATATCCATTCCAAGATTGCTTGGATAAGGGCAATCCCCACATTCATGTGGGACTGCAGAGATGGGTCAGATTCCTGGCCAGTCCTGCACAAAACAAGTAGTATAGTTTTGAATCTCCAAAAGTTCCATGGTTCCGTTTCATTGCAGGTTGGGTTTCCACCTGTTTGATAAGGGTAAGCAGATCCCATGTGAATTCATTACCATATTTATTTACATCAGTATATGGTTTTCATGAAAGAAAGAAATAAATTTTTTGCCCTGAAGCAGTGATCAGCTTGGAGAGGGGGATCTGACCGCTGGCGTACCCGAGGAAAAGGGGGCAAAGCATTTGGGAGAGCAGGCCACCCTGGAGGTGAATAAAACAGTTCCTGGTCGCTGGTACTTTGCAGGCAGGCTGCAGGCTTACTCCAGAGGCAACCCTGTTAAAATGCTGGCCAAACTCTTTAGTGTACCCTGACTGCATCGCAACGTGAGAGTAGGGACCGGCCCACATTAAAAGGTACAAGCGGTCAGCTGCGATGTTGGCTACCCAAATGGCACGTCTCGAAACACGGACCAAGGAGTCTAACACACATGTGAGTCAGAGGGCCAAAAGAAACCCCCGGCGCAATCTCTTTTAAGTAAATGTATTTATGTTATTTTCTTTTCAATCTGAAATAAGCAAATAAATGTATTAAAAAAGAACATAATATATATTGAGAAATATATATACACAGTGTATTTTTGCTATAAGGGAGTACCATGACAACTACCTGGTCAAACTGAAAAAAGGCAACTAATACCTTAAATATATACTAGTATAAGTATGAAAAGTCCTTGATTAACTAACTTGATGACCACATCAAGTTTGGGTCTGGTATCAGACCTAAATGCTATTTTATTCCTAAGTTATTCATTACAATGAAACTGACATCTGTTTCACTAGGCTTAGAGTTTTGTAGTTATTTTGTATTTGGAAAATCAAACAAACGGGCATTAATTACTTAATAAAGTATCACCAACCTTGAACATGAGGGTTTTTAATGAGAAAGATTAAAGCCCACTGCAGTGTGGTGGCTGTTGTCTCGGTTCCAGCTATGAAGAGGTCAAGAGAGCAGAAAGCCAGGTTGCACTCTGTGAAGCCCAGGTTGGACTGTTTTTGCTAAGCAGAAATGTACAGAAGACATGTTGGTTAATGATGCCTAACAGAACTGGTTGTGCTTTAAAAGAAACAAAAGTCAGCTGCTTACATTCTCCATTTCAATGAGAAAAGCGTCCATGTAGTCTCTTGGGTTGTTGTGGTCCAAATCCTTCTTGTGATTTTCAACTTCCTCATGTAGGAATTTCAGTATGCTGTCATAAATAGTGAAAATTTTGTTGTGGGGACCTGGCAGGTATTTCATCACACTGGGGAATGCCTGATAGAGCTGTTCCAAAAAATAGACAAACAGCAATGTAAAAAGGTTACATTTTCCACATTCCTAATAAACCTCTGAAATCCTCTTCTCTTATTTGAGGCACTATTAGTGCTGATCAACTTACTTCACCCCATATGCTCCCCTCCAGCCACATCACCTCAGACATGTGCTTCAGCATGATTTGAAACCTGTGGTCTGTGTATTCGTATCGTTTTCCCATAACAAGCTGGCAAATAATGTTGGCCACTGCATTGTTGAACAGACCAGCAGGGCTGAACAGTTTACCTGAAGGAGAGAAAAGCCTGATTTAAAAAGAGAGCCACCTTTCACTGTCAGGACTCAGCTGGCAGGGCCTCGCAGCCTGCTGCCAGTCCTGCCATCTCTGCTTCCCTCACAGGTGTCTGTCGTCTGACTGGTGGGCGGGGTGCGCACACCTGCAGGTAGTTTTGCAGCATCGGCCCTGCTCTATATTAACAGCGCATGGACAGCGGGAGGACGCCAGAGTGTTACCGTTGTTCGTATGCCAAATCGGTTGCGGTCTCTAGCTTGCTTACCTTGCTCCTATTCAAAGCCTGCTTTCTTTGTCTCCTAGGTGCCCTCCTTGTCCTCCACTCGTGCCTCTGAGTCTTCCCCTAGACGATTGTCTCCCGGGTTCCTCTGGTTCTCTCTGAGTCAGTTTCTCCGGCCCTGGACACAGGGCTTCCCCACCGATCTCCTGGTTCCTCCCACTATTCTGGATCCCCGGATTACCCGGTGCTGCTCGGTCCCACTCCTGCCCCCGCTCTCTGGTTTCCCGGACACCTGTCACCATCTTCAGGCAAGAGCTCAGTCCACACAGTATTCCTCCCCGGTCGGATTGTCTGCGCTCTGTGGTAGGCTCACGTCCCTCTGTATTTTTCCCCACTTGGTCTTCACCTTTGGGGCTTAACATTTTTCCTTCTCCTTAGACTGATCCGGTTCCCTTGTTCGGCGCCCCCCCTCGAGCTCATTAGTCCTGAGGTCCTGAGTTTTTCTTTAGTTAAATAAACCTTTGAATCTAGACCTGATCTTTTTCCGAGTGTTTTCTGCATGTGGGCCAGACACCTTAAGGCAAACATGACATTCACATTAACACAAGCATTTTACATTGAATATAACTCACCATTCTCACTCTCTATTTCCTCCTGGAGGTGTCGGATCTCCTCACAGATGCTCTGCTCCAGTGTGTTTTTGCCCAGGCCAAAGTTGCGTAATGTAGATAAAGCAAAACGTCTCTGTCGCTTCCATTTTTCACCATTGCTCACAACGATACCGTCTACATACAGGTATGCAGAGATGACAACATTAAAGTTGCATATCAAATATATATTTTCAGCGAAGCAAGAATGTTTCTTTACCTGAGGGCTCAGAGTATAACCTGTCAGCCAGAGCATTGTATGGTCGGTCCACAAAGTTCTCAGCTTGGATCACAAGGGCCTCTTTTACCATCTTATATCCATTTAAAATCACCATTGTATCCCAACCAAAGCGGACTCTGAAGACACTACCATAGATGTTGGCCAACTGTGGAGAGAGATTATTGCAGTTAACAGGATGATAAACAGCATCTTTTAGACAACCATATCTTATTCTCAGGATTTTTAAAAATCTGTTATTTTTACACATTTGTTGCTGTCTGGGGTTTGTGACAGGTGCTACTTTGATGCTGTTGAATAGTGAGTGGAACTAGAGAGAGGTGGTTAATGACATCTCAATAAGAACCTCCTGACCTCCCATCAACTGTCTCCCATCTGGTCGAAAGGGACCTGGTAATATATTTGTATAAAATCTAGTCGTGTAAACATATTTTGAATATAAGAAATGTATCCTTTTCTCATGATATTTTTGTTGCAAAGGCCTGATTAAGGTCCCACAATAGCATCAAAAAACATTAATTATCAGTCAAGGGGACTTGTTTTAGGGATTTGAGACTTTTTCAGATTGAATAACCAGGAGCCCTTTATTGTAAGAACAAGGATAGATGTTTTCCTTCAGTATATTCTGTTTGAAAGAAATTGTCATCATACCATTAACTTTAACAATGTTAAAGTTCTTTAGCATTTATTTATTGGTTTTGGTCTGCAGCCAAAGAACTGTGGGTGGCTGCTTTCTGACTATTGTTTTGAAACTTTGGAAAAAGTCTGGAGAAAAAATATAAAAGAATGTATGGAAGAAAAACAGTCTAATTGGAATCTGCCTTTTTTTAACATCGAAATTTAAACACAGAATTTTTTTAACAACGGAATTTAAACACTGAATTTTTTTAGACATTGAATTCCTTACACTCAATATTTATCTGGTAAAAATTCACCAGAAAAAAAATACAGCTGCAAAAAATTCACTTCCAAAAAAATCACCTGCAAAAAATGCAGCTGCAAAAATTCAACTGCAAAAAATTCAGCTGCAAAAATTCAGCTGCAAAAATTCAGCTGCAAAAATTCAGCTGCAAAAAATTCACTTCCAAAAAAATCACCTGCAAAAAATTCAGCTGCAAAAATTCAACTGCAAAAAATTCAGCTGCAAAAATTCAGCCGCAAAAGTGTTGACCTTTTGGTGAACTCAAGCCAAAGCAATCTAAACTCGATAGAGTCGAGCAGCTTCTAGCCAATAAAATTAGCTCATATAAGGAGAAAACATATTGACTCTGCTGAAAACATCTTTATTAATATTTCTCATGAAGTGATAGGAAAGTTTGAGAAGATATAAATGTAAGTGCTTAGTGTGTGTTAATACCTTGGTGAAATGAACATGCGGCTGCTTGCTGTCCAAATTCAAGATATTTCCCACAAAGGGAAGAGCTCTGGGTCCAGGAGGAAAGTTTGATGGTTTCTTGTTCTTCAGATAGTCAGCTATCAACAGGAATAATAAACCAAACAAGAAAATCCCTTTTAGGTCGAAGCTCAGCAAAAAATTATAAATCCACATGGTTAAAGGAGGCAAAACAGGCAGCAGGAGAAAAAACAAACAAACACAAAAATCTCCTTCTTATCTGAATTGTTCTCTTCCTGCTTTTGTAAAGTCTGTAGTTTAACTCTGCAGCAATAGACTTGCTGGGAGCAAAGTTAAACAGTAAGTGGTATACTATATAAAGGAGAAAGTGCTTTATACCCACAAACCACACCTACAAGCATTGTAGTCCATGTAAAAGAAAACCTTTTCTAATTTTCCCCCATTTCATCTGCAACTCTATGCACCTTTGCTACTGATTTGCTATTGTATTAACCAAAATCAGAAACAATAAGTTTGCAGACAGGTGGAGTCATGTCAACAGAACAGAGTGCAGCAGTGGGAAAAGTAATCTATGGGATTTATGCTGCGGGAGGGGTCACATCACTTTAAACTGGTCGGACAAGTTCTAGTTACTCTTGGAACTTTACTTAGAAATCTAGAGAAATGAGAGTCATTGCACCTTTAGAAATCGAATGCAACGGACAATTATGCAAGTTCCTTAAAAGAGAAGCTGGACGAAGTGTGTGTAGATCTGGAAGCCTGGGCATCTTTGCTTAGACTGCTGCGTCCGTGACCCGGCCCCGGATAAGGCAGAAGAAAATCGATGGATGGATGGATGGATGAATGAATGAATGAACGAATAAATAAATAAATAAATAAATAAATAGTCATTAGAACTGTCTCCCATCTGGTCCAAAGGGACATGTATAAAATCTAGTTGTGTAAATATATTTTGAATATTAGAAACATATCCTTTTCTTATGATATTTTTGTTTCAAAGGCCTGGTCCCACAATAGCATCAGAATTACATTTTTTCTCAGTCTTGGTTTTATTTTTTCAAGCCATTCAGAATGGGATTTGCTGGTGGGTTTTTTCAGATTGAAAAACCAAGAGCACTTTATCATAAGAACTGTTGGGATCCTCAGGCTTGCCCACCAGAGGGCGCCGAGGATCCTCTTCTGCTCTTTGTTGTTTTTTCTGTTTAGGATTGGAGTTTCTTTTGGGATCTGGAAATGACCATCTGTCTCCAGCAGAGTGCGCCGTGGGTCTCCTAGGGCTGGAGTCTTCCAGCACACCTGAGGAAGATTCCTATGTGGATATCCCCTGCTGTTCTCTGTGAAGAGCTGGAAGCTCAGATCAAGGTCGGCCATGTTAGGTCTGAAGCTAGACGCTTTAGCTCCTCATGAACTCTGCTAACCAACAGTCTCTGGTCCCAGTCAAGACTTCAGTGAACCAGCCCGAACCAGTTCCAGATCCAGATCCAGTTCATAATCTTGTGTTTTGTGCAAACCAAATAAACTCTGTTAAACTTTTATCCAGCCTCCGTTGTGTTCTGCATATGGGCTTGCCTCTTTGACCCATCATGACAAGAACATGGATAGATGTTTCCTTCAGTAAACTCTGTTTGAAAGCAATCATAATCATACCATTAACTTTGTCCTATTCCTGCTTTTGTGAAGTCTGTAGTTGAACTCTGCAGCAATAGACTTGCTGGCAGGAAAGTTAAACAGCGAGTGATATACTGTATAAAGGGGAGTGTGCTTTATACCCACAAACCACACCTACAAGCATTGTAGTCCATGTAAATGAAAACCTTTTGTAATGTATCTCGGATCAAAGTATAAAAAACAATAACTGAATCTAATGTAATGGACTGAATGTTATTGTTGTTGGTTTCTGTGTTATTATACAGGTGCTGGTCATAAAATTAGAATATCATGAAAAAGTAGATTGATTTCAGTAATTCCATTTAAAAAGTGAAACTTGTATATTATATTCATACATTACATACAAACTCATATATTTCAGATGTTTATTTTGTTTAATTTTGATGATTACAAATGACAACAAATGAAAATCTCAAATTCATCATATCAGAAAATTAGAATATTACTGAAGACCAATAAAAACAAAGGATTTATAGAAATGTTGGCCAACTGAAAAGTATGAACATGAAAAGTATGAGCATGTACAGCACTCAGTATTTAGTTGGGCCTCCTTTGGCCTGTATTACTGCAGCAATGCGGCGTGGCATGGAGTCGATCAGTCTGTGGCACTGCTCAGGTGTTATGATAGCCCAGGTTGCTCTAATAGTGGCTTTTAGCTCTTCTGAATTGTTGGGTCTGGTGTATTGCATCTTCTTCTTCACAATACCCCATAGATTTTCTATGGGGTTAAGGTCAGGAGAGTTTGCTGGCCAATTAAGAACAGGGATACCATGGTCCTTCAACCAGGTACTGGTAGCTTTGGCACTGTGTGCAGGTGCCAAGTCCTGTTGGAAAATGAAATCTGCATCTCCAAAAAGTTGGTCAGCTGCAGGAAGCATGAAGTGCTCTAAAACTTCCTGGTATGTGGCTGCGTTGACCCTCGACCTCAGAAAACACAATGGACCAACACCAGCAGATGACATGGCACCCCAAACCATCACTGACTGTGGAAACTTTACACTGGACTTCAAGCAACGTGGATGAAGTGCCTCTCTTCTTTTCCTCCAGACTCTGGGACCTTGATTTCCAAAGGAAATGCAAAATTTACTTTCATCAGAGAACATGACTTTGGACCACTCACCAGCAGTCCAGTCCTGTTTCTCTTTAGCCCAGGCAAGACGCTTCTGACGCTGTCTGTGGTTCAAGAGTGGCTTGACACAAGGAATGCGACAGCAGAAACCCATGTCTTTCATACGTCTGTGTGTGGTGGTTCTTGAAGCACTCACTCCAGCTGCAGTCCACTCTTTGTGAATCTCCCCCACATTTTTGAATGGGTTTTGTTTCACAATCCTCTCCAGGGTGCGGTTATCTCTCTTGCTTGTACACTTTTTTCGACCACATCTTTTCCTTCCCTTCGCCTCTCTATTAATGTGCTTGGACGCTGAGCTCTGTGAACAGCCAGCCTCTTTAGCGATGACCTTTTGTGTCTTGCCCTCCTTGTGCAAGGTGTCGATGGTCGTCTTTTGGACAACTGTCAAGTCAGCAGTCTTCCCCATGATTGTGTAGCCTATAGAACTAGACTGAAAGACCATTTAAAGGCTTTTGCAGGTGGTTTGAGTTAATTAGCTGATTAGAGTGTGGCACCAGGGGCCATCAATTTTGAACCTTTTCACAATATTCTAATTTTCTGATATGATGAATTTGAGATTTTTCATTTGTTGTCATTTGTAATCATCAAAATTAAACAAAATAAACATCTGAAATATATGAGTTTGTATGTAATGTATGAATATAATATACAAGTTTCACTTTTTAAATGGAATTACTGAAATCAATCTACTTTTTCATGATATTCTAATTTTATGACCAGCACCTGTAGTTTAGAGTGTCTAAATCTTTGCTTTTGTCTAACACAGTAACTCAGTTTTTTAACAGTTTAAATTACTTCCAACTATTTGGGTAAACGTTTTTAAATCCTTTCTATTAGCACTTCCCCCATTTCATCTGCAACATTTCATACGCACCTTTGCTACTGATTTACTATTGTATTAACCTAATACCTAAGTTGGCAGGTAGGTGGAGTCAAGTCAACAGAACAAAGTGCTGTAGTGGGAAAAGGCATCTAGTGGATTGTCTAATGTTTGTTCCTGAAAATATTGAATGAAAAAATCAATGTCCAGAGAATTAAAGACTATCTATCTATCTATCTATCTATCTATCTATCTATCTATCTATCTATCTATCTATCTATCTATCTATCTATCTATCTATCTATCTATCTGTCTGTCTGTCTGTCTGTCTGTCTGTCTGTCTGTCTGTCTGTCTGTCTGTCTGTCTGTCTGTCTGTCTGTCTGTCTGTCCGTCCGTCCGTCCGTCCGTCCGTCCGTCCGTCCGTCCGTCTGTCTGTCAGCAACATCTAACACACACACTTTAGTAGCTTTAACAACAGTCTTAGATGTTTCAAGGACACTACAGTGAAATGTTAAATTTCTCAGTAGCATTTTTGGTTTGCTTTTTTTTTAAATGATAAGACCTTTTAAGGTAACATCTGTTGCTTTTGACTCTGTTACCTTTGCTACAAATTGCAAAAGTACAGGCAGGAGATTGTATGATGAGAGCCATGCCCAACGGACAAGGTTCACTGATAGTAAAAGGCATAGACAAGTTCGGACAAGTTCTAGTTACTCTTGGAACTTTACTTAGAAATCTAGAGAAATGTGAGTCATTGCACCTTTAGAAATCGAATGCAACGGACAATTCTGCAAGTTCCTTAAAATAGCTAATATAAAAAACCTTGTATCTATCTATCTATCTGTCTGTCTATCTATCTATCTGTCTGTCTATCTGTCTGTCTGTCTGTCTGTCTGTCTGTCTGTCTGTCTGTCTGTCTGTCTGTCTGTCTGTCTGTCTATCTAGACCTAAAAACTTGTTCCTTCTGGACCACATGAAGAGAAACTTCTGTCTGGGAGTTTCTAGATGTTCAGATGTCTTTGATGCCCTAAACCAGTATTCCTCAAACCTGTTAACTACCCTGCATGTTTTAGATGTCTCTATGTTACAGCACAACTGTAAAAATAACTGCATGGCTTCCTTAGCAGCCTTCAAGTGCTACAGAAGTCTTATAATCATCAAATTATATAGATGTGTTTCAGTGAGGAGAAATCTAGAACATGCAGGACTGGGATTGAGAACCAATTAAATTCAATTCCTCTATATAGCGCCAATTCCCAAAACATGTCATCTCAAGGCACTTTGCAGAGACAGTTCAACCAGATTACACAGTCAGATCGGTTTAAAGTTTTCTATCTAAAACCAGCTGATTGCATCGACTCATTGACTCTTCAGCAATCCCTCACACTAAGCATGTTTGTAGCGGCAGTGGAGAGGAAAACAGGAAGAATCCTCTTGTAGAATCAGGCTTAGTCTGAGCGGCCATCTGCCAACGACTACTGGGGTTCAAGGAGACAGAAGCAGGCATAAAGAAAGGAGCAAGTAACTGTCAACCAGCTCCACAGGCAGCCCCGTCCAGGAAACACACAGCCAGGCAGACGAGCTCCAAGCCAGCTCCCATGTCAGAGAGCACATCCAGTTAGTCACAGTCAGAGAAACAGTACTACACTGGAAAACAGGCCAAGCTCCAACATCTATAAAGGAGTTGATGGCAGCAGCACAGCTGACATTTCTCTCCTGGATGAGAACAAACTGCTCTTAAGTCTTTTTGTAATCCAACTGGAGACAGTCTGGATCCATGGTAAAACAAAAAAAAAGCATTAAAATAAAAACAAAACACAGAACAGACAGTAATTGTCTATGGACCCAATTAAAAAGAAAGAATCTTTGTCACCATAAACCATGTTTCACTTTTTTTGGAGGCTAAAATTGAAGCAAGAATGTTTATAGTACATAGACACATGTGTCTATTTATGATTGCACATAAGTCAGCTTGTGCCAGAGCAGTCTATGAAATGAGCAGACAGAGGTTTTAAGAAACAAACATAGATCAGGGCTGGGCAATATGGCTTAAAAGGAAAATCTCAGATTTGACCATACCAAATCCATTATCGATTTTCTGTATTATTTCCATTTTATTCAGTTTTCTGTTGTAATTCTACATGAAAAATACTGCTGATAATCCTGCGTTTCATGCAGTATATTGTCCCAGCAATTCATAATTCATGCATCAGAGGTTAAAGTCCTTTTAAGTTTTTCACAACCAATATAAGCAGGTGGTTTGAAGCCACGTGAAAGATGGTACTCTGGTCAGATCAGATAAACAATGAACATTATGACCTACATGCAGAACACTGTTTGTGGGAGAAAGGTAACACAGCAGATCATCTGGTAAACATCACCATTAAAAAGAAGGTTATGGCTGTATGATGCACTTTAGGTTATTTCTTTACAAGAGAAATTACCGCGCAGGGGCCAAACTGCCTTAATAATTAAATTACCTCTGGGTCAGTAGGAGGATTTGAAGATATTTGCTGCACACCAATAATGCATTCCATTGTCCTCGAACATGAAAATGGGAAATTGGAATGACGAAATCTACAAGTTAAATGTGTTTCAGTTTGAATCCTTATATTCTCTACAGTTTGTATTTGCCACTACTGCAAGCATAGAAATAACAAAAACAATGTGCTGTGTGGAAACCCGTAGATACAAAACTTTGAAAGCTATTGTCTGATAAACATCTAAAAGTAGTACATAGACAACTGACTTAAAGCCACATTGCAGAACTTTTTGACTAAAATATTAGTTTGACTTGAGGTAAATGAAATAATGTTTTTGGGTGTTATAAAGCACTTGGTGAATATTAGTGCCTCTGTGAGGGCTGGCATTCTCAAAAACTAACGTAGCTTGAAAGATTGAAATCCATTACTGAATGAGTCATGTGACCCATTGAGGGACTTTATAACAGTCTGATCTCTCAATGATTATGTATGACACTCTACTGATCAGACAAATGTTGGGTTTCCTGATGTAGGATTTATTCTAGAGGAGTAAATTTGCCCTTATCTTTACGAGTAGCCACATGACTTCTCAATATGCTGGTTTGGTTTCTACAGAAGCATCTTGCTGTCACAAAAGTAAATACAATATTAAGGGTATAGTGGGGAATTTTCATGAATCTTTGAGAAGACCCGCCCTCTCTCTTAAAAAAAAAATGCACATGCACATCCCTGTACCTGCTTCCAAGAGGGTACGGGGTACAGGTGCATACAGAGAGCGTGCACGAGCCCATTTCTTCTCGTGCACGCTCTGTTTAAAAGCTGCTGTTTGCATCGCTCATACAAGCTTCATTTCCAAAAGAAGATTTGCAAATTTGCCACCATGTCAGACTCACCACCAGTAAGTGAAAATGGGGACGAGCACGTAGGACGGCCTTATGCAAGCATATCAGCAGAATGATTGACAATTAGGAGGACCACCAGTAAAAGATTATCCTCCACTATACCTTTTATACTATAATGTTATAACATCAAACATATATAATATATATAAACATAATCTATGAACATATTAGAATGTATTGTTTTAAAATGATAAATATATCACAAATGGGATATAGTTTAAACATTGTAATTATATTGTACTAACATGACCACTATATTGTATAGATATAGTACAATATAATATGATTGCATAAATGTGATAATTAAAGGACATAAATGCAAAAATCATATTTCAAAAACCTCCTACGTAGCGGTGGTAGTCTTCATAGTACATATAACATGCTCAGGAAGTAAAATGGCTAATTTGGAGGAGTTGATCAAGTTTTACTTCATGCTTGATTTAAGACATGCAGACATCTAAATGTGTGAAGCGATGGAGAATGCAGCTCCATCGCCTCACTCGGTAATAAGTAGCTGAATTAAGTTTGCAAGAATTAAGTTATTTGGAATGATATAACTTGACAACTTATTAAAAAAAAATAGGTTGCAGTTTTAGTTTGTTTATTTATAATAGAATGCAACATGGAGAATAATATACATTTATTAAGTGCTCAAAATGGGCCAAAAGGCTCTCAAGTGTCAGAGACTTGAAGCTGTAACTCAGGCTTTACTTTAAACAGGTGCAGGACCAAACTGGAAATCAGTGAGCTCTGCTTCATATGGGGGATTTTATGAAACTTAACTGAATGCAAGTTCATGATGACTGAAAGGTTCCCTGTCTAATATTCAGTGAATTCACTCAAGTTAATCAAATATTTTCTTCAGAGAAGAGAAAACATTATCAACAGAAATGCTTCCCCAGAGTGTACTTTATGTTTTATCATTATGTCATTTGAGATGTTATCACTTATGATTTTGTATTTTTGAATTTCTTCCTGGGGTCCATACAAAAAACTCATACAAGACAAAGAAGAAAAGAAAATTACATAAATGGTGTTACACAGAAAAAAAAAAAGAAAAAAAAAAAAAAATATATATATATATATATATATATATATATATATGTATATATATATATATATATATATATATATATATATATATATATATATATATATATATATATATATATATATATATATACCAAGTTTTCAACTGCAAGCGTAGCGAGGGAGGCCGAGGGCTAGTGAGTATCAAGACCACTGTCCACGATGAAACAACTAAGATCCAGGAGTACATCAGAAAGATGGCCCCCAAAGACAAATGGCTCGGTGAGTACCTCAGGCAGGAGAAAACCGAAAGTGAGGACAAGAAAGAGGAAGGAGAACCATCTTGGAGGGACAAGCCGCTGCACGGCGTATACCACAGACAAATAGAAGAAGTGGCTGATATCAAAAAATCCTACCAGTGGCTGGAAAAGGCTGGACTGAAGGACAGCACAGAGGCACTAATCATGGCAGCACAAGAACAGGCACTCAGTACAAGATCAATAGAGGCCAGGGTCTACCACACCAGGCAGGACCCCCGATGCAGACTGTGCAAAGATGCCTCTGAAACAATACAGCACATAACAGCGGGGTGTAAAATGCAGGCAGGAAGTGCATACATGGAACGCCACAACCAGGTAGCTGTCATAGTGTACAGGAACATCTGCCATGAGTATGGGCTGGAAGTCCCAAGGTCAAAATGGAAGACACCTCCTAAGGTAGTTGAGAATGACCGAGCTAAGATCCTATGGGACTTCAAGATCCAGACTGACAAACAGGTGATGGCTAACCAACCAGACATCGTGTTGATCGACAAACAGCAGAAGAAGGCAGTAGTGATAGATGTGGCAATCCCAAGCGACAGCAACATCAAGAAGAAAGAACACGAGAAGCTTGAGAAATACCAAGGACTGAAGGAGGAGCTAGAAAAGATGTGGAAAGTGAGAGCAGCAGTGGTGCCAGTGGTAATTGGAGCACTGGGGGCTGTGACCCCCAAACTGGGAGAGTGGCTACAGCAGATTCCAGGTAAAACATCAGAGGTCTCTGTCCAGAAGAGCGCAGTCCTAGGAACAGCTAAGATACTGCGCAGAACCCTCAAACTCCCAGGCCTCTGGTAGAGGACCCGAGCTTGAGGATGACACATACCACCCCACGAGGGGTGAGAAAACAGTTGTTTATATTACAAGCAACTGGATAGCTCGGTAGGTAACACCGACGACTCCGGCACAGGTGACTGGGGTTCGATTCCTTTGTGCTTAGTGGCCTACCTCAGGCATGAGTGAAACTGCAAATACAAGAGCCATACCGGCTCGGACGTCGCCCGGGTTAACAAGGTCCGCGTCAGTTGCTAGGGAACCAGGGCACGTTGATGACAAATTGGCTACTGGAACAAGACATAGATGGACTAGAGTGGAAAACTTGGTACTGATGAAATGCTACTATACAAGCGTCCCCAGTGAGAGAGGTTACATGCAGAGACTATGGGAATTATGGCAGCTCCAACAACCATTGTCATCATTGACAAAGAAACAACTACTAACTCAGTGTTCTAACATCCGCAAACGGCAGCTCCTATCACAGCTAGAAATTGACGAGGTACAACTGACATGCTGCGGCAAGGGGGAGTCAGGACAACAAGTCAGTAGGGAAATATCATCAACCCAACACAAAGAGACTGGGTCCCCAGCCCCAACAACAACAAGGCCACTAAACGTAAGGGCAGCTGACCTGCGACAGCAGATCATAACGAAACTGGATCCCCTAGTACGACGACCAAGACTGCCAAGGCTAAGTGACAGAGTACCCTCTGAAAGTCTTCTAGAAGATGTAAATGCAGCACTACATACTATCCCTACTAAAGATATAAATGAGACCAATGAGCTGACCTACGCCACAGCTACAGTGATCCTAGAGATGCTTGGCTATAAGATAAACACCACAGGCCACAAAGCAGAGCCCCCATGGAGAAGAAGGCTGGAAGCCAAGATCAAGGCAACACGAAGAGAGGATAGTCAGCTCTCAGACCTGCAGAAAGGTGTAGGGAAGAGGTTACCTAAGTACAACAAGCTGTCGATTCCTGAGGCTCTGGAAACTGCCAAACAAAGACTTGCCGCCCTGGCCACCCGCCTAAATACAAGGGAGAAGCAGAAGCCAGGAGAATAAACCAGGTGTTCTCCACCAACCCATCCAAAGTGTACTCACAGTGGCAGGGTAATTCAAGATCAGATCCACCCAGGGCTGAGACTGAACAGTACTGGAGAAACATATGGGAGAAGGAGGCATCCCACAACACCAATGCTCAGTGGCTAGAAGATTTAAGAACAGATCACAGCAATCTCCCAGAACAAGAACCAGTAACCGTTACAATGGCAGATGTCCAAGAAAGAGCGGCAGGTATGAAGAGCTGGACAGCCCTGACATGATCCACACCTACTGGCTGAAAAAACTAACCGCACTTCATGCACGCCTCGCAGCACAAATGAACCAACTACTGATGGATGGGACCCACCCAGAATGGTTAACCCAAGGATGGACAATCCTGATCATGAAGGATCCGCAGAAGGGAACAACCCCATCCAACTACCGGCCAATAACTTGCCTATGTACAACATGGAAGCTCCTGTCAGGCATCATAGCGGCTAAGATGAATAGGCACATGGCTCAATACATGCACCCTTCCCAGAAGTGAATAGGCAGAAACACCAGAGGAGCCAAACACCAGCTACTAGTGGATAGAGCAGTCACCCGAGACTGTAAGACCAGGCAGACAAATCTGTGCACTGCCTGGATTGACTATAAGAAAGCCTATGACTCAATGCCACATACATGGATACTGGAATGCCTGGAAATGTACAAGATCAACAGGACTCTAATAGCCTTCATCAAGAACTCAATGAAGCTGTGGAAAACAAGTCTGGAAGCCAATGCAAAGCCAATAGCACAAGTCACCATCAAGTGCGGCATATACCAGGGTGATGCACTATCCCCGCTGCTGTTCTGCATAGGCCTGAACCCCCTCAGCCAGATCATCACAAAGACTGGCTACGGATACCAATTCCGAAGCGGAACAATCATCAGTCACCTCCTCTACATGGATGACATCAAGCTGTATGCCAGGAGTGAGCGAGACATCGACTCACTGATCCACACTACCAGGATCTACAGCAACGACATTGGGATGTCATTCGGACTGGACAAGTGCGGTCGCATGGTCTCAAAGAGAGGGAAGATGATCAGAACCGAGGGGGTTGAACTACCAGAAGGCCACATAACAGATGTTCAGGACAGCTACAAATACCTTGGGGTGCCACAGGCTAACGGAAACCACGAGGAGATGGCAAGAAAGACTGCCACAGCTAAATACCTACAAAGAGTAAGGCAGGTCCTGAAAAGTCAGCTGAATGGGAAAAACAAGATCCAAGCCATCAACACATATGCCCTACCAGTCATCAGATACCCCGCTGGTATAATAATCTGGCCAAAGGAGGAGATAGAGGCTACTGACATCAAGACGAGAAAGCTCCTCACAATGCATGGAGGGTTCCACCCCAAATCCAGCACTCTGAGACTGTACACCAAGCGTAGTGAGGGAGGCCGAGGGCTAGTGAGTGTCAAGACCACTGTCCACGATGAAACAACTAAGATCCAGGAGTACATCAGAAAGATGGCCCCCAAAGACAAATGGCTTGGTGAATACCTCAGGCAGGAGAAAACCAAAAGTGAGGACAAGAAAGAGGAAGGAGAACCATCATGGAGGGACAAGCCGCTGCACGGCGTGTACCACAGACAAATAGAAGAAGTGGCTGATATCAAAAAATCCTACCAGTGGCTGGAAAAGGCTGGACTGAAGGACAGCACAGAGGCACTAATCATGGCAGCACAAGAACAGGCACTCAGTACAAGATCAATAGAGGCCAGGGTCTACCACACCAGGCAGGACCCCCGATGCAGACTGTGCAAAGATGCCTCTGAAACAATACAGCACATAACAGCGGGGTGTAAAATGCAGGCAGGAAGTGCATACATGGAACGCCACAACCAGGTAGCTGTCATAGTGTACAGGAACATCTGCCATGAGTATGGGCTGGAAGTCCCAAGGTCAAAATGGAAGACACCTCCTAAGGTAGTTGAGAATGACCGAGCTAAGATCCTATGGGACTTCAAGATCCAGACTGACAAACAGGTGATGGCTAACCAACCAGACATCGTGTTGATTGACAAACAGCAGAAGAAGGCAGTAGTGATAGATGTGGCAATCCCAAGCGACAGCAACATCAAGAAGAAAGAACACGAGAAGCTTGAGAAATACCAAGGACGGAAGGAGGAGCTAGAAAAGATGTGGAAAGTGAGAGCAGCAGTGGTGCCAGTGGTAATTGGATCACTGGGGGCTGTGACCCCCAAACTGGGAGAGTGGCTACAGCAGATTCCAGGTAAAACATCAGAGGTCTCTGTCCAGAAGAGCGCAGTTCTAGGAACAGCTAAGATACTGCGCAGAACCCTCAAACTCCCAGGCCTCTGGTAGAGGACCCGAGCTTGAGGATGACACATACCACCCCACGAGGGGTGAGAAAACAGTTTTTTTTTATTACCTACACACATGCACACATGAAATATACACATACATATACACATATATACAGCACATATACATAGAGAGATGAATAGAATAAAGTAAATGAAAGTGAAAATTCCCAAAATCAGCATTAATAGCTGAGCTTCAGATTAATCAATCTTAAAGGGATAAGGTCAGATAAATGTAAACAAGATGGAAGAGTAAATATGACTTAATGTATCCTGCAATAATTTCACTTTGATTTTTAGTTCTGTTTAAAACTTTCAAAGACCTCTTTATTTAGGATAAACACAAATTAAAACCTAAAAATCTTCCTTCCTAAATTGTTTAAATGACAAAACTCCTTGAAAAAGTAAGTTGAAATGGCATATTGTTTTCATTTCTATCAGTTTATTGTTTATCTGTGTTGATATTCTTCTGTAAAGGGAAAACAGGATAGGGAGGGGAAGGCTGAGTCAAAACTAGCTCCTCTTTACACAAGGAGCTCTGTGGAAAAATGGATCAGCAGCTGCTGAGCCTCCAGGCTTTAGGATAAGTCTGCAACATGTGGCCTGTCAGCACCATCCCTGTGGCCATTGCTGACGTAACATCAGGGACACTGGAAGTGCAGGCTGTGTGGGAAATGCACCGACTTTGTGTGGGAGGCAACGTGTAAAATGGCTCTGTAATTGATAGTGGACAGAAGCTGTCAAAATATCTATACCTGCTCCTCCGATCAGAGCCAAAACTGATCTTTAATCTGTGTCTGTGGTTCCGGTATTGCAAATAATTTATTATCAATAGGGTTAAGGTTTTTGCACTTTGTCTTTAGTGTCTTATGTTATGATTTCACATTTTGTTGCCGTTTAAGTTTTTATCTTTTGGGGGTTTCTAGTTTGGTTTGTTTTGTTCTATGTAGTTTGCATTTAGATCATTTTTGTTTTCTTAGTTTTGCTTTTCCTGTGATCTCTTTTCTTAAACATTTTTGGTATTATTTATTACTTGGTCTAATTTTAGTTATAGTTATTCTTCCTCTTATATTTAGGGGAGGTTTTCCATTGCTTCAGTTATCTCCAGTTCCTTCTCTTATCCTCTAGTTTTCCCTTGGTCATTCCTTATTTAGTTTTATTCCCTTTTATCCTTATTAAATTTCTATTCTAGTTACATTTAGATCCTGTTGTTTTTCCGTGGTTATTCTTTGCTAGTGTTCTCTCCTTTCCTCTTAGTTCCTTCTGGTTACTATGTCTACACCTTCTCCCATATAAGCTAATTTATCCTCCCATTGTTAGTGTCTGCCATATATACACGCCTTGTTCAGTTACTCATTGCTGGATCCAGCCTTCATTCTTTTGTTTTATTCCTCCCTTTGTCTTCTAGTTTTTTGGTTCTTGAGTTTTTTTTTGTCAATTGGTTCTGGAATATGGATTTTTTCTCTTTTCTTCTTCATTAAATTTAGCAAATAATAATCTCTGCTTCTTCTACTCTGCATTCAGGTCCACTACAACATCCACAAACCCTGACATCTTGATAAATAATATTATCTGAATTTGTATTTATCTGTTGAAAAGTTTCAATAAAGGGACAAAAGAAAATATTTTATTTTTTTTGTTTAAAACACTTTCTGTTGTTTAAACATTATCTGAGAACTTTCTTTTTGTATCTGGTACACTGAAAGATTTAATTGCACTACTGTAAACATCTAATTTTGAAGTACATATAATTTTTATTCTTAAATGGATCACATTGTACATTTTACAGATAGATTTTCTCTGATTTGAAATTATTTTGTGCAAGTTTTTTTTAACAATTTATGGGTAGAGCTGGGATTTAAAAAAAAAATATGTGCAGAACAACAAAAAACGATTTTCATTTTTTTATTGGTTAATAGCACATTTTAATATTGTTTTTTTTTTTTTGTTGAAATATACTTTTTTTTAAACACAGTTAATGTTATAACATTAAATGTAAGGGTTGTAATTATATCTTACATATTGAAATGCTGAAAAAAAAGTCTCTACAGGATGTGAAAATGTAAAAAACTGCCCTGGCGAGTTTGCTCTATGATAGGTCATAAAGCGTTAAGAATAAACATACAGTCATTACAATGCAAACGGCACAAAATACTAATCATGATGAATTACTTTACAGGCTGCTAAACAGTCTTGTCACGCAATACTTAATCTGAGTCATTTAAAGATATAGAATCTAATCTATAGAACTGATTGGGTAACATGGATGAAAGTTCATTTATAATCTAGATGAAGAATAAATCTTTCACAAGTTTACATGTATGAATAAATCCATGATCCGTCAGAATAATGTGTTTTGAATTTGTTCTGCTCAGAAAGGTCATTATATCAAATAACAATTAGAAGATCAAGGGTTAAATATTTCTACAAAGTCTTTACATCACCAAATTGAATCAAACTTTTGGAAAAGTAGATTAGAATAATATTGAAATGATTATTTATTTCATCAATGCTGTCACTAATGGACCTCATTATGTAGCCCAAACACGCTGATTACACAAACATGATATTTAAGATTAAAATAGTACTTCAAGTCAGGAAAGAAGTATGTGTAATAAAGAAATGTATGCAAAATTCATTTTTTTTCAAAATGCATTTAAAAACACATTCAGTGAATGTATTAAATGTGCAATCTGTCGGGGCATCAACGCGGAACAGCCAGGAGTCTGTACTCCTCAGGGGAATGAGTGAAACCCATTACTCCCTCCATGCTGGGCATTTCTCCTGGAACTGGAGCGAAGGTGAAACGCTGCAGCATAGTTGAAAAAAACAGGAAGAGCTCCATTTTGGCCAGATGTTCCCCCAAACACATACGTTTACCTGCAGTGGAAAAAAAAAATGGATATGCTTTACTTGATACCTTCAGTTTATTTTTATAAGTAGTGTAAATTAGAGCTTGTTCATACAGATGTGTAGACAGCAACGGTTCTACGTTTTCGTATTTTCTAGACATAAGACAAAAATATAATTTGCTTTTTGTCGTGTGGCTAGATAGAATCATTGATCTCCATTTTATGGAAATGCTAGAAAACAATGATTATGTCTGACACTGATTTAATTACTTAAATATTTTCTGTAACTTGGAAGTGTTGACTAATTGTGTAATCATTTTTTGAGCTGCAGCCATATCTCTTCGAGTTCAATCTTTGAGTTTCAGTTTTGCAGGATTTTCTTGTTTAACCCCCTACCAAGAAATTGAATACCCAAAATCAGACAGGCTATGTTGTAGAAGAAAGAATAAAACATATTTTTACAGTTTATTTTTTTGTAGGAAAAAACACAGTTAGACTTCTGTTCCACTTTGAATCTGGGATTTAAGTCTGTTCAACCTGTTAAACTGGATTACGTTTTTTTTTTCTTTATACAAACTGAACACAAGTAACAAAGTTCAACAATTGTTTGCCATGATTAGCATCACAGGTGGCATTGATCTAACACATGAAATGTACCGTTCCTTGATTTGAGGAGCAGAGAGAACCCCTAATCCCCCTCATCTCACCATTGTGTGCATATATATCAAGTATATCAGGAGTTTTGAATTCACCAACTTGTTACCAACCTGCTGAAAATGGCAAGAAAGCATCTCTTTTGACAAACTTTCCCTCTGAATCCAAGAAATGCTCAGGATTAAAGACATCCGGAGTCGCCCACTCATTCTTATCAAACAACACAGAAGACAGGATTGTGGTGGTACTGGTTCCCTAAAACAGAACACAACATGTTTCAGACATCAGAAGCAAACAAATGATTAGCAAATTTCTTCAAAGAAAATTAGTAGAGTTTAGGTTTTTATTCTCCCACCTTAGGGATGAAGTAGCCTCCCAGTGTTGTGTCTTTACTGGCCATTTTAGGAAATCCCATGGGAACGATATTTCCAATCCTTTGTACCTCATGGATGACGGCATCAGTATAGGGCATGTTTGGCCTGTCAGCCATAGTGGGCTGACGAGACTGACCAATCACTCTGTCTATCTCTGCTTGGACCTTCTCTGAGAAAAGAAGAAAGAGAATAAAAGCCTCTCAACTGAGATGAGAAACCATTTTGAGCCTTCACTGGGATAGTTCTTATTTCTGGAATAATGATGAGCTCACCCTGTATCTCTGGGTAATGCAACATGTAGAGAAGGGCCCAGCGTAACGTGGTGGCGGCTGATTCTGTTCCAGCCTCGATGAGGTCAAGGGTGGACACCACCAGTGTTTCAATGTTGAACCCGGCCAGGGGATCGTCTTTTTTCTACATGACATTAGAACAGGGGGATATTTACCAATATGCAATACTAGGCAGTCGCCTAGGGCCCCAGGTTTACATCTGTTTACATGTATGGTTATTACAACTATTCCTTATTTGTGCACATTAATTATGTTTTTGATAAAAATCCTTTCGCTACAATGCCATCAGATTGCTCACAATATTAAGCGTGTCTCGCAATTTTTCAGAACCTTCTAGCACTTTTATTTCAAAAAAGCTAGCTCCAAATTTAGCGATTTTTTTCTGCTACTGGAGACATTGGAAACTGCTAAAAGCAGCGAACTCTGCTCTCCAGAGCGAGTAGATTGGTAACCCCGCCTCCTGCTCTCCTCTATCTTGTCTGCTGTCATGATTCATGCAGCTATTATTTCATCCAAATGAAAAATGGAGAACAGATAAGCAGATCATGGCTTGTCTACAGTGAAAAGAAGGACTGGGTTATTTACATTTGGAAACACAGGAAGGAGCAATCAGCTAAGTGAGCTTAGTGCTTGGAAAAAATCTTTCATTCCTTTAGAGACGGCATGAAAAGTCAGCTGAGTACAAAACATAGAGAGGAAAACAAGAAGAAAAGGGACAAGAAGAGAGGGACACAACCTAGAACAGATAATGGATGTCTATTCTATTAACATTTCTCTATCTGGAGAATGGGGCTGTTTGATGTGTTGTCTTCTCAGTTCAGAGGGCCCCCTGCCTGTCTTGGTCTAGGGCCCCAAATTTCCTAAATCCCCTCCTGCATTAGAAAATAGGATTTAATCTTATTATACCAAGGACTGCACAGACAGTTGTAACTTTATAATGAAGTATGCATAATGCACATAGCAAGGCTTGACTACATGCTAGTGAGGCGTTTCATACCACTGGTTTAAAATATCATGTTTAAGTTAACAGGATGAAGCAATGAGTTAATGCAATCAACTGGTTTTCCTTAGATAGAAAACTTTGAATCAATTTGATTGTATGATCTTGTTGAACTGTAAAGTGCCTTGAGATGACATGTGTTGGGAATTTGGCGCTATATAAAAAAACTGAATTGAATTAAAATAAAAAAATAGGGTTAGGGTTAGGGATTTTATTATTTTTATATTTTCATCAAATATCTCAGATGGTCCTAAAACATAAAAGTTATTCATCTATCAGCAGGATGATTGGCCTCCCATTTCAGTCCTACCAGGACAGCTCACAGATCAGCTGCACCTTCGATTCTTCTTGGTCACCGATTTCCAGTTCTAATGGAGATGGAGCCAAACCTGAAGATTCTACCTCTCTGCGTAGTTACAGCCAGCGGCACACACACAACTTTTTTTTTAAAAGGATTCTCCTCACTATTTTTTGAATCAAGACACTCACTCCTATTAGATCACATGCAATACCATGGGCGTAGGTTTGCATAGGGACCATAGGGACATGTCCCTACCAACATTTGGAACGGACCTATTTGTCCCTACCAATAATTGGATGTAAACAACATGTTTATAATTTACTATACAGCAGCCGCTTCTTTTCCTCTCGCAGCTTCTCTGCCTGGTAGCTGCAGCTGCCTGCTCTTTCCTGTCCCTTTCACATAGCAGCGCATCAACTGTGCTGCGCGGTTTAACTCTCTGATTATTCTGCCTTAAGTTCCGCCTTCTCTCTTTCTGATTGCGTGTTTTCTAGTCTGTATGTGTGCGCGCGCGGGTGCTTGGAGCGCGGAAAAAAAGACGCTAAAACAAATTAATATTGGGCTACGAAACTAGTCCGAATTAAAAAAAAATTATCTATGCTAAAACAGGCGAAAGCTTCTGATTGGAGTTCTGTAAAGAAGCAGGAGAGAGTTTTTTTATTTGTGGAACTTGAGAAATGTAAGTTAACAACGTTAGGATTTCTTTTATTTTATCTTTTAATCAGATAGCCAAAGGCTCCTTAAAGAAGATCTTTTATGAAATGAAACCAGGTGAAACAGAAACGTTTAAACGTTTCCTTTGGAGGAGTTCTGGATGGAGAATATTGACAGACAAAAACTTTTTTTTTTTTTACCTTTCAATGCTAATATTTTTTTACATTCTTGGTATAATTCCTGCTCTAAGTGGGTCACTCTGTCGGCTAAAGGCACATTTTAGTGGCCCTATACTCCAGTTAACGATTAATCAATTACTAAATTAGTTCAGGATTATTTAAATAATTTGTTAATATGATTGTTTCAGCCATAGATAAAATACATGAAATTAGCTACACAGAGTAACTACAGCCCAGATGTACAACTTCTAATATTAATACTTTAAATGCTCAGTGTCAGTTCCTCTTCTAGTTCCAGTGCACATGTAAATACAATACATTTATTTGCCGTCCCTTGAATGTATTATTTTGCATGATCCAGAGAGAGCATATTAGATTAAAAAAAAAAAATAAGAGTGGGGTTTACCTCTGTTTACCTCTGCACAATTCTCTATCTTCAGAAGAAAACACAGGATAAATCCACATATTAAAGACTATATTTGGTTAAACAGACACTGTCTTAGTCGCAGGTAAATTTAAATGCAATCCTTTTCAAAGTGGAAAAAGTCTAATTCCACATTCATCAGAGCCAGTGATGCTTTAAATATTGATAAACAGCATCTAGTGCATGTAGTGCTTATAAAATTTGTATTAATGTAGCAAGAAATGCTGCTGTTCTCTTTAAACAAAATGAGCCCTGAAGCTCACATTAAGCATAAAAAAGAGCATGCATATTTTTTGCAAAGGACCAATGAAACTGAAGAATAGTGTCCCTACCAAAGTTGAAATCAAACCTACGCCCTTGTGCAATACTAACCATTAATACTAACACATAAAATTGTTTGCAAGCTCAATTTTTAACTCATTATTGAAGGTCTTAGAATTTCAGACCCAGACCTGATTTTACAGAATTGTTTGACGCATGTCTGGTATTTTTTTTTGAATGTTTCACCTTTTCTATCTCTGAGAGGTATACGTCGATATAATCTCGAGGATCATCCGGGTTCCAGCCCTCTTTGTGTTTCTCAATTTCATTTTCCAAAAACTTCACAATCCTCCTGTAGTTGGAATGGACAGTCTGGTGAGGTCCGGGCAGGTACGTCATCAGGCCAGGGAAGGCATCAAACAGCTGTTGATTGGACAGACTATCAGATCATGCCACACAAAAACTAAAAATTGTGTCTTTTCCAATACCTGAGCCCGAAGGGAACCAGACAGGATAACAGCTTCATTGTCCAGCTCCAGAAATTCTCGAAAGCTTGGATCTGAGTATTCAAATCGATGTCCAAAGACCACGGAGGAGATTATGTTACTCACTGCATTTGTTAAAGTGTAGTGAGGATTAAAAGGCCTTCCTGAGAAATTTGAGAATTGAGTTTAAATCAGCATAAATCTTTCTTTGGAAATTTTTATTTTTATTGATTTTAGTAAACGTCAACTTACCTTGCTCATCTTTGAAGGCTTCACAAAGAAAGAGAGCTTCGACTTCAATATACCTTTCTAGAGATTTTTGGCCCTCTCCAAAGTAGCGTAAGTGAGTGTTGGCAAACTTCCTCTGCTTCTTCCACAAGTAGCCATTACTGAGAGCTATACCTGTGACATTAATAAAACAATGAACGCATTCTTTCTAGCTTTGCTAGCTGGGATGCAAACACAGAGAGGATATTTTACAGCTCCAGTTAACTGTTGGTTAAGGAAGCATGGACTTATGGCTATACCTGCACTGACCTGAATGTAATCAGAAATAAATAAATAAAATAAATCATAAATTGAACTTTATTGATCTCATAATTGAGAAATTAGCTCTCTGCATTTAACTCATCCCCTTTGGGGAGCAGTGGGCTGCCACTGTGCAGCACCTGGAAAGTAATCGGGGGTTAAGGGTCTTGCTCAGAGACCCAGATTGGCAGATTGGTCTGTGGGAGTGGGTTTCACAACACACAACCTTAAGGATTCCAAGCCCTGTGCCCCAAACGCTAGGGGTGTAAATAATAATCGTTTTGTATTGATGCATTGATCCAACAGCCGACGATCCGATGCATCGAGACGTCTGCAAGATGTTTTCATGTTTGGTTCATGTTTTTTTCCCCTCCGGTCTATTTTTATCCATTTGGTCCTGGACGTAATCCTTACTCCCAGGCTGAGGTGGCGCTAAACCTATTTTACCCTCCTACCTTGCTTCCTTTAGCCACTACCCTTCTTTTTTTTAATGCAAGGCCTTTCAGAATATACACAGAGGTATTATCTTTCTGTGAATAATGTTTTCATAGGCCTAGGTGTAGTACAACTTTTCTACTTCTGTTATTTGCTGTTGTTTCTTAAATAAAATGCATGACGATGTTACAGCTTTCATTGAATTATTTCAAATTTGAAACATTGTCTAGCCTGTAGGGTGAAATTTTTTTTCTCTCCGATTAATCAAATCGTATGGCATTGTGGTGTACTCTTGAGTATTGAAAATAATCGAATTGTTGGGGTCAGGAAATTGATGCTGAATCAAATCGCCATGATGGGTGTGATTTACACCCCTTCTAACCACTAGGCTGCCACTCCCCTCAACTTTCTAAAGGAAAAAACAAAAAGAACTATCCACTATATTGTCCAACCTTATCCACAGAAAGCAGCTCCAATACTTTCTAGAGTTTGACAAGTGAAGAGATTCCAAACAGAGTTCAGATTGGTTGCAGCTTCCCAAACATTTCTCCCTTATCTTACGAAACACTTTTCTTGCTCTAATGAAGCTATGTTGTAATTCTTCATCTTAAAGAAAATAATGTTAATATTTACAGCTCTCATGCATAATCTACCAGGCCTAATGGATGCAAATGTGCTGCAAATGCATAAATGCACTTCAAATAAAAAGAGGAGTGCATACGCAAAATTAGGCAAGCAAAGACAAAAATTTAACTAACAGACAAAAACACAAGCAAAGGAAACTGCAAACTATTTCTGTATTTACTTGATAGATTAATTTTTCAGCAGAGCAACAAGTTTGCAGGGTAATGGACCGAAGGCAACAATTTCTTAAAGTAGGATAGAATGATATGGTTTAAAAGCAGCATTTTAGCACTCACCTAGGCCTTTGAAGACAACGTGAAAAAGAGGAACAATCGGGCGATCAACAAAGCTGTCCAACTGGTTGACAAGAGCTTCTTTAACCATCTTGTGCCCTGAAACAAACACCAGCCTCTCACTGCCTTTCCTCACACTGAACACAGGACCGTACTCCTTTGCAACCTGTATGTAACAAAGATTGAGGGAAATCTTGGTCTAAAGATGACTGAAATAAAAAAAGAACAGCTGTTGAATGTTAAAATAATTATAAACGATTTATGTTAAATATTAATTATTAGATTTGGTTTCAGGAAACATTTGAAGTTGAAAAAAATGTGGTCAACACTGCTGTGTGATTTACCTCCATGGGATTAAAAGCATGAAATCTGCTCTGAAGTTCTACACAATAACATTCAGTGACATTCCCATACATGCGCATTCTTTTAAAAAAATATTCTGGCTTTTACCTTCTCCATTGTTTTGAAGTCCAGCGGAGTGAGGAGATTTCCTACAAGAGGCGCAGCCCAGGGTCCCGGTGGAAAGTTAGGAGGCCTTCCGTTTTTGACAACATCTAATATCAACAGCAGAACAAACCCTAACAGAAGCCAGCCAGTAAAGTCCATGCAGTCCAAAAGAGCTTGGAAAATCATGTCGAAGAAATATTTAAAACAGCCCTGCTAAGAAATAAAAACTGGCCTTGTTCAGGCTGGATGGACTGTGTGTAAGGTCTGCTTAAACAGAAATGCAGATAACAGGAACAAAATACCCCAGCAACGAGAGAGAGCGTTATGTAATACTGGATTCCTCTCTGGAGACATTGAGAGAAAGAAACGAGGGCAGGGTTAAACATTTTTCCAGACAGCTGCAAGAATGCATAAAGGTAATTAAAATGTCATTATTCAACTTAATTATTTTAACACAATCACAACTCCAGCTTGCATGTATTTTATATGGATTTACCATACCAAAGCTTTGCAACAAGCAAAATTAAAATATTTTTTTTCCAAATGAATAACCGTGATCTGAATAATGACACACCATCCCATCAGTTTCCAGTAATTTTTATTATTGTTTTTTACATTTACAGAAGAATTTAATTAGTGTACTAGTGGACCAATGCCAATGCCAAATACACTTACATTATATGAGGAAGACATATTTCAATAATCTATTTTTATATCTATATTTTTAAAAGAAGACTTCAGTCAGCAGGACATCCCACCAGACAAAACTTTCTTGAAAAGACGTTGAAAATATAACATGATTCAGGTCAAAACAATGTCTGCATTTGGTTGAAATTTTCAGATCGTTGAAAAGACTTTGAAAAGTCTAAAAAAAAAAAAAGAAAAAAAGAAAAAAAAAGAAAAGACTTTGAAAAGTGGTTTTGCAACATCTTTTGAATGTCTTATTATTTCAAATCAAAGTCAAATCAAATTTACTTGTATAGCCCTTTACAATAGCCAAATGGTACCCAAAGTGCTTTACAACAAAGCCATAAAAACAATACATAACACATATAAAAACATACAAGATACAATTAAAAGTGCTGTAGTGGTCAGAATTAAAAAGCTAATTTAAAAAAGTGGGTTTTAAGCTTTTTTTTTTTTAAAAAGGCTGAGGTCAGTAGTGGTGCGGATATCAGGGGGTAGTTTGTTCCACAGCCTGGGAGCAGCGACGGCAAAAGAACGATCGCCCCACTGTTTGAGTCTTGACCTAGTGACCTCTAGCAGAAGCTGACCCGAGGAGCGTAAAGCTCTGCCACAATTGCGGAAAGTTAAAATTTTAGACAAGTAAGAGGGGGCAAAGCCATAGATGGCGTTAAAAATAAACAGCAGAAGTTTAAAATCGATTCTAAAACGGACTGGAAGCCAGTGGAGTGACGACAGCACAGGATTAATGTGTTCACGTCTGGATGTGTTTGTTAAAAATCGGGCAGCAGCGTTCTGCACAAGTTGCAGACGAGAAATTGTTGACTGACTGAGGCCAACGTAAAGGGCATTGCAGTAGTCCAGTCTTGAACTAATGAAAGCATGGATTGCCTTCTAAGGATCCTGCGGATTGAGAGAGGACTTGACTTTGGCCAAAAGACGGAGCTGGAAAAAGCTCGAGCTGACAATGGAGCTAATCTGTTTGTCAAATTTGAGCCCATTATCAAATGTTACACCGAGATTTTTGACATGACATTTAAAAAGGGGGGCTAGATTGCTGGAGTTTGTGGTGAGAACATTTGAAATTGATGGAGAACCAAACAAACCGCATTCGGTTTTGCTGTTGTTTAAGTGCAAAAATTTCTGTGACAGCCACTGCTTTATATCTGTGATGCAGTCCAGTAGCTTAGTGAATGCAGTGTTTGGTTTCGTTTGGTTTATTTAACTAAAGTGGGACAAAATCAGACCAAACAAACAGCCCAATTTTCAACAAGTATTTCTGGACTAAATCAAGACTATGACGGACCAACCAGGTTCAGCCTAAAAACCAACATCTAAAGGATGTCTGGTGTTTGGGGGGGATGGATTTAACTGCCTTTTAAGTTTTTATCCTTTATCAATATTTTTCATATTCAAATTCAACTCAAGTTATTCTTAAGACAGTGAACATTTAAAGTGGTAAATTTTGGGCAAAAATAATTAATGTATATGTATATTCTTGGCCTTGTAAAGCTTGCTGATATTATTTCCTCAATAATGACAAGAGCAAATAAAGTTTATTGGACCACAAAAGCAGTGAAACCAAGACAAAAAGACATCTCAGCAGTTTAACAAAATGTGTGCAGCTTTTATTATACTCATTGTCACAAATCTTCTGTCTTTAAGAAGTACTGCGTACTTATGAATGTGCAGAAGTGCTTTTATTTTGAAAGGTCAATACACTGAAACATATAACCCAGCAGACTAACCTTTGGCTTTAGCAGAGCAGTTTAGAGATGGAAGCAATACACAGTGTTCTGGGCTTAGGGTGGATAGACGGCAGGAGTATTTTAATATTTTTCTTTGTCTTTCTGCTTCTCAGCAATGTTTTGAAGAACCAAAAACCGAAAAACTTTCCTCCTGGACCTCTGGCGCTTCCCATTATTGGAGATCTTCACCGGATCCAACCTTCAAGACTTCACCTGCAATTCAGTGAGGTGGTACACTGGCCCATATTTCCAGAAATATGAGTCCGTATTAACTTATTGTTTGACATATATTTTAATAATGTATATTGCAATGGAAATTCACACTCAGGGTTAATTACAACTTATGAACTAAAATATACATTAAAATATACATTAAAATAAAAACATTACATAAATGCTGAAGAAACAGAAAGGTTGCAATAATCTACAGAGTAAAATTTTTCATTTGATGAATATTAGTTTTTGTCCTACATTTCTGCGTCACTGTATCACCTGCAGTCACGTCTTTTTTTTTAATAAATGAGTTTTTATTAATGAATCAATTAACTTTCTGTGTCATTGTTCATGCAGTTTTATGTACAAAATGACAATAAAGACCGTCTAAGTCTAGGTTTTGAAGGTATTGAAAACTAAATATTTCAAAATCACAATTTTAGAATACTACTATATAAAGGAACCATATTGTAGGGTCTGACATGAATAATATTTCTGTAGCAATTGGAACTTTGATTGATTATGAGCAGGTTATTTTGCTGCAAGGATTTTTTTACTCCATGTCATATAGTTGCTCTCTGGTCTGGTGTTATAGGGTGAAGCAAATATTGAAGTAATCCTGAAAAATTAGCAACAAACCCTTTATCAGTTCTATTTTTTCAGTTTGCAGAGAAGTATGGAGACATTTACAGCCTTCATATTTTTGGTGGCAGAGCTGTGATCATTAACAGCTACAAACATGTGAAAGAGGCACTGGTTCAAAAAGGAGAAGATTTCATAGACCGCCCTCCTATTCCATTGTTTGTTGAGTTATTTGGGAATAAAGGTATTAATTCAGTTTAAATAGTTACACTTAAATAGACATCTGACCTGTCAAACTTTGATGTTAATGCTGATTTCTTTTTTCACCAGGCCTTGTGATGTCAAATGGCAACCTATGGAAAGTACAGAGGAGGTTTGCTCTTCATACGCTGCGGAACTTTGGTCTGGGAAAGAAAACCATGGAGCAATGCATCCAGCAGGAGTGCCAATATCTCACTGAAGCTTTATCAGAACACAGAGGTACAAACAGAAATCTGTTATCACACACCAGTTTATGTCTTTTTATGTTAGAGTATATTTTTACATGTTCCAATTATCCCTAAAATAAGGTTGGAATTCCTGCAGTTTCTACATTATCTTATTTAGCCAATTATCTTGATGCAAAAAATGCAAAAAATGCAAAAGGAAAAACAAAAACAAATAAATACAATCCCAAGAGTGTTACATTTGAGGTCTCCCTTGAGATATATATATATATATATATATATTGTCAATTTATCACCATGCAGGCATAATGGACCTACTCTTAAATAAGGGTTAGAAAACAAAAATCAATTAACAAAAAGCAAGTGTACTTAGTTTGGTATTTTTCAGTGATCTAAGATTGCATGTGCAATGGATGACAGGGGCAAAAGTGACAAAGGTAACTTTATTAAAATGAGGATTTAGCATATGACAGGATGCCAATATGGAGAGTTTGGAGAGCATAGTGGGTTTATTTTGCAACAGCACTGCACAGAGATGGCAGGTATGATCCCTATGTGGAGAATATGCAGGAAGGGGAGAAGAAAGAACCTTCTCTGTATGTAGAAAATGAAAAATAAAACCAATATCTATCACATTAGTACTATGGAGTAACGTTTTGATAATTTAAACTATTGCAACCAGTCATGATTGGTCTCTGAAAGTATTGTCACTCAGAAATGGTCAACACATAAAGGCCAGAAAACAACTAATCCAATCTTGCGTCAGATCCAACAGAAAATTGTGTCGGATGAGGTCATAGTGTTTAGCGCTCATTAAACCACAATGGGTATGATCCCACCAATATGATTTTACATGAAGGGGCTACGTAGGTCCAACTGAGATAGGCCTAAGGTGTAGTTCAGTAGGACTACGCAGCAAGTCAGCGGCAGTTAAAACAGATCTGCTTTGGGGAATAAAATAAAATCGCACAGGAGAAGAGTCAGTTTTGAGCTCGCATGTCGCGTATAGTAAGCAGGAAAGAGTCGTTCAAAACCAATGAATGCAAAAATAAAAAAAATAGAATACTTTACCCATGATAGGAGTTCAGGAGGACAGAAAACGGATAAAGTAGTGATCCTCTTTGAGCCTCACAAAAACGAGGGACAGAACGTGCAGTTTATCAATCTCCTCGGACAAAAGAAAAAAAAAATCTGAAACAGAAAATGAATATAGTAAAATAGTGATATTCTTTCAGCCTCACAAAAAAAGATGTAGATCTTATTATGTTTTTAATATAGGTATATGAAGATTCCCTATCTGTTATCGTTAGTGGGACTGTTCATAAAAGGTTCTGAAAGTTATTAAACCAGATCCATGCTTTCATTTGATTCAGCCAAATTATGAGGTTTTCATTTTCAGTGTTGCATCTGACATCCTGACTCATAGAACAAGGCAATACTTTTCAATCTGTCATCTATTATTTGTTTTATAGCTGTTATATATTTAATTTACCTTCGGGATTAATAAAGCAATTTTGGATTACTTTATTAATTAGACAGGTAGGTGGAGGAAAAGTCCGGCAAAGGGAGAATTTCATTCTGGATAGAAGTTTCTCCTTGGCTCAACCTCGGCCACCCTGTGGCTCTACCTTTCTTATACCACATCCAAAGTACTCCTGAGCATTTTCTGCATTTGTGCTGCTATAGAATTAGACTGTTGGAGGACATAGGGAACCCTTTTGATCATTGCATCTCCATTCTTCCATTCTCTAGAATTTGTTAGTTCAATCTCTAACCTTATGCCCTCTCTGCTTTTTCTCATCACCATCCTAGAGAGAGATATCAGCTGTGCTGCTGCCATCGACATATTTGTTTATAGATGTTGGAGCTTGGCCTGTTTTTCAGTGTAATCCTGTTTCTCTGACTGTGACTAACTGTATGTGCTCTCCCTTATCCTCTGACATAGGAGCTGTGTGTTTCATGGACGGGGCCGCCTGTGGAGCTGGTTGACAGTTGTCTTTTGTATCTCGGCTTCTTTTTCTTTGTTCGCTTCTGTCTCCTTGAACTCCAGTTGGCCTCAGCAGATGGCCGCTCACACTGAGCCTGGTTCTGCCTGAGTTTTCTTACAGTGGAGTTTTGCTCTCTACTGTGGCTACAAGCATTCTTGGTGTCAGGGATTGCTGAAGAGTCAATGAGTCAATACAATCAGCTGGTTTTCCTTAGATAGAAAATTTTGAACCAATCTGACTGCATGATCTGGTTGAATTGTCTCTATAAAGTGCCTTGAAAGGATATATATTGTGGCTATAGAAATAAAAAGAATTGAATTAATTTGAGTCTAATCTAATTTTGGGGAGCCTGTAAGACCTGTAGCCATAGTGAAGTGGATATTTCCATCCTCACACTGCAACTTACAAAACCCTTGTTTTTAGACTATTCTCTGTAATTCTTGCAGATGACCCAAAAATGTCAGCAGTTCTGGAAATTTTAAAACCAGGCAACAGCAACCATGCCATGACTGATGTCAAATTCACTGGTCACATTACCAAACAGTAAATCCAAATTAAGTAGCCGGTGGGTGTATGTATTTTCTGGCAAGGAAAAAGGATCTAGAAAATCCAATAGAACATTTTTTTTTTCTATTGGATTTTTTTTTTTTTTTTTACTCTTTTAATGTTATCTATGCCTAACCTTTTTTTTAAACCTGAGTCTTGAATCCATTTACATTTTTGCAATGTTTATAAAAGTGTCTTAAAATGTTATTGATTAAAAGTTGTTGCACCCTGCTGTGTTTGTTTTTTATTGCCCAGCTAAACATTTTCCTACCTTTTCCAACATTCCCTCATTTGACAAAACTCCTTCATGCTCTCTATTCTCTGCAGGTAAACCCTTTAATGGCCGGTCACTGCTTATTAAAGCTGTGTCCAACATTATCTGCTGTTTGGTCTTTGGAAATCGTTTTGAGTACAATGACGAGCAGTACCAGACTATTCTTCAGTACTTCGATGATGTCGCTCACCTACAGGGAACTTTGTCAGCTCAGGTATGCATTGTTTCTGAAAAGCAGAGGATTTTATCCTGAAGTTAGAACATGTTCTTATATGCTTTCTGATATTTTATTATTTACCAATATTTACCAACTTTGAATCAATTTGACTGCATGAACTGGTGAACTGGGCCTTGAGATGACATGTGTTGTGAATTGGCACTATATAAATACACTGAATTGAATTGAATTCAATAGGCTTGGACACAGAATATACTTTACATATATTTAGTAAGGAAACAAAGGTTCTGCTTTACTTACTTTTTAAACACAAACATCTTTCTTGTTCTTCCAATGACATTTTATCCTTGATTTTCAGATATTCAACATGATTCCCTCTGTGATGAGGTGGTTGCCTGGACCACATAAGAGATTATTAACAATTCTTTATAAGTTAAAGGACTTTGTGGAAATGCAGATCAAAGAACACAGAGAGAACTTTGATCCCTCATCTTCAAGAGACTTCATTGACTCCTTCCTGATAGAAATGGGAGATGTAGGTTTTTTTTAATTTCCTCTTACATACCTTCTTTACATGTAATCAAATCATCATTTTTTTTCTTGTGTCATTTATAGAAAGAGGATGAAGATTCTGGTTTTGACCTCAACAATTTATATGCTTGCACTCTGGACCTGTTTGGGGCTGGAAGTGAAACTACAACGACTACTTTACGCTGGGGGCTTCGGTTCATGATGTGCTATCCAGAGATACAAGGCCTGTTTATAAATAATATTATACCTTTGTCTTCCATATTTAATAATCTATGAATGTTGTCTGCACAAGCTTTTATTTTAAAGCTACAGTGTGTAATAATTACAGGGATATAAAGTCAGAAATTTAATATATTATACATAACTATGTTATTTATCATCACCTATGAGCTCAGCCTTTTAACCATAATATTTGCGTTGCCTTAGAATTCGTTATTTATAATTACATAGGAGCGGGTCTCGCAGCCATGGGGGCAGACATCTTTGCGCTACGGCAAGCGCAGAGGCAACAAACTAGCGATTGCGAGATCTCCCATTACGCTCAAAAATAACAACGGCAAGCTAAGAGAGATGAACTGAGACGGTACTGAACAGTAGATGGCAGTATTATGCCTGAGAAGCGTTTAGTCTGCCTGAAACCAAAGAAGAAGAAGAAGCAGGTATACTGCGCTTCAGTAACAAGAAAGGTGAACAAGGCGGCAGGCGTGAGTGACTTTGCAAACTGTTTGGCACTGTGTGGCCAAACATCAGAAGAATGGAGGATCATGCCTACTCTGTATCACAACGAAAAGCGGTGGACACCGAACCCCCGTCATCTAAGAAGCGGAAACATGACGAGAATAAACGCAAGCGTGACAAGAAACGACAAAAAACACGGATCAACATTGGCACGGCATTTACACGATGGAAGTCACTGATGGAGGAAAAAGGTTTTCAAAGTGACGCTCAAGTTGCCAGTTTTCTCTTGGACAGGTAATTAATCCTACACACACAATTGTCTAATATCACTGCAGTTTTTGGAGTACAGGATGCTCAGACCTGTCTAAAACAATAACATGCTGCGTGATGATGCTGTTACTCTCCAGTATACTTATTCAGCAACGTCCCTGACGTTTCACAGGTAATGATTCAGTAATTTTCTGTAAAATAATTTTCTGGATATATACCTCGGTTACTTCTCTCTGGCTCCTTTGGAGATCTTCAAGCCTTTCCTCCTCTGCTCTAGTCACCCCGCTGGCCCTGGCTGCACGCCCACCCCGGCCTCTCTGCCCTCTTCCTCGCCCTCTTCCTCTCCCTCTTCCTCGCCTTGTAACCCCCGTGCCACAAACAAGACTTGGACTCTGTAAACGGGGAATATATATTCTTCTAGCGAACACAATCTCGCTGTTAAACTAATGACTACAATTACTTCATCTGTTTATATCACCATGCAAAGCAGCTCACCAAAACGTCACAACGACGTAGAAAAAATAACGGGTATATTTATTATCTAAAGTCTACATGAAATCTATACCCTACACAGACTAATGAAATACTATCTGTAAAATTATCTATGTAAACAAACCTCATCACTTGAGAAGGTAGGTGATGCGGACGTCGTGGAAGACATTTTGTCCCGTAACGCTCGCCGTACTGTTGGGGGGGAGAAGCGGTGGGGGGAGACGTTCATGTTGCTGCAGTCTGCAGTCTGGACGTTAGATGTCGCTGAAAATTACACACTGTAGCTTTAAACCTTGAACTCATGTTGGATCCTATTTGTGTGCAGAGCGTGTCCAGGCTGAGATAGATGCTGTGATTGGTCCTTCCAGACAGCCTTCTGTGTCTGACAGAGACAACATGCCCTACACAGATGCAGTCATCCATGAGATACAGAGGTTCGGCAATATCGTTCCCCTCAATGTGGCCCACATGACAGCCAAAGACACCACAGTGGATAAATACGCCATCCCAAAGGTACAGTGGCGTGAAAAAAACATTTATTTTCTACACATGAATGAATCAATTCAAGCCATGCAAAGACAAACAATTAACAATTAAAGCCAAGAAGTCAAACCAACAGCTTTCCTGCAGCCACCTGGACCAGTACTGCCTAATAATAGCTTTACTGGTGTTACCTTTTTTTATATTTAACGAAGGCCAAAGTTCCAATAACACATGAGGAATAAGAGCTGGCACGTTTCCAGATAGCCTATAGTGGCAGATAGGATGCTGGACAGAAATTACAGAAATCCATTTCTCATGAGCTGAGTAAAGAGGGTCTTGTTAACCTAGGGAAGGGTGATATCCCCGTAGCTATGTGAGTTCTGCGCATATTATCCCAGGAATTATCTGAGGGTTTACTAAGATAGAGACCTTAGAGTAGATTCCAGCTCCTGATTTATTCTTTTAGATTCTCCATTAGACTGTGGGTGATAACACCCAGTATCAATCAGAAATGTTTCCAAACCTGAGAGGAAAATTGAGGATCACAATCAGATATTATCTCCTCTGGGATTCCATGTAATGGGAAGTAGTGTTGCACCGATGCCATTTTCTGGCCCCGATACCTGGCTTTACGGTATCGCCCGATACCATCTGTTTTAAATTGAGGTGTGTGTGTTTATATGAAGAACTGCATACTACTTGGATGTAAAATAATTGCCATCATGGCTTTGTTAAGCTACTGCCTACCTTTGTGATGCAGGAAAAAGACTAAAACAAAGTGAATCCAGTAGAACTTTTTATTGCCTACCTGGAATGGGTGACAATAGTTGAATAAACTTTTGGCTCTCAGAATGGTATCGTGCCCTATTTGTTGGTACTCGCCGATACCCATACTAGGGACTGACATTTTTTCGGGAATCCCACGGGTCACGGGATTCCCGTGGGATTCCCGTGGGATGGGAGTCAGTATTAGTAACGATCACGTGATTGGGACGGTACAGGATTAAACATTAACGGGAGCAGACGGGAGCGGGAGCAAACCAATAGTAACAAAAAAAAACTAGGATCGATGCCAAAAAATAAAATAAAATAGAAAGAAAAAAAATCCAGTACTGGCGCCGCCATTTTGTAGTTTTTTTCCTTGAAGCCTACACTATAATGCGAGTCAAAAAAACGACACAACCCAAAAACCAACAGTGCTTCCGCTCTGAGTTTTTCACCCGCGCTCAAAAACAACAATGGAGGGACCAACAGTTACTACAGTTAGAAACAGGAACTTAACTGACCCTTCATAGAAATTCAGATTCAATGTATTGGCAGAAATCTTATTGAAGACAACAAGAATGGGAGTGGTGCAAGAGCAGGAGTCATTCTGAATGGGAGTGGGATAGGAGTGGGAGTAATTTCACCAGGAGTGGGACGGGACAGGATTTAGATTTCTACTCTGGCAAAAAAAATTTTTGTGGGAGTGGGACGGGACAGGAGTGAAAATCCACTCCCGTGTCAGTCTCTAACCCATACCACCATTGTAGTGCTGGACCAGGGCCCCGCCCGATACTGGTATCGGTATCACTGCAACACTAGTGAGGAGACGTGTTTTATCAGCCGCTGTTCGGTTTGGAGAGCTGAAGGAAGTTGAGAGTTAGGTAAACCAGATGGCAAAACCCAGAGCAATGTGATGGGTGATCATGGGTGTTTGGGTATAGATAGTGGCTGAAGCAACCCAGCAGGAGGATGCTGGGATTGTTTATTCAGGGTGCAAACATTCAGCATTTCAGCAGGCTGAAACATACTCCTTAATGTCCTTATAGACAGACGGCCACCAATACAGGCAAGGGATGAGCGCTACTGTACAAATGGTACCTGGATGGGCAGAGGACGTAGATATATGATGTAATCTGACAGCAACAGGAACAACAATTTTGTTAGCAGAGGCATTAGTGGATGCAGGGACAGCTTCCAGGGCTTTTGGTGGGGCTTTTTTCCAGGGCTTTTTTTTTTTCCAGCTTCCACATTCTGGTGAGGGATCCAAATAGGGCTGCAACTAATGATTATTTAGAAAATCGATTAATCTGTTGATTAATAATTAATAATCGTTTATTAATTGATTAATAATCGGATAGCCAAAGGTTTCTTAAAGAAGACTTTTTACGAAAACAAACCAGCTGAAACTACAATGTTTTCACTTGAGGTGTTCTGGATAGAGCATATTGACGGATGAAATGTTTTTGTTTTTTTCTTAAATGCACAATGTTTATATATATTTTTTACTATTTTGATATACTTACTGCTCTAAGTGGGTCATTCTTTCAGCTAGAGGCACATTTTAGAGTCTCTATATTCCTGTTAATGATTGATCGATTACTTGACGTTGACGATTACTTCAGTAGTCAATTATTAACAATTAATCTGATTAATTGTTTCAGCCCTAGATCCCGTGATGCAAGTAGGTGGGAGGAAGGAAGCATGTGACACATCTAAAAAGTTTATTTCCTTTTTATTTTCATCAACAGTCCAGGGCGACTGTTGTTAGTTTTGCTTTTTTAATGAACTGTTGCTTTAAATTCTCTTTGTCATAACACTGGAAATTAACATTTTGCCTTATAAAAAAAAAGAACTAACTAAAAACTTTTATTCATGATGTTTTTTGTTTACATTTTCAAATTCTCAGGGAACTTTGATTATACCCACACTTCATTCTGTCCTCCGCGATAAGTCAGTATGGGAGACTCCAAATTCCTTTAACCCTCAACACTTTCTGGATGAGAATGGTAAATTTAGAAAGAGAGATGCTTTTATGCCGTTTTCTGCAGGTAAGAATTTTTTTTTAAAGTCCTTTAGAAATAAATTCAGTTTCATTTACACCTCTGTGTACATCTCTGATCTTCTGTCACTAGTTTTTGTTTAGTCCAACATCACTTTGACAACTACAGTTGAAAACCTTAAAAATATTTCTATTCAAACCCTTGACACCCGAAATTATATACATGTTTGTGTTTATTAAAAAGTTATTTTTTGTCTTAAACTGGTTGCCAAATTGAAATTTCTAAACTTTCTATTCATTTAAAAATAAGTAGAAATTTAGGTATATTACAAATTTGTGACAATCATAACTTTATTACTATACATACACTGGTAGGAAGGAGATTTTCTAGAACAAGACTAATGGGAATATTTTCCTGTTGTTATTAGATGAAGTATTTGTGGGCGAATAAACTTTGTCACCATTTTAAAAAAAAAGTTCTCATAGACTGTGTCTGAATATCCACCCTAACCGCTATATAGAGTGCTTAATATAGTGGTTTAGCCATTTTAGATGAGTGCCCAAATGTCTAGTGGATGAAAAAGTGGACTTGAAATTTCCCACAATGCACATTTAAAAGTAGTGATCATCCATGGTCACTAGACGAGCAGAGATATCCTGGGATGCTTTGCGTTGAGAGCTCGCCTCGCAATGCATCATGGGATTTGTTGTCACAGCGGCCCACTGTCACCTACAGGGCTGATTATCCTCCCACATCAGTGTGTCGCAGTGAGCTTGTCGCAGTTATTTTTTATTCATGCCCAATATTGAAGCGTGGTCTGCGCTGTTATTCCACTCCACAACGCAAGAGGGACAATCAGGAACTAGCTGTGGATCTAGATACTCGCCGAGGCGGTGAGGAAGTGGGGGCAAGTTTGTACAGCAACGGAGGGACATGAGTAGGGTTGGGAATTGAAAAGATTTTCACGATTCCGATTCCCTTTTCGATTCTATGAAACGATTCGATTCTTTATCGATTCTTTTTTCGATTTCAATTTGGGGAAAAAAGGAGAACAAACAGTTTGATTATCAGAATCAACTTTGTTTACTTAACTATTGCACAATCTTACAAACTCAACAAGATCAAGATGTCCACAGGAAATGTGAAACTGGAGTAACATCAGTGTTTAAATGAAAAATGAATACAAGAACAAACTTAATAACCAACAATGTCTAATAACAAATGATGGGATAATAACCTATTTTAAATAACAAAAAATACTAATTATAAAACAGTAGTAGGGAAAATTAACAGTTATTTTGCAGAAAGATGAGCATATCTGCTTTTTCTGGAAGGATACGGGATCTTTCAGGGCTTATGGTGTTTCCAGCCGTGGAGAACACCCTCTCAGATGGGGTGGAGGAAGCCTGCACACAGAGGTAGTTTTCAGCCAGTCCAGATAGCAAGGGCAGCGTATCTTGCTTGTTCCACCACCACAGTGTGGCGCTATCCCTGCAGGGGATGGAGGGCAAGCTTTTACAGAGCTGGATTTCCTGATCTACCCTCTGGGCTAAGGAAAGACGGGGCTTTGATTCACAAAGTGACCGCAGCTCGTTGTCTTCCTCCTCGAATAGTTCTTCCAACTTGCGTAACTTGCGTAACTTACGTAAAAAACGTGACGTAAGTCGTGCTCCCCAGCATAGATATCCATAATAAAGGCCTTTATTATGGATATCTATGCTCCCCAGAGCCGGCGCTCTAGGCTCTGGGGAGCACGACTTACGTCACGTTTTTTACGTAACTTACGTAAAAAACGTGACGTAAGTCGTGCTCCCCAGAGCCGGCTCTCTAGGCTCTGGTGCTGCGGGAATCGAAAAAAGAATCGTTCAGCGAGCTGCCAAACGATGCCATGGAATCGGAAAATACGGAACCGGTTCTGAACAGGAACCGGTTTTCGATTCCCATCCCTAGACATGAGAGCGAAAAAGAGCGGGGATCCAGGTGGAAAAAGGGTCCCAGAGTTCTCACTCACCTCGCTCTTCTATCTGGTACAACTTCAGTTGTTTTCCACAATGGCGCTCATAAAAACAAAACAAGCAGGTAAGGTACTGCGGCACTGACTACGGTCACCTACAAGTTTGGAGAGTTGTGGAAGGGTGTCTGCGGCAGAGGCGGGGGCACATTTGCATTCACTGCGACACACATGCAGATGACCTGGTTTCTGAGTATAGATTAGCCTTACAGCTGTTGCTACCCGACAGTGGCAACAAATAACAAAGACGGCGCAGGCACCGTGCAGGGAGGGTCTAGTGATCATCTGTTTTGAACGGTCAGTTAACTAAGTTCCCTGTAAAGTCCACTATAGTCCCTGCTCTATATAGTGATTGGGTGGTTTAGGGGTTAGGGCGGACGTTTGGACACGGAGAAGGTATAAGTTACACTGGTAGATGACGAGACATTACACAAAGTGACATACAAAAAAACAAAGACATTATAAAATAGTAAAGAAGTAAAATGACAAATACAGCCCAATATCTAAATAAATTACTAGAATGTGTCAGTTTCCTTGTTCAGCTTCTATCAGCTGTGTGCTTCCCATGACTTTTTAAACTCCTCCATGATAAGAAAAAATAAACTTAGTCTTCTTCCCTCAGAAGAAGCCCAAATGTGTGTTTCTATTTAAGTAATGGTTGATTGGGCAGAAAAAGCTTAGATTAATTGAGTTACGGATTAGACAGTTTGGGCTGTGAGCCGATCCCACTAAAATTCACCTGAAACCAGGCACTAATTTATGTGCTTTACATTTGTTTCTGCTTTGGCCCTTCTGTGTGGACTTTACATGTTCTAGTTTTGTACATATAATATGTTTCTGGGTAATTTCCTTCAGTAAATCAAAGATTAATGGTGACCCTTAACCGCCCTTAGTTTTTAGACTCTGTGTCCATGTGGAGGTATTTGTTTTGTTTATATCTTTGTAAAGTACAAACCTCTCACAGGTTTACATTATCTAGTTAAAGCTAAAAAAAAAGCTCCAGCCACTCAATAGCTTTTCCAGGAAATGTTTCAGTTAGAAGAGCATGTAATGTCATAATATTACAGAAAAAAAGAATCATGTTCTATAAAGCAAACAAAAAGCTCTAAAAAAAATACTGAGCACTCTCTGTTTAGATTATGCTGATGTATTATAGCGGTGTTCTAGATGAATAACAGCTGATTAAGGAACCCAACTGTAACTTTATAGAATGGGTTGAAACAGAACATCTGGGCACACTTTCTATTTTATGAATTACTGGGAAAGAAAATCTGTGTTTTTTTTTATGTGCAGAAGTTAAAGGGCGTAGGGACTGTAATATAAACTGTTGACGCCCTGATTTATTATCTGCAGCGTAGCCGCCTGATACGCATTCAAGGATAACTGAGCGAACATTGCTCCCCTACTTTGGCTATAAGACAGATAATAACATGAAGTTACTTTTATTTGATCCTAAATCTTAGTTTCCCTCACTGGTGATGCAAGCTTACCCATCAAGGATTTTAAGTCTTACCCTAATTAGAAAGATTCAGATTTCCACCACAAGGGAGCGTGATAGTAAATAATTTCTCCTGTGTTGTGTATTTTTAGGGAAACGTGTGTGTCTTGGGGAGCAGCTGGCCAGAATGGAGTTATTCCTCTTCTTTACCTCCCTCCTCCAGAGGTTTACATTCTCTCCTCCTGCTGGAGAGCAGCCCAACCTGGAGTTCAAACTGGGATTTATACTTGCTCCCAAGCCTTATAGTCTCTGTGCAATTCCCCGTTAAACTAAGCAGCTTCAGTGTTCATCTATAAAATATACAGTGAAATAAATGTGAACCGTGAGCCTGCCGACAATCCTCTAAAGTTTCATATTAAACTACATTGTTTTGTGTTTTTTAATCAATGAAGGTTAGGTTTTAAAAGCGTGATTTTAATGGCTTTATGAATAAATTGCAATACAATGTAATTATCAAAAAATTGTGTTTTATGACAAGAATTCAAAACAAGCAGCAATAAAAACTCAACATCTAACCAGCCTCTGAGAGAGTCTAACAAATGCTTCAATAGATAGGAAGTTAGCTAGCAGAGAACCAACTGGGTGAGAGGTGAATGGAAACAAACAGACTCCAGCCAGTTATGCAACACATTCCATCTCAGAACCCTTTGACACCACATGCTAATTCAACATAGGGGTTGGGTGTGTTCCAGCTGGTTGCAGGGGGAACGTAGGCGGTATGCTGTGTTGTATTAAACACTTTTTTTTCCAGATAATTTTTGGAGGTTTTACAGAAAAGCTGGAAAGTGGACGTTTTGATAAAGCTATGGAAGTTCATTCCCTGATTCTCAGCTGTCTGAATTCCTCAAAACAAATCAAAAAAAAAACAAAAAAAACAAGAATCAGTCTAAACATGCCAAGAAATGAGAGCAGAAGGTGGAGGAGAGCTTTCATAGGGACTGGTTCTTAGTCTTGTATGAGTTGTTGCTGTTCGTTTTACAAGTTTTTGGGATGACTTATTAAGCTGGCTTTGATTTATCTTTAGTTTAGGAAGTCTTCAGCTGTTCAAACTCCCCCTGCTGGTAGGTCTCACTCCTGCAAATTTCCCCCTTCAGCTTCTACAATAGTTTCTGGTTGTGCTTGTGTGTGTTTAAAAAACCCCAAAAGAAAATAATAAATAACTGAATGCTGTAAATTGTGCAATCTCTTTCTTTCTTCATTGGTATATCAACCGGAGCTCCTAAATGGTTTGGACCTTTCATATATACCGTATTTTCACGACTATAAGGCGCACTTAAACGTCTTTTTTTCCCCTCAAAATGTGCGGTGCGCCCTATGGTGCGGTGCGCCTTATGTGTGTTGTAACTGCGACTTTTGAGACCACCTCATTGAGGAGATGATGAAAGAGTGGCTGAATGTAAGGAGACCAGGTGTTTTTTTTCCACCCCTCACCATAGCTGTTAATATGTAACTCCATGCGTGCCCATCTCACAGCTGATGTGAAAAACATGGGGAAACAAATTAACGCTGCTCGACATCGGTGTGAACCGGACCCAGCAGGTGCAGCAGAAGCAGCGAGTTTACATGCAAAGTCAATGGTTGACGCGCATATAGGTGCAGCAAAAGGTCCCGCAGCGCATTTTGGTGCAGCACGTCGGGAGCGTTTAAGCATCTGAAGCGCCGCGCTTCTGCTGCTCGAGATGGAAAAATTGAAGTTTTGCTGCTGGACGCGCCGCATCAACCAATCAGAGAAGCTGATCTGGGAGCTGCCAGCGAGACAGACAGCGCTCTGATGACATATGATATTAACGCAAATGGAAAAGGCTGGATGGATGCGTGGCTGAGGCAGGTGTATGTGAGAAGACTAGGTGGTTTTTTCCACGCATCACCATCGCTGCGTGCCCATCTCACAGCCGATGTGGAAAAAAAGGTGAATCAAATGAACGCTGTGCTCGCCGTTATCCCGGGGGTCTGACAAAGGAGCTTCAACCGCTCGACATCGGTGTGAAGCAGCCGTTCGAAGTAAGGCTGCGAGCGGCGTGGGAGCGATGGATGACCGACGGAGACCACAGTTTCAGGATAAGAAGGCAGCGCCGGGCAGATTACGCCACAGTTTGCGGATGGATTGTAGATGCTTGGACTAAAGTGTCTGCTGGCTCTGTGGCTTTCGCAAAAGCCGGCATTATTTCTGAGGAGCTGCGCTGCACGGAAAGTGACTGACAGCGAAGAAGGGGAAACTGGCATGTCTGATTTAGCGCAGCTGTTTTATTCAGAAACAGAGGATGATGACTTTGATGGGTTTGATTAATACTTTGTAATAAATACATGAATAAAGCACAATCATACTCAGTTTTGCTCCCGCTGTATTTTTCTCCCTGAAAACTTAATTCAACAGCATCCCCGGCGCGTCTCCTCCTCTTCATCGCGGTGGCTGGCAGGTGTTTTTTCATCTAAATAATCTAAATCTTGCAGCTATATTTGCTGTGATCAGTGGGAATAAAGTAGTTTTAATATGTTTTTAAGTGAGAAAGTCCACCTGAAAACTTAATAATTGCAGTCAGTTCATCCAGATTATCTATTTCTGTCGGAGGCGCTCAGACCCCCACATACCAGCGGTGCGCTGACAGCAGAAATCTCTTCATCAGCAGCCTGTAGGCTGGGCAGCCTGGGGTTCACCGCGGCTGCTGGCAGGTGTTTTTCATCTAAATAATTTTAGCTGCAGGCACCAGGATACCGGCAATAAAAGCGAACATATTCCGTCAGCAGGTTTCAGGATTTTAAGTTAATTTAGGAGTGACCACAGCGCTGTGTCATCTGCGATGTCTCTGTCTCACGGCCAGCTGCCAGGTTTGATTAATACTTTGTAATAAATACATGAATAAAGCACAGTCATACTCAGTTTTGCCCCCGCTGTATTTTTAAATACGCAGTAGAGGTATTTAAAGGTAGTAGAGGACTTGTACCTGTATATAAAAAACGCGCCCTATAGTCCGGTGCGCCTTATGTGTGTGTTAAATACAGAAATGGGACACATAACTGAGAGTGCGCCTTTTAGTCCGGTGCGCCTTATGGACGTGAAAATACGGTATGTAAATATGAAAGGTCATATATATATATATATATATATATATATATATATATATATATATATATATATATATATATATATATATATATATATATATATATATATATATATATATATATATATATATATAAAATAACAAATAAAACTAACAGCCAAAAAACAGCTATCAGTCATTTTTAAAAGGCATGTAATGATGCTTATACATTTCAGGTAAAAATGCTGTGTTAGTAAAGTAAAATCCTCCTGACAAAAACTAGGACTGTTGCATGGACAAACCAGTAAAGGTCAGTAAGTAAAAGATGTGATTATCCATCCATCCATTTTTTTGTCTCTCTTATTCCAAGCTGGGTCCTGGTGCCTATCTCCAGCTGTCTAAAAACTCCTCTCCTAGAGGGATTTTTTTTTTTTTTTTACGGCACCAGTGGCTCATTTTTAGTGAACTGAAAGTATACAGTTACTTAAAAATCTGTAACAACATCTGAAGAGAACAGGCGTTTTAACGTGCGTGTGCTATTTTTAGTTTTTCAGAATGGTACAATACAACTGCAGTACTCAGAAGACACAGCAGATGGCAGCATAACAGCTTCTCCATTAATAACCATTGAACAAAAAACTCCTTCATATTTCAACAACATCCATATGACATTAACATGTTAGTATGGTACAAATCCCTGTTGAATGTTTTTGACACTTTAAAGACAAATGGGGGTTAAAACTAACACTAGTTGTGTGATCATAAGTTGTGTCTTATGAAGTTGCCCTTTTTTCTTGGTATTCAAACTCAGATGTATTCATAATTGGAAGAAAGTTTCCAGTTTTCAGATTTTTTTTCCAAAAAGAAAAAGAATAAAGATTTAATTAAATTCAAATTGTGTATTTTCCCGAATTTCTGCATAGTATTGATTGATCTAGTTCAGGTTTAATCATCAAGTGGTTTAAATTTCACAGTCAAGTGCCCTTTAAATTCGTAGGGAGTCATATTTAACTGTCAAATCATCCTGGCTTAAATGTGTATATAAATGTACTCTTTATCAGACAATATTGTCCCAAAATCTAGAAAATTTCTATTTAATAAAAGATCCTGTCTTAAAATCTGTGGGTTTTTTTGTTATCTTATGCAGGCCAGTTAGTTATACGTCAGCTTGTTCACCTAAATTCGGCCAATCATATATCAACGGTCATCTGTCAATCAAATTTTTTTGGTCATAGCATCTTGATTAATATGTCGCAGCTAATATACGCAATAGCTGAAATAAGAAATAAGAGTAATCGGAAATGCAACGTTTGGAACAGCCGTTTCCCTTCGACTTTAACATGGGGCCATCCTGTCACTGTACATGCCGCTGTTGTCTGGGCTTTTTCAGGTCAAATTATATTCTGGCAGGGCTTCCCTCTGTCACTGGTCTGCTTCATACCTGTTATGGACAGGAACTCTAGGCGTAGCCAAGGGCCAGTTAGGTCCAGTTTGTGAACCAGCAGATATTGTCTCTGTTTTTTGAAGATGACATGGTTCGTTGTGTTCAAAGCCAAGTGCGTAGCAGCCGGGATGAAAATGAGCTCCTGCAAGTCCGAGGCCGTGGTTCTGGACAGGAAATAAGGTGGTGTGTCCCCTTCAGGTTAGAGGAGAGTCCCTGCCTCAAAGTGAGGAGTTCAAGCATGTTGGGGTCCTGTTCATGAGTGAGGGGCGAATGGAGCAGGAGACTGAAAGCTTCCATCATGAGTCTATTATAGTAGTCTATTTTGAAGACAGAGCTGAGCAAAAAGGCAAAGCTCTCGATTCTTACCCTCACCAATGTTCATAAAATTTAGGTTTTGACTGAAAGACAAATATCTATAATATAAGTGACTGCAATGAGCTTCCTTCACAGGGTGGTCAGGCATTCCCTTAGAGACAGGCTGAGGAGCTCCGCCACCAAGAAGGGACCCAGAGCAGAGCCACTTTCCTCCCAATAGAGAAGAGTCTGACACAATCGTGGTACTGTTGGTTTTCTCTAAGTTTTCAGTTTCACGTTTATCCATGTTTTTCTTAGTTTTTAAGCTTTATTGGTGTGTTCTGGACTTATTTAAGTTCCTTAGATTTTTCTTTGCTTGTCCTCTGTTGCCCCCTTGTGGTTTCTTTTCCCTTGGCTTCCTCGTCATCTCTACTCACACCTTCTCCTTATCAGCTCGTTAGTCCTGCCTTTGTTCAGTCAGCCATAAATACACTCCCTGTGCAGTCCCTCAGTGCTAGTTCCTCATCTTACTTCGTCTTCCCCTGGCTTCTCGTGATTCTTTTCCCCTGATGTCTCCATGGCTCTAGTTAGTGTTTAATTTATAAGTTGGATTTTTGGATTCCTGTTTTTCTACCTGTGATCATTCTATTAAATCTGCAAGAACTCACCTCAGCCTCCCTGCCTCTGCATTTGGGTCCTCACAAAAACTTCCAACCAAATCGTGACAGAGTCCACTGATTTGTCTTGGACATCTGCTTCCAATACTCCCTGGGAGCCTCCCTCAGGAGGTGTTCCAAGAACTTCCCACCAGGAGGAGGCCCAGGGACAGCCCAGGACAGGGTGATGGATTATGGCTCTGTTCCAAAACCTAGGACGCATCCTTAGAAGACCGGATTCGAAGGCCGATTACGTCATAGCGCGGCGCCGAGGTCTGGTCGGATTCCAAGAGTCCTGGTTATGCGGCCTTAAAATGCGTCCTTCTTTTTGCCCGATTTGAAGGACGGGTCCGATGTATCCTCGGTATTCTTGGATATCCCAGGATTCATTGCGAGACCAAGCAAGCCGTGATCAGAGGAAAGGTTACTTGGCGCCGAACAGTGGTGAAAATTGGAAGTTCAGTTTAATGTAATACAAGTCATTTAATAGTTCCGTCTGAGATTAATGAAAAATAGTTGTTTTAAAGGTTATAGAGTCAGATATGTGGCGGTAATGTTTGATTTATCTAAAGGTTTTTATCTGTTACTGTGTAAATGGGTTTGGCTGGAATTAAAGGACAGATTCTAATATATCTGCAGGGTGGGGACTATAAATCTGATAGGATTTTTATCTTTTTATTGCCGTTTTGCACAATATGCTTAACTACGTATTTGTTGTTGTTGAATATTAGAGATTTTGCAGATATATTTTTTATAAATACATTGTTTAGATTTACTTATATCTTTCTACCCCTTTTATAGAAAATAATAGAAAATCCCTTTATTGTCTAACAATGGGCAAATTTACAGCAGCAGAAAGATTATTGAAAATGGTAACACAAATGTGGACCTTAGAAAATAAATGTATAAGAATAACATAATAGGGAAGAGTTAAAATATAAACAATACAATACTGTAAAGTGTTTTAACAATATAAAACTGGGGAATAAATAACCAATATGCAGCTATGGACATTTTTACAGTAATGGATATTTGAAAATAGCAGCAACATCAGAGATGTGCAAAATGACAGCAGCATGTTATTTAACTGACTAAGGTTTCTATCATTACATTTGATTTATTTGTTCCTGCTCCCGGCTGTTGGAACATTTATTCCATTCTGGATTCTTGTGAGTGTAGTCTTTGTTCATTTCACAATAAAAAAGAAATAAATAAACAGTTTTGAAAACTTCTGTATTCATTCTTTTCCTGCTTTGTGTGTCAACGTTTACGGTTGCTAAGCAACAGAGCTTACAGCGGTAAAACCCGCCGAAGGGTAGACCTGGTCGAATTCACAGCCTAAACTCTTCCGGTCTCCTTATTTTCAAGGACTTCGAAGGATCCAGTCTAGGTAGACCGTGTCCTTGGAGGACACGTCCTAGGTTTTCAAACAGAGCCTATGTCTCACTGTGGGTCTTAAAACTTTTGCACTTCCCTTAAAGGTGCTGGAAAGGGTGTATAGGAGGGGGAAGTTTGAACATATCTGAGACTGCTTCCCCCTCAATCATTTGAATAATTTCAGTTCAGAGCTCAACACTTGCTATTTAATATGCAACATTTAATGCAATTAAAAACATAGCCCAATTTAAAAAGATCTCCCTAACCCTTAATAGGGCAAGTTAGTGTTTTTAATCACTTGCATACCCCTTACAAATGGAGCACCCCCCACCCCCCGCCTTGGAATTTTATATTACTGTAAATTAAGTTGGGGAAAAAAGTTCACAAGGCAAGAAAAAAAAGGTAAAAAGCTAATTGAAAAGTTAAAAATGTAATAAGTTAACAATTATATTTAGGTTTAACTAAAAAAATGTAAGTGTCAGTATCAGCATTAATGCCTCTAAGGTTATGTTGTACCAAACAAAAAATATGTTTCCCTTACTCTAAGAGTGTTTTTCATAAATTTTTTATAGAAGCACTTTTGTTATTTTTCTTAATATATTCGGGCAAGTTGGCGTTTCTTGTTATTACCGACGTGACTAGCAGTCATCCAGGAATTCACAGGACTGCAGTTCCACAAAATCACCATACTATCATCATAAATCATCTTACCTTAATGTCCCTTATGTGAGAAACAGATATTATTTATAGTTTATTAATTGTATTAAAGCTGTTGTTGACATGTGGCTAGGTTGTTCAGATGAGCTCTCAAATCAGAGTTGTAGTTTCTTTGGGTTCATAGATTCAACATTAAACCTCGATTTAATAGTGAAAGTTTGAGAATCAAGACTCTCCTGTTTTCTTTTTGGTTTGTTTTTTAATAATAAATAATCATCAAAATAACTGTCTTTATTTTTTGTGCCATTTTTATGATGAAGTTCTTTACAAGGGTTATGGTTAGTAAAGTGAAAAGTATGTGCTGCAGAAACTACTTATAAAGTAACCTTTAAAAAAAACAGCCAGATGCCACCATATGAATTGAAAGCTCAATTTTTCGACTATTTAGAAAAATTCTTTGAGATAGGGCCAAGGATGAGGGAGGTCTTGTTGGGCTCCGTCTCCATCTCCCGATACGCTTTCGCCTGTGTCTGACCTTTCAGACATTTCAACATCTTTTTCTGAATCCGACACTGTAGCATGACATAGACAATTTATGTTTGCAGTTTGAAGAACACCTGCTTGCTTCTGATGATTTCCTTTAGCTAACCAATGAGTGTTTGCGTTATATGACTCGTCCAGTTACACTAGTTTTAACGTGAAATAAATATTTATAAATATTAAGCCGAAGCCAAGAGTAACAAGTAACGTTTGTTTTAAAAATGTAAAGAATAGAAAGTACAGATACTTGTGTGAAAATGTAATGGGTAGAGGTCAGAAGTAGGAAGTAAAATAAGCAATGGAGTAAAGTATAGATACCTGAAGAGTGTACTTAAGTGCAGTAACAAAGTATTTGTACTTCGTTACTTGACACCTCTGATCATAACCTTTATTAACCTAAACATGTCGAAAACAGCTTGCTGAAATTCAATTCAAAGCAAACGTCTTAAGTTAAAAGTAAGTGAATTTTAGTGACTTTGAAGGTAGCCTGGCTGTTGGTGTCAGATTTATTGCTGTATTTTAAAAACTCAGTCTCCTGGGATTTCCCCTTAGAGCCATTTGTTTATGGTTTAAAAGGAATGCACTAAAAAATAAAATCTACAGGGAGTGAGTATTGTGTTGGAAAAATACCTTGCAGACATAAGAAGGACAATGGACGGAGTGGTTTGAGATGCTAACAGGAACTCAAGGAATGATCCCCTTGTTTTAGCCAAGGTATGCAAAACACCAATCCTGGGGGACATTCCTGTCCCCAAAAACATGAATCTAAGACTTAAGGTTTACACAGGCTCACTGTAATTGCTGCTGACCATTACAATGCTTTTATATCCACAGTGTACCCATCTTCTGATTTCTTCTTCTAGCAGAATGATACAGGTCAAGTCAGAACATTCAGACTATCTCAAACTGGTTTGTTGAAGACAGCAGTTGGATAACTACACTCCAAAGGCCTGTGCAGGAACTGGATCTTATTCAATTCAATTCAATTTCAATTCTTTTATTAAGGGATAGCCCCTTGAGATGATCCATCTCGTTTTCGAGGGGGTCCCAAGAACAACAGAGACAAACAATACACACAGTCACACATCCATACCAAAGCTCTTCATCACTACAAGCTAAACAGTCCAACATCTCTACACAAATATATTTATGCAGGTAAACAAACAAATAGAAAATATATGTATCTATATATATAGAACACTAAGCCGAAATAAAATAAGAACAAAAGACAAGTAAAGTACTCAGGAGAAAACCCACAATTGGAAAATCAGTTAAATAAATAAAAAAGATAAGAAGGAAAAATAAGCATATATATATGCACAACCGCACAGATGAATATAGGTACAGCAGCAGGTACATAACTTTTTGTTTTGTTTTGTTTTAAGGACCACGGCCAGGAAAGCAGGTGCACTGGTCACTTGAATGCAGAAAACTTAATAAGGATGATTTAAAGTGAGGAAAAGATTAAATTGATCTCAATGATCTGGGTAAGCTATTCCAGTCAGAAGGGGCTTTAAATCTGAAGGCACGTCTTCCTATTTCTTTAGATATGCTTGGAACAGAAAAGAACAAATGATCAAGATGTCTAAGTCCATAAGTAGACCTATATGGATTCAAATGGTTTTGTAAATAGGATGGATAATTAAAGAAAAAACATTTATAAATAAACTGAAACCAGTGTAACTGCCATCTAGTCTTAGGTGATAAGAGGTTAAGTTGCTGATACATGTGACAATGGTGGGTAAGGTATGGGCATCTCAACACAAATCGACAGAGACTGTTGAAAACAACATTTAGAGATTTAAGGTGTGATTCTGTTGTATTCATATACACAATGTCAGCGTAATCAAGGATTGGAAATAAAAGCTGTGTTACAATTCGTAATCTGATCTGTTGAGTGAAACAATTTATAGAGCGATATAAGAGTCTAAGATTGAAATTAATTTTCTTGACAACGGAGTCAATATGTGACTTGAAGGAAAGATTGGAGTCAAGCAGTAGGCCCAAATATTTAAATTCCTCCACATTCTCCATAAGAGTATCATCCAGAAACCTTATTGACAGAGTATGATCTTGCTTAAAACGGGTTGTCCTGTTGTCAAAGAGCATACTGTAAGACTTAGTCTTATTAAGTATGAGCCCATTCGCTGTAAACCACTTCTGAATATCATCAAAGTCTGATTGCAATGAAGACTCAATCAAACTAATGTCAGGTTTAGCAGAGTAGATAACTGTATCGTCAGCATACAGCAGGATATTACAGTTTGAGCATACTTTTGGAAGGTCATTTATGAATATAGAGAACAACAGAGGGCCTAAGCATGAACCTTGCGGAACCCCATTTTCCATAACTGTGTACTGAGAAAGACAGCCATTGAAAGCCACAGACTGACGTCTTAAATGAAGATAAGAATTAAACCAAAAAAGTGACTGCTTACACAGACCGATACCATGCAGTTTGTCAAGAAGTAAATAGTGATTGACCAAATCAAAAGCCTTGGTGAGATCTATAAATATTGCTCCAGTAGGCATGTTATTGTCTAAAGAGGATGTAACATCATTGACAAACTTTGTGAGGGCAGTAGTGGTAGAGTAGTTTGGTCTGAAACCTGATTGCATCTCAGAAAGGACAGAGAAGTCATTGACATATTTAAACAATCGCTTAAAAATAATTTTTTCAAATATTTTTGCCACAGTGTTAATAATTGAAATTGGTCTATAGTTATTTGGGTCAAGTGGATCACCACTTTTATGTATAGGTGTTACTCTAGCATACTTCCACATGGCTGGAACTTCAGATGTGGATATGGATAAATTAAATAGATAGGTTCCAATAAGGCACCTCTGGAATTTAGTGAACTGAAAATATACAGTTGCTGAAGAATCTGTAACAACATATGAAGAGAACAGGCGTTTTAAGGTGCGTGTGCTATATTTAGTTTTTCAGAATGGTACAATACAACTGCAGTACCCAGAAGACACAGCAGATGGCAGCATAACAGCTTCTCCATTAATAACCATTGAACAAAAAACTCCTTCATATTTCAACAACATCCATATGACATTAACATGTTAGTATGGTACAATTTTTGACACTTAAAAGACAAAAGTTGGTTGAAATCAATACTAGTTATGTGATCATAAGTTGTGTCTTATGAAGTTGCCCTTTTCTCTTGGTATTCAAACAGATGTATTTATAATCAGATTAAAGTTTTCAGATTTTTTTTCTAAAAAGAAAAATAATAAAGATTCATTAAATTCAAATTAATTTTTTATTGAAGCACTTTTGTTATTTTTTTATATATTTGGGCAAGTTGGCGTTTCTCGTTATTACATTGACATTAATTTTTGTCATCAAAATATTCATATTTTTTTAATGTTACAAAGGTGATAAGGTCCTGATTCCAATAACACTATTGGCTTTATATTTAGATTTTTAAGGTCAGAAAACAAAGTAGATACATAGATGCCACAAAATCACGGAGTAACTTCTGCTGCACTAAGATAGTTTTTAAGAATAAATATCTGCACTGGACCAACACTGATGCTGCTTGCAAACACAAAGGTTCCCACTTGGGACTTTAGTATGTATGCAGTTAATTGAGTCAATTTTTTTAACAATTTAAAGGCATAGAGGGCGTTCTTTTATTTCCTTGTGGATCATCTAAATAAGTGGTCCTCCTAAATGTCCATAATTATGGTTTCATGTTTATATAAGGCCATCCTACATGCTCGACCCGTTAGCTATCTTTTTGCTCACATGCGTACTTTCAGTCGCATATGTGTGGTGAGGTACGGTTTCAGTCATTGAAGCTCACCTTTCTCACTGCAGTTCTTGAAAATTGCCGAAGTTCGTAAGAGAAAAAGTGTCTACGAAGTGTATGAGAATAAAAGGAAGGCCTCAGAAGAGGCAGATATATCCCAGAATGCTTTGCATGGAGAGCTCTCCTTGAATTTTTGGAAAATTCAATTCTTGAGTAGATGTTTGACCGAGTAACGTTGAATTGGAGTTAAATAAGATTAGAGTATAAGTAGCAATACTTTACTCAAGTACTACTGTTGAGCACTTAATCCACAACTGGACATATGCAGTGGAGATTATTTTACTCCAAAGATCTGAATGGGTGTGTACACTGGAAAAAACTATCTAGAAATTAGTCAACATTTCTAAAATTAAGTGTATTTACCCTTCATTTGAGCAGGTAAATAAGAGGATTTTCCAATGGAATGAGATTTATTTACTCTCAAAATAAGATAATTAGATAATATGCACTTTAAATAAGACAAGGCAATTTTTTTTCTTTTGTATGTTAATGATCTTATTCTGTTGGCAAAGTATCTCACTTACCTCCTCAAATTAAGAAAAAAATGCACTTATTTTAAGAAAAAATTACTTATCTATATTTCTATGTATTTCCAGTGTACATGGCTGCAAAATGGATTGGAAAAAAAAACAACTCTCCTTCAGATTGAAATTTCTTTCTTAATTCAGATTTATTGTCAAATATTTCAGTAGAAAACCTTAGAAAGCGGCCAGTGAGCTTTAGAACTTGCTCCTTTGCCTTATTAAATGCAAGCTTTGACTGAACTCACCTTTAGGTCAGGATGAAACTATAATAATGCAGAAAAACAGGCTTTGCTAATTTAGGGTGACCAAACGTCCGTATTTCCCGGGACATATCCATATTTCACGTCCTGTCCCGGGCGTCCCGGGTTTTTTTTAGAAAGTGAGGAAATGTCCTGATTTCACTGCGCACGACGCTCCGTCTGACGTAATCCCTGAGCCGCGTCAGTGTGGGCAGCCCTGTTCTTAATCAGAGGCTCTGTTCGAAATCCTGGGCTGCATCCTCCAAGGACGCGGTCTACCTAGACTAGATCCTTCGAAGTCCTTGAAAATAAGGAGGCCGGAAGAGTTTTGGCTGTAAATTCGAACAGGTCCTCCCTTCGGCGGGTTTTACCGCCGTATGCTCTGTTGCTTAGCAACCGTGAAAGTTGACACACAAAGCAGGAAAAGAATAAATACTGAGGTTTTCAAAACTGTTTGTTTATTTATTTATTTTTTTAAAAGTTAAAGTGAACAAAGGCTACACTCACAAGAATCCAGAGTGGAATAAAGATTCCAACCACCGGGAGCAGGAACAAATCAAATCAAATGTAATGATAGAAACCTTAGTCAGTTAAATAACCTGCTGCTGTCATTCTGCACATCTCTGATGTTGCTGCTATTTTCAAATATCCATTACTGTAAAAATGTCCATAGCTGCATATTGGTTATTTATTCTCCAGTTTTATATTGTTAAAACACTTTACAGAGTTTTATTTTTTATATTTTAACTCTTCCCTATTATGTTATTCTTATACATTTTTCTAAGGTCCTCATTTGTGTGACCATTTTCAATAATCTTTCTGCTGCTGTAAATTTGGGGGATTTTCTATTCTATTCTATAAAAGGGGTAGAAATATATAAGTAAATCTAAACAATGTATGTATAAAAAAATATCTGCAAAATCTCTAATATTCAACAACAAAAAAATACGTAGTTAAAGGTACACTATGCAACCGGTGTTGATTTTCCAGCGAGGCTCCCCCCAGAGGGCGAAAGTAAAAGTGCACTGTCGTAAATATGCTCAGCTGTTCTCCTGGTTTCTCCGTCAAGCCAGGCGCGGTTGTTTTGAGCTTAGCAGCGAATGACTAATGCTGCGTTCACACTGGCGCGACAGAAGCAGCGAGTTTACATGCAAAGTCAATGGTTGACGCGCGTCAAGGCGCAGCAAAAGGTCCCGCGGCGCGTTTTGAGCAGCAGGCGCAGCACGTCTGAGCAGCTGAAGCAGCGCGTCGGGTGCGTTTAACGCAGGGAGAGAGACACAGCGCTGATGATCACTCCTCTTAAACAGTTTATTGATGCCTAAATTAACTTAAAATGCAGAAATCTGCCGGCAGAACATGCAGTTCGGATTATTTAGATGAAAAACACCTACCAGCTGCCGTAAAGCAAAGACCGACTCTCACGAGACTTCTGAGCCTGTGTGTGCGGGTCGGTGCTCCTGCAATTGCAAGTGCAGTATTTCCCCCACAGACCACCAGGGCGGCCGAGAATACCTTTGTTCAACCTGAAATGACTCATTTAATCATCCATAACGTTATGGAACACATTAATTAAGTGAAAAATGTTGCATAGTGTGCCTTTAAGCATATTGTGCAAAACAACAATAAAAACAACAATAAAAAAATTAAACTCCTATCAGATTTATAGTTCCCTCTCTGCAGATCTATTAGAATCTGTCCTTAAATTACAGCCAAACTCAACATTACCTCCACATATCTGACTCAATAACCATTAAAACAACTATTTTCATTCATTTCAGACGGAACTATTCACAGAGTTGTATTATATTAAACTGAACTTCCAATTTTCACCACTGTTCTGCGCCAAGTAACATTTCCTCTGATCACGGAGCAAATCCCGATGATGAGACATTTGTTCTTTCAATCACCCCCCCCCCACACCCCGCTCCAAGGTGTACTGGTTTTCCCAAATGAAAATATGGTCACCGTATTAGCTGGTGCAATTAGCCCGCTTTTCCTAATTCTTCTCACGCACGCGTGCGTGCGCACGCGCATCCGCTGCCATGGAAACGGAGGCCTCTGAACGTCGTCGCCATCTTTAACCGTTACTTTCTAAACTTGAGCTGGATGCTTGACTTGCTGCAGTCTGTGGATTTTACTAACCTGCCAAAGATGTGCTTCACACCGATGATGAACAGGTTGCAGGATCGGCTGGAAGGTTAATGTCACTATTTTACTATGTTAATTCAAAAAATGTTACTTGATTAAATGATTATTTTGAAGTTTTTCCATGAAGTTGTGACGGCTAGCTTAGCATCTAGCATCTTTGACATCTCAGGATTAAATGTGTTTTTAGTCGACTGAATTTGTCAGGAATGTTAACAGCCATTTAATTATTTGAAAAAAACTATTTTTATTTCAGAGAAACACCTTTGTTGAATTTTATGTGAAATGTTTGAAAACTAGATTAAGCTAGGTCTGTTATTTAAAAAAAATGCCCTGAAAATATGTTAGCTCTATATGGAAATGTTGGTGAAAATACATTAAATAAAGAAATTAAACAAAGAGACATTTGAAGGACATTTAACATAATATATTATCAAGCCAAACTGTTTATTTTCCTATTTAATGATGCGTTTTTAACCAGTGTTTTTTATACAAAAAAAGTTTTTTAAGGGGTATTATGTATTAAATAGATTTTTATTGATCGGAAATGGGAGGAATGATAACAGAGATGCAATGATGTAAAACAGAAACAAAGTTTGGTTTGAGAGAATAATCTATGGTGACTTTAATGTGGAAATGGATGAAAATAATAGAAAATAAGTTATTTTAGGATAAAATGGATTCATTGAATACGACGGAGTATTAGGGCCACACATGAAGAGAAAAAATATTTTTGCCATGACGAGATTAAACTCGACATGTCAACTTTAAAGTCGACATGTCGACATTAAACTCAACATTTCGAGAATAAAGTTGAAATGTCATGTTGAGTTTAATCTCTACGTGTCGACTTTAAACTCGCCCTGTCGACTTTAAACTCGCCATTTCGAGAATAAAGTTGATATATCGTGGCGACTTCAATCTCGACATTCCAAAGTTTGGAGAAAAGAGCAACCGCGCTCCACAGCTGCAGTCTGCGTTTTAAGAGTGAAGGTAGTCTTTGACGTGCTGCAACTGTATAATCATCACAGGAAGCGGTGGCCTACCAATAATAACGTAACGTCTTTCCCTATGCTTACCCAGGCTCGCAGTTCTGAATTTGAGAACATGTCAGTCATTTCAACTTTATTCTCTAAATGGCGAGTTTAAAGTCGACAGGGCGAGTTTAAAGTCGACATGTCGAGTTTAATCTCGTCATGGCAAAAATATTTTTTCTCTTCATGTGTGGCCCTAATACTCCGTCGTAATTGAATGTATTGGAATTTGAAAAGGAAGGCCTTTTTTAAAACATGCTGTAGTAAACATATTGGTCTCCATGGATACCTTAGTTGAATGCATTAAACCACTTTAGGACTTTTTCAGGTGGCACAAGGTGATTTTGAAATCATGTTTTTAAAGGCAACTACTAAGCAACAAAGTAAAACTATTAATTTTAATAAAACCCTAAACATTATCATTTGTTTGTTTTTAGCTTTTGTTTCCTGAAACAAAAATCAGGTCCTTTACATTTTTTGGCTGTAACATGTTTAGAAATTGACTGAGTTTATAAGGATAAAGAAATAAAAGAAAAAATGTTTAATTAAGAGTTCATAAAGAAGGATGATATGTTTATTTTCCAGTGAGGAGGTAGAATTAAAACATGAGTTTAGAACAATATATTATTTAAAGGTTTTCCTGCAGCCCTTGTTTGGATCTTCAGGTGAAAGTAAATCATTTAATCCCATCTGTCATCAGTAATAATAGTTTGTTCTTAGAGGACTCTATCATTTTCTAAACATTTAACACTGGATGGTTTCTTCTGAACCATGAAATGTTCTGTATAGGATCCCCTTTCTTTTAGAAAAAGAAAAATGTTCTAAATAGTTTGGCATTAAGTTTGCTAATGTCCATTTCTGCTCTGAGCTTTCTGTGTGTGTTAATTAAGGTCTTTATTTCTACTCTAGGATGCACTGAGGAAGGTCTGATAAGCTGAGAATCTGATTCTGAGAAATTATAGATCTGAACTTTAAAGCTTGATGTTATTAAGCCTTTATTTCTCCTAACAAGGATAATTTTCTGCTTAGAGTAAATTAACTTCAAAGATTTATAATTATATTATCAAGTCAGCCAATGAAACTTTTTTTCTGGTAAAGAGATATATCTAATAGTTCAAAACTATTTCTAATTTGGTAGTCTGTGTTTAATGAAAAACGTTTTTTACTGACAGCTTCAAATGTTCTTTAATCTGAACTAATCTAAATGTCTGTAGCTCCCAAAGGAGGATGTGTGCCCCCTAGTGGGAGCACAGTTTAATAGCAGGGGACAGGGCAACACAATCATATACACACATATATACATATATATTAATATTTTTTATTTTAACACTAACCAAACCGTTAGCATTGTTTATATGTCTTATTGATTAGATCTACTTAAACCTGAAAAACTCACACAGGCAAATCCAGCAACCTAAAATAAAGCATTTAGTTTTTTTCATTTAATTTTCCTTAATTATTGTTCCTGGTCTAATGGTTTTTTTTTCCCTCACAGTTCCAAACGTCGTGCTTCCTCCAAACGTCGTGCTTCCTGCTGATCCGGACCCGGAGCCCTGGTTCTGGATAGAGGATCAAGGTGATGAATATGTTTTTCATATTGTCACAGATCCGTTCCCGGGTTACAATGAGGAGATGGAAGTAGAAGAAATAGGGGTTGACTATGAGGAGGTAGAAGTGGAAGGAGTAGTGGTGGACGACTATGAGCAGGCGGAGATGTGTTCTTTTGAGGGGGAAGATGTTGATTTTGATGAAGTCAGGTCTTTTTCTGGTGAAGACGATGACCACCTTCCCCCACATCTTCAGTTCACCCAGAGGATTCCCCCCGACTTCAGACTCCCGTGGAACCGAGAAGAGCCAGAAGAGTCCCTGGAGTGGCAAGAAGACCGCGTCTCCAGGAGGAGGAGAAGAGAGGAAGACGATGAAGAGGAGCTCCCCTGGAAGAGGCTTTGTCATGACAGGGATGTTTAAGAAGAGGAATTCTGGCAGGTCTAGGGATGCCTTATGTAGCGTCTTGCACCGTGGCTTTTATTTACCCCGCTGCTAGATTGAGTTTTATAGATATTAAGGAGTCTGGCAGGTCTAGGGATGCCTTAGGTAGCGTCTTGCACCGTGGCTTTTATTTACCCCGCTGCTAGATTGAGTTTTATAGATATTAAGGAGTCTGGCAGGTCTAGGGATGCCTTAGGTAGCGTCTTGCACCGTGGCTTTTATTTACCCCGCTGCTAGATTGAGTTTTATAGATATTAAGGAGTCTGGCAGGTCTAGGGATGCCTTAGGTAGCGTCTTTCACCGTGGCTTTTATTTACCCTGCTGCTAGATTGAGTTTTTTAGATATTAAGGAGTCTGGCAGGTCTAGGGATGCCTTAGGTAGCGTCTTGCACCGTGGCTTTTATTTACCCCGCTGCTAGATTGAGTTTTTTTAGATATTAAGGAGTCTGGCAGGTCTAGGGATGCCTTAGGTAGCGTCTTGCACCGTGGCTTTTATTTACCCCGCTGCTAGATTTTGATTTAAGTTTTAGATGTTAGAAATTTCGTTTAGCACTGACATCTGAGCAGGCACTGAGGACATGACAACCATTTAAAAAAGGTGTGGCACATGAGAGCTGGCTAAGGCAGACATAATCTAGCATGCTCTACATCTGATGTCAGAGCTGGACAGTCTGCCAGCTAACAGAAGGCAACACAAACAAAGGATTGACAAAAGAACCAGATTTGAAAAGAAGAAACACAGCATGGAGGCAAATGAACAAAAAATAAAAACACCAAAAGACAAAAAATGAATCCTGGTTGAAAACAGATGAACCACGAGGAGGCAAACCAATCCAAGGAGCAGCTGGACATCACTGCTGAGGACAACGCAGGAGGTCAAAGAAAAATCTTAAAGGTCTAAAAATGGAGGTCACCTAAAGTCTATAGGCAGAGGGCCAAGGCTGTAGTGGAGACAGATTATCTAGAGTAGGACGATGCTGCTGGGGACAAACTGGATCTAGAATGGAACAGTGGCACAGCTTGTGGTGGTCATCAGTGGAACTGGTCTCTGGGATGTTGGTGAGAAGGTAAAGAGACGATGCTTGGAGGGACAAACTGATTTCAGAGCAGTTTGAGACAGAGGACAGGACTGATGTAGGGATTTGGGTTGTGAGAGGAGCCGACTGTTAGAAACAGCTTTCAGATGCGACTTGGTCTACTTCTAGATGTTCCTCTGGTCAGTTAGTTTTCAGGCCTACTTTGAGGGAAAAGAACCCTCTGCAGAAATATTCTTCATATGATCTAGGCCTGTTCTGACCGCAGTGGATCTCTTCTGTGTTTTTTGAATCCCATGTTGGACCGAGCCTCTCCAAGCTTTGGGCCATCAGAAGATGCTGATGAGATCTGCAGCGACCAAACCAGAGGAGGATCATCTGGGCTGCTGACCTTTACAAAGAGTGAGAGCATGTTCAGTAAGGAGCAACAATAATCCATCTTTTAAATAGAAAGTTAACATTTCAGGTGGCCTCACTTAGTTTTTCATGTATGTTCAGACACTGTGGACGTCCAAAAGCAGAACTTCTGTGAGGAACCGGGACATCCAGGATGGTGAGGAGCTTCCCAGTCCCCACCTGAGGACGGCACAGAGAAAGACTGGAACAGAAAACACATGGAGTAAGACTTTATTAACACCACAAACCGACAACTCAAGCTTCCCAGGCCTGATTAAAAGCTAACAGTCACTGAAACACAGAAAGACCAAGATTATGATGAAAACAACATCCTGCCCAGATTTAAACTTGGTTTCCAGGAAATCAATTTGTCTTCTTTTTGCAGGGAAAGCAGGTTGAACATGGAAGCAGTTTTCTAGCAGCCGGATCACATTGGAACAGAGTCCATCCACACGTGTTTGGAGGTATGTTGGTTGTTATCTGACCAGAGAGGCATCACATGCAGACAGTTTCAGACTCTGAGGATGCTTTGCTTTCATTGATGAAGGAGCTGAAGAAGAGGACGGAGCACAGAGACCGCTAAGGAGGAGAAACCTGGCTCCTCTATTTCTCTCCAACATGCTGGAGTCCTGGACTGAAAAACGTTGACGACCCTGCAGCTAAACCATCAGTCTGCTCCACCCAGTAAGAGAAGATAACGAACCTTTATTGCTTCCAGATGTTCATCAGTATTGGTGGAGATATTAAAAACAGATCCAGAACAAACAGATTTAAAAGATACAACCATCCCATCAAGGTGGTCTGACCTTTAATCTTTATCTTTCCATCATTAATTGTTCACCTTTGTTTGAATCTCTGTAACCAAAATTTACCAGAACCAGAAGTTCTGACTTTTCCATTAGACCACAGATAAAGAGTTAGGAAGCAGCTTCTGATCCAATATGGGAGAATTTCCCCCTGGTTGATCTCTGAAGGGTTTTTTTTAGAACTTTTTAAAGCAGAGAAACAACCGACTGAAGACTTGCAGCATTTTCAGGCATTTTCTCCAAGCATCCATTCTCTACAGTTATGGCTTCTGTTAACTTTAGCTTCTCCCTGTGTGTTTCCCTCTTCTCTTGGTGAAAGTTCCACCTCTCCCAGTGTTCATGTGCTTAAATGTCACAGACTAGCGTGTTCGTTCACTAACTCCTGTTCTTCTTTTCCAGATCAGGTCATCTGCTCCTTGGACCAGCGCCTCTGTGTCTGTTGGACGTCTGCTCTCCTGTTAAAGACCCGCTGGGCCGCAGTAGATGGGCGCTGACATGGAGCTGCTGGAGGTTCCTTCCTGCTTAAAGCTGCTTTTCCTCTCTACTGTCACCACTTCACTGCTCAGGAGGAAGGACTGCTGTAAAATTAACGACTAGATGTGATTGGCTGAGCTTCCTCGGGTTGAAGACATTTCTCTAAACGCCATAATAAGCTGAATTTATTTTCACCATGTTGTAAATAGGATTGGGCTGGACTCCATGTTTGTGTTTCTAATTGATTCTGTGTTTCTGTTGTTTTCTGTTCCATGTTTTAGTATTAAAGTTGTCTTGTAAATTGCCTTCAGATGACATTTGCTGGGACTTGTTTCTATTTTACAAGACTGTATTATAATAAATTCCCCTACTGGGTCTGTTTCTGTTAAAGGATGCTTCCTGTTCTGCTTCATTCTCTCTCTGTTCTCCTATTCTGCAGAATCTGTTAGTTCAATCTCTAACGTTCTGCTCTCTCTGCTTTTCCTCAGAGTAGCTTTGCCTCGTCTGTTCCTGTTTGGCTGTGACATCATCCTGGAAAGAAACATCAGCTGTGCTGCTTCCATCAACACCCTTGTTTATAGATGTTGGAGATCGGCCTGTTTTCCAGTGTGGTCCTGTTTCTCTGACCGTGACTGGCTGGATGTGCTCTCTTCGTCCTCTGGCATGGGAGCTGCCTTGGAGCTCGTCTGCCTGGCTGTGTGTTTCCTGGACGGGGCCGCCTTTTACAGCTGCTTTTTGTATCTCTGCTTCTGTCTCCTTGAACCCCAGTCGGCCTCGGCAGATGGCCGCTCACACTGAGCCTGGTTCTGCTGGAGGTTTCTTCCTGTTAAAAGGGAGTTTTTCCTCTCCACTGTCGCTACAAGCATGCTTAGTGTGAGGGATTGCATTTGAGTCAATGAGTCAATGCAATCAGCTGGTTTTCCTTAGATAGAAAACTTTGAATCAATCTGACTGGATGATCTGGTTGAACTGTAAAGTGCCTTGAGATGACATGTGTTGTAAATTTGGCGCTATACAGGTGCTGGTCATAAAATTAGAATATCATGAAAAAGTAGATTGATTTCAGTAATTCCATTTAAAAAGTGAAACTTGTATATTATATTCATACATTACATACAAACTCATATATTTCAGATGTTTATTTTGTTTAATTTTGATGATTACAAATGAAAATCTCAAATTCATCATATCAGAAAATTAGAATATTACTGAAGACCAATAAAAACAAAGGATTTATAGAAATGTTGGCCAACTGAAAAGTATGAACATGAAAAGTATGAGCATGTACAGCCCTCAGTATTTAGTTGGGCCTCCTTTGGCCTGTATTACTGCAGCAATGCGGCGTGGCATGGAGTCGATCAGTCTGTGGCACTGCTCAGGTGTTGATAGCCCAGGTTGCTCTAATAGTGGCTTTTAGCTCTTCTGAATTGTTGGGTCTGGTGTATTGCATCTTCTTCTTCACAATACCCCATAGATTGTCTATGGGGTTAAGGTCAGGAGAGTTTGCTGGCCAATTAAGAACAGGGATACCATGGTCCTTCAACCAGGTACTGGTAGCTTTGGCACTGTGTGCAGGTGCCAAGTCCTGTTGGAAAATGAAATCTGCATCTCCAAAAAGTTGGTCAGCTGCAGGAAGCATGAAGTGCTCTAAAACTTCCTGGTATGTGGCTGCGTTGACCCTGGACCTCAGAAAACACAATGGACCAACACCAGCAGATGACATGGCACCCCAAACCATCACTGACTGTGGAAACTTTACACTGGACTTCAAGCAACGTGGATGAAGTGCCTCTCTTCTTTTCCTCCAGACTCTGGGACCTTGATTTCCAAAGGAAATGCAAAATTTACTTTCATCAGAGAACATGACTTTGGACCACTCACCAGCAGTCCAGTCCTGTTTCTCTTTAGCCCAGGCAAGACGCTTCTGACGCTGTCTGTGGTTCAAGAGTGGCTTGACACAAGGAATGCGACAGCAGAAACCCATGTCTTTCATACGTCTGTGTGTGGTGGTTCTTGAAGCACTCACTCCAGCTGCAGTCCACTCTTTGTGAATCTCCCCCACATTTTTGAATGGGTTTTGTTTCACAATCCTCTCCAGGGTGCGGTTATCTCTCTTGCTTGTACACTTTTTTCGACCACATCTTTTCCTTCCCTTCGCCTCTCTATTAATGTGCTTGGACACTGAGCTCTGTGAACAGCCAGCCTCTTTAGCGATGACCTTTTGTGTCTTGCCCTCCTTGTGCAAGGTGTCGATGGTCGTCTTTTGGACAACTGTCAAGTCAGCAGTCTTCCCCATGATTGTGTAGCCTATAGAACTAGACTGAAAGATCATTTAAAGGCTTTTGCAGGTGGTTTGAGTTAATTAGCTGATTAGAGTGTGGCACCAGGGGCCATCAATTTTGAACCTTTTCACAATATTCTAATTTTCTGATATGATGAATTTGAGATTTTCATTTGTTGTCATTTGTAATCATCAAAATTAAACAAAATAAACATCTGAAATATATGAGTTTGTATGTAATGTATGAATATAATATACAAGTTTCACTTTTTAAATGGAATTACTGAAATCAATCTACTTTTTCATGATATTCTAATTTTATGACCAGCACCTGTATAAATAAACTGAATTGAAAATTGAATTGAAATTGAATTGTCGTTCTATCTTCACGTGTTATTTCTCACTATAATAAAGGTTTGGTTGAAGTCATGTGAACAGGATCTTTTTGTCTTTATTTGTAAAGTTTCTTGAAATAAGTGGTTGTAAATTGGTTCTTTATAAATAAACAAAAGTGAAGTCAACTGGAGCAAGAGTTTAATATTACTATAGTACAGCGCTTTGGCAGATAGGTGGTTATTATTGTTTCTCTGTTGGGGGGTCTGACCTGACAACATGTTAATAGAACAATTGTTCTTGTCACCTTGCAGGGTCGGAACTAATTAGCTCTACAAAAGGACAGTGAGACGTTCCTCCTGCAGTTCTTCTGATTTTAATGACCTTATAGACAATCTGGGAGTTAAGCAGCAAAGCAGACAGGACACATCAACACTAAGCCTTACAAAGAACAACAAACAGAAATGGGAGGATAATTAAAGATGAATGTTAAAATAAAACTAAAGGAAGATAGTAGGAACTAAATGTTTAATGAACCCAAAGGCAAACAGCTTTGCTTAATTCAAACAAAACTTTGTCCAAAGGGGATTTTTCCCTCTTTAAACTATACATACTTGGTCCCTCAGGGTTGCATAGCTCACTCCTTTTAACAGACACCATCTAGTTAATGTTTCAGACTCTATATTCTATCAGAGGAAAAGGGGGTAAAGGATTTAAATGGATTGATGATCCTACACTCACATTAAAACTGGTTTTAGAAAAGATAAGGTATGGAGCCAAATCAGTCTCAAAAAGATCTGATATGTAAGATATGTAATTGTGTATCTCAATTTACTGATGAGTATCACACAAAGCTCAAATGTGTACCTGGAAGACTGGAAATAACAATAAAAATAATAATTAAACCACTAGGACTATAAAACATGGAGAAAAGAATACTAAACGCTCAAAAGAAAACATAACAGAACCAAGACTAGGACTGTAACTGGGCAAAAATCAAAGAACTCAGTAAACTAGGAATTAACCCACTAAAACTAGAAAACAAGGAGCAAAGATAAAACTGGATACTCAAAAGAAAAAAACATAACAGAAACCTGACAGTCTCTGCTTTTTGAAGATGACATGGTTCGTTGTGTTCAAAGCCAAGTGCGTAGCAGCCAGGATGAAAATGAGCTCCTGCAAGTCCGAGGCCCTGGTTCTGGACAGGAAATAAGGTGGTGTGTCCCCTTCAGGTTAGAGGAGAGTCCCTGCCTCAAAGTGAGAAGTTCAAGCATCTTGGGGTCCTGTTCATGAGTGAGGGGCGAATGGAGCAGGAGACTGAAAGCTTCCATCATGAGTCTATTATAGTAGTCTATTTTGAAGATAGAGCTGAGCAAAAAGGCAAAGCTCTTGATTCTTACCCTCACCAATGTTCATATAATTTAGGTTTGCACTGAAAGATAAATATCTATAATATAAGTGACTGCAATGAGCTTCCTTCACAGGGTGGTCAGGCATTCCCTTAGAGACAGGCTGAGGAGCTCCACCACCAAGAAGGGACCCAGAGCAGAGCCACTTTCCTCCCAATAGAGAAGAGCCCACTGATGCGTCTTGGACATCTGCTTTCAATACTCATTGGGAGCCTCCTTCAGGAGGTGCTCCGAGAACTTCCCACCAGGAGGAGGCCCAGGGACAGCCCAACTTTTTGCGCTTCTCTTAAAGGAGCTGGAAAGGGTGTATAGGAGGGGGAAGTTTGAACATAAGCTCTATATCCAGCCGTTCAGCAAAGATACTGCTACATGGCTTTACATCTTATTTTAGGATTTGACCAATTAGATGAGCCCTTGAATGATATATTACCTACTGTCAATTAAATTGAAAAAAAAAAAAGTTAACAAGTCAAGAAAAAAGGTAAAAAGCTCATTGAAAAGTTAACAATTATATTTAGGTTCAACTAAAAAATGTAAGTGCCAGTATCAGCATTAATGCCTTTAAGGTTATGTTGTAGCAAATAAAATGTGTTTCTTTCACTCTCAGAATGTTTTTCATTATTTTTTTATAGAAGCACTTTTGTTATTTTTCTTAATATATTCGGGCAACTTGGTGTTTCTTGTTGTTACTGTACATTGACATTAATTTTTGTCATCCAAAATATTAATATTTTTTAATGTTACAAAGGTGATAAGTTCTTGTCCTGATTCCAATAAAACTATTGGCTTGAAATTTTGATTTTTAAGGTATTTCGCTGAGCGCCCTATAAAGGGTTAAACAAGATACTAACTAAATAATTTTTTAAGGTTGTTTACTTTTTCACGCTTGCTATTTTGGCTTCTATGGTCATCCTGTTTCATGTGGGCTGATTTCAACTGTGGACGCTGACATTAGCATTACAAACTTCAATACTTGCTTCACCATGTGTCCTGTTTAAATCTGGAAAATTTCAGAAAAAAGACAATTTGAGTTTAATGAAATCTTTTTAGAAAAATATATGAAAACTAATTATGGTAAAATGGTAAATGGCCTGTACTTATATAGCGCCTTTTTTTCAAGTCAGGAGACTTGACCAAGGCGCTTTACACTACATTCATTCACCCATTCATGCACACACTCACACACTGATGGTGGCAAGCTACATTGTAGCCACAGCTGCCCTGGAACTCACTGACAGAAGCGGGTCTGCCATACATTGGCGCCACCGGGCCCTCTGACCACCATCAGCAGACAATGCAGGTGAAGTATCTTGCTCAAGGACACAACGACACTGAAAGTCGGAGCCGGAGCTTGAGCCATCATGGTAGGGCAAACTCCTACATCCGATGCCACAGTCACCCCTGTGTTTGGGAAAAAAGGGCAACTGATTAAATCTGAACCAGATCAATCAACACTATGCAGAGATTCAGAAAAAAAACACAATTTTGAATTTGAATTTAATGAAATCTGAAACTTTCTTCCAATTATAAATACATCTGTTTGAATACCAGGAAAAAAACGGCAACTTCATAAGACACAACTTATGATCACACAACTAGTATTGATTTTAACCCTCATTTGTCTTTAAAGTATCAAAAACATTCAACAGCGATTTGTACCATACTAACATGTTAATGTCATATGGATGTTGTTGAAATATGGAGTTTTTTGTTCAATGGTTATTAATGGAGAAGCTGTTATGCTGCCATCTGCTGTGTCTTCTGAGTACTGCAGTTGTATTGTACCATTCTGAAAAACGAAATATTGCACACGCACGTTAAAACGCCTGTTCTCTTCAGATGTCGTTACAGCAACTGTATATTTTCAGTTCACTAAAAACGAGCCAAAAATCACTCTAGGAAAGGAGTTTTTAGACAGCTGGAGATAGGCACCAGGACCCAGCTTGGGATAAGAGAGACAGAAAATGGATGGATGGATAATCACATCTTTTACTTACTGACCTTTACTGGTTTGTCCATGCAACAGTCCTAGGGGTCGCAGACCCCATGTTGAAGACCTCCGCTCTAAGGTCCACATTTGTGTGATAATTTTTGCTTTTCAGAATTTGTAGTTTACTGTTGCAGTATCAGCTTTTTATTTGTTTGTAACCTCATTGGGGAGGATTTGGCCTAGAGCGAAGGTCTTTAACAGGGGGTCCACAGAGGTACTGCATGGGGGTCGCAAAAGTTTTGGTTGATTAGACTTTTTTTTTATATTCCCCCATGCAATTTTTTCCACTAATTGAAATTTCTTTAAATCCACATTGACATGAATTCAACAGACTAGTAAACAGATAAATGGAGGCAGAAGATGTCTTTCAGTCATCAATGCACACATTCAGTGACACACAGGAGCTCTTTCAAGCTGGGCACCGTTTCATTCACAACACCTGTCCCATCAACCAGGAATCACAATCAGAAATACTTTAATAATCCCAGGGAGAAATTACTTTCGTTACATGACTCCATCTGTAATAGAGTGACTATAGGATCAGTTTGATAGAACACAATTTCATACAATATATATATAATTAGGGGGTCCCTGCTCCATCTCACCATCAGTTTGGGGGTCCTTGGCCTGGAAAACCTTGAAAAACCCTGTTTTAGAGGCTATCCCAGCAAATACCAAGGGTGTGTATGGAAAACTCTGAATGTGAAGAACAGACTCATTTTCTGACATTCAGGCTCAACTAAAAAATGTCTGACTTGAAGTCAGATTTATGAAAAATATTTTTTTAATATAATACAGCCTACCTCTTTTGAATATTAATGTTTTCATCTGCATGCAAATAAAGTTAAATGCATTTCTTCAGTTATTATAATATATCATATAATTTGCCATGTCAATCCAACACTTCTGTTTCTCGTGGTCAGTTATGGAAGTAGCCTACTGCAGAACAAATAAACCTAACAGCCAAAAAACAGCTATCAGTCTTTTTTAAAAGGCATGTAATGATGCTTATAAATTTCAGGTGAAAATGCTTTGTTAGTAAAGTAAAATCCTCCTGACAAAAACTAGGACTGTTGCATGGACAAACCAGTAAAGGTCAGTAAGTAAAAGATGTGATTATCCATCCATCCATTTTCTGTCACTCTTATCCCAGCTGTCTACGGGTTAGAGAGGGGGTCCACCCTAGACAGGTCGCCAGTCCATTGCAGGGCAATAAAGAGACAAACAGGACAAACAACCATTCACACACACTTAAGCAGTAAACCTAACAATCATGTTTTTGGACTGTGGGAAGCTGGAGTAACCGGAGAGAACCCATGCATGCACAGGGAGAACATGAAAACTCCATGCACAAAGACACCAAGCCAGGAATCAAACCTTGCACCTTCTTGCTGCAAGGCAGCAGTGCTACTCACTACCCCACTGAGCATATAATGTTTAAAAGAAAGAAAGAAAGAAAGAAAGAAAGAAAGAAAGAAAGAAAGAAAGAAAGAAAGAAAGAAAGAAAGAAAGAAAGAAAGAAAACAAAATCTGTAAAATAAAAAAACTTGTTTTTATTTATCAAATTTATTAAATTAAAAAAAAATTTAAAAACTTCAAAAAAAACAAAAACATTTAGTGTCAAAGCCTCACCGTTTGCTTCCTCCCTGTCAATGTGAATGGTAGTGGAAAAAACCGTCAGAGTGAGACCTCTTCGCAGTTGCCTCCCAGGTGTGACTGACATGAATCTCACCTGTCCAGGTGAGGCTCTGACGGCTCCTCCGATTGTCTCGGCAGTAATCTGACGTTGACGTTCGTCCCGTCTGTGTAAAGGAAACCTGGGAAGTTTCTCTCTGTCCAGGAAACTAAACAATTTCTTCTGTTCCTTGACGTTTGGAAGATCTCCGGTTATGGATAAATTAAAATCGGTTCTTAGCGGCGAAGAGTCGAGGCGAGATGACCGCAGCGTTTTACAGGTAAAAATGGAGATTTTTACCTTTTACCCTCCACAACAACTCATTTAATTGACTTAGCATCTAAAACTGATCCGTTTTTTTTTTTTTTTTTTTTTTTTGCAGTCTGTGAATGAAGCATCAACTTTAGGCTGGGGGACCCGCATAAAGGGGTTTATCGCCTGTTTCGTGGTGGGAGGTGCATGCACAGTTTTGGTAATTATATTCTGATGTCTGAACTTTTTAACCAGAGACAGTTTCGCTGCTCTGTAAGGAAGTTAAAAGTAGCTCTAAAGTGGTCTTACTGGTTATACTGGCTTAGATGGAATGTGGAAGATGGGATGCCACTTCATTTCACTTTAACTTTTAGCCTAATGAGATCCAGCTGTGTCACTTTTAAATGAAGAATTAACTAATAAATGATGGTTTAAACGTCCCTCTAATGCATCCAAACTGGGCCTATATACTGTTTATAAATCTTATGGTAGGTAGACTCTTCTATGGAAGGTGATGAGTGCCGCTATACTATAAATAAATAACTAATGAAATACTTATTTAAAGGTGTCAGTGATTTATTAAAACTGGAAATAAATGCATAATTTATTTAATAAATATATAACTCATTATATGGGTCTGAGTTAAATATAATTCAATGTGATTTTTAATAAATGTTTTTTATTATTGCATGATGATGAATCACTGTATTTACCTGGGGTCCATAATATTATATATATATATATATATATATATATATATATATATATATATATATTAGTGCTGTCAATCGATTAAATTTTTTTGATCGCGATTAATCGCATCAATGACTAAGTTAACTCGTGATTAATCGCATTTTAATCACACATTTTTTTTCTGATTGAAAATCATTTAAATACTCTCGATGACATACAAAAAATACATACAGGCTAGGTTTGTGCCAATGTTCTTTTTTTTAATGTAAACAGGTCACAGACACTGATTTATGCCATAGAAACATATGGCAAGAAGATGGGGAGGCATGTAGCAAAAAATAACAAATATGTAGCCAAAAAAAAAGGCCCTGAAAACAGGCTGATGTAAAAGACAGTCTTTACAGTTAATACAGTCTTTTGAACAAAGACAAGCATTTTACCCTACTGCTATAAAATGTAGTAGAGTTAACATTAGATGTCAATTAACCAAGGTAATAATGAACAATTTTCAATCAATACATCAAAATCAATAGACCGACATCACTAGATGGAGGTAGTCTATGCTCTAGAAAGTTACTTTTCAGCCTCTTAACAAAAATGAGAACACACACACACACGATACTGACCTGTGGCGTACACAGACGCAAGAGTGCCGTAGCAGATTCCATTTCACCTCAGTAATCTGTTTTCTCAGCCTATTTCAGGTTGCTACTAGGCACCAGACAGTCAACTTGTTTGTTGGTGGTGGGGCTTAAAGAAAAGGCACTAGCGCCACCCAGTGTATGAGCGTCTTTTTTCCTTGAGGAGCTCCGCTCTCGAAGCCTATGAGAAATGCATACACTGGGGGAAATAGCCCCGCCTTCCCGCAGGCTGCAGCGGGATGTACTTGGAAAATTGTACCATAAAACCACATAGCGTTAATCTCACGTTAAAAAAATTATCGCCATTAAAATGGCCTCGAGTTAACGCGATAATAACGCGATAATTTTGACAGCACTAATATCTATATATAGATATGTATGTATGTATGTGTGTGTGTGTGTGTATGTATATATATATATATATGTGTGTGTATTTGATTCTAGTTTCAATAAATTACTGGCACATATGAAAACATTTATAAGGTAGTTGTTTATTGAACTGTTGCACTCCTCACCCCCCATATGTTGCGGTGCAAAATAAAATAATTGTATATAGTAAAGGGAAAAGACATTTTAACCAATAGCATTTAAATTAATAAATATTTATTGATTTTTACTTTTAAATTTGACACATATAGAATTTTTTTTGATCAAATCAATTCATTTGTATGTTTTAATTGTTGCCTATATTTATTAAAATAGTTATTATTTAATTCATTTATTTGTTATTTTGGTATTTCTAGTTACAGCAAAGCCATTATCATTGTTAATAAGCACAGTTAAAAAAAAAGACCTACCTTGTTGCTCATCAATTAAACCTGCAATCAGTAGTCTAGTTGTAAAAATGAAGGGGGGTGGTTAAATTTTTTATTTTTATTTTTTAGAGGCATTCATAGCCTAATTAATATATTCTATTAACCTAAAGCAATATGCCTGGTATGGTTTTTACATGTTAGGTACGGCGGTCCTTGACCTTGACCATGTCACCTTGCAGTAGAACTGCAGTCAGTCCATAGAGTGGAATGGCTATCACTGCCCCTTAGGGACTAATTTCACTGCGATCAGCTTTATAGTTATGGTAGGAAACTTCTTGGTTTAGTTTTTTTTTTTATTTTGCTCAGGCTACTCGTAAGCCCACAGCCCACCAAATGTTGAAAGGGCAATAGTATTGCCATTAGTGTTAATAAATAGTAGAAATTTTACACATTCAATAATAAAATGTTACAAGGGATGGTATGGGGGGGGGGGGGGTTAAGAAGGAGGAGGATTTCTAAGATTTTTGAAGAAGGGGGATCTCGATTACTCTCTGCAATTAAATACAAATTCCAGGTAATTTAAACATTGAGTATATTAGGTGCTAGAGAAGACTCAATGAACCATCTTAGGTATTCCTAGTTGCATGTATACTCTCATTTGTTGGCAGGTTTAACATATTCCTAAAAAGTTGGTCCAGATAAATCTGTAAAGCCTTTCTGATGATCACAACTCAAACAGATCATGTCCTGCTTAGGTTGTTGCCTGTTATAATAATCTGCATGTCTTGCAGGGAGTATGTATGCTGTTTCTGCCCAGGATTGGCCTCACTCTTTTCATTGTATTCTACACATTTGGAAACATTTGCGCTCTTTGCAGGTAAGAATCATAGATGAAGAAAAAATAAAGACCCCAGGTAATGCTTAAGTTCTTCCTTATGACTTCCATTTTTTTAAACTATAATAATCATGATTTATATCCCAATCGGACACAGAAATTTAATACAATTATTTAAATGTATTGTTTATGGTAATTTTGTCCCACAGCACAATGTTTCTGATGGGGCCGCTGAAGCAGCTGAAGAGGATGTGTGACAAAACAAGAGCACTGGCGACCGCAATCATGATTGTAAGAGTTTGCACTTTTATTTACCGTATGAATTTATGTAGCAAGGTTTAAAACTTCAGGTCTATGGAGGATCAATGTTGTTATGATTGAAATAAATAGATGGCTCAGAAATTTAATCCACTGGTCAAATAATAGCTGGAAATCTTAATTAGTGAGCAATGTAAATTAATTTAAGGTTAAATAAAAAAAATTAAAGATGCATTAAAAAATTTTTAAATTAGGTATATATATATATATATATATATATATATATATATATATATATATATATATATATATATATATATATATATATATATATATATATACCTAATTATTTGAGGTTAGAAAAAAGAAAATGGCATTGAATTTACTTCTAATAAATAAGTAAAAGGAAAAATGCAGCATTCCACTAAAAAAAACAACCTATGACTGAATATTCATTGTTTCTAATTTATTATTTAAAAAAATATATATCTCTAAATTTATTCAGTTTGTGGGAAATAATGTTTCATTCATTTGAATATCAAGCTATCGTTTCACCAAAGGATTATATTTTTGAGTCATTTATTTATTTATGTATTTTAATTGTGGCAGGATTGGTCCTCCATCAGGGACAAAAAACACAGTTAGATGGAATACAACTAGTTTAGAGCCTCAGAAAGGGATTTAAAGGATTTAGAATAAAGAAAAACATTGACAAAACAATAAATAAATAAATTTTCTTCCATGAGCTGTTACATATTTATGGGAAATAAAATTATACTGGATGGAAAGGTTAAAGAGCTAAAACTAATTTGAGTAATTACAAATCTTAACACACCACCAATTTCTTTAAAATGTTCATTTGTTTTTTTTTTATTTTGGCTTAAGTTAGGTAGATGGAGGTGCATCAATCTGATTTGATGCAAATTGTTCCATTAATCATAAATGATCTAGCGACAAATGGAAATGCAGTTGAACTTGATGAGGAATTTTATGTTTGACTTATTTACTCTTCTATTCAGATCTTTATGAATTAAATACATTCATAATAAAGTAAAACATGCCAAAGTGTGTCTATGTATTAAAAGCAGCTGGAATATTTTTGTTTTTATTGTTTACACCACATGTTGGCCATATGCATCAAAATGTTTCACTAAACACAGCAGTTTGTTGAGATTGTGCATCACTGCGAACATAGATGGATTATTTAAGGCAACCTGAAAATCCTCTTAATGAAACAAATAAACATGTGGACTTATTTTGATTCGTAGTATGGTTGTGTTTTTTCCAGACTTGCCTTGTTTTAACACTCTGTGCAGCATTCTGGGTAAGTGAGCTTGGAAGCGGCGAACACACTTCCTGTCAACGGTTTATATGCACTCAGATGATTTGCACTGGTGTTGGGCTTGGAATTGTTCATTTGAATAGCTTATATTTTCAAAATTTTAACAACTCTTGAAACAATTTTTAAATTTTTTTTTTATTTTAGTGTGTAGTATTTTATTTCTGGAGATGGTGACAAATTTGGAAGTGGCCCCTTTTCTTTATTATTCTGTCCTCTTTGGTTTTTATCACAACCACCTGCAGATCAACAGTCCTGTCATCACAACCAAGCGTCTTGTCATAATTGTCAAAAACAACCCAATATTTGTTTTGTATGAAGATAGCTTTTTTTCAATACCAAGAATGCCTGTAGTTTTTGTGGCCCGGCTTCAATCAAATCACTAAATGTGTGTTAATCTGTAATTCTAAAGTAAAAATACATCTTAGATCAATTAGCACCGCTCACTAAAGCATTTAGATGATAGTATTTATATATTTCTATGTATATCTGACTTCCCATGGATTAAGAAAAATCTAGAACATTTTGAAATTTGTTCCCCTTTTGTATCAATTCCCTCTGAAGAAAAAAAAACCCTCTTAAAATCAACTTTTCATTTTGCTAAAAGCTTCAAATTATCATGTATATTATGCAGTCACTTATAGCATTTTCTTTCTTTCAGTGGAAGAACTTTGGACTTGCTTTGTTATTTTGCATTTTGCAGATCTTGTCCTTTTCCTGGTGAGTTCTTAATCCCAACCTTTGTAGCCGTTTGTTGTCTGGGTGAATGCCTTTAACAGGAGCTATGATTTGTTTGCAGGTACAGTCTGTCATACATCCCTTGTGCCAGGTTGGTGAGATGTACAATACTTGGTCAAATAACCAGCATAAATGTTCAGCATGAAACTGTTCTTAACATTTGTGGTTCTTTCCAGGGAGATGATCATGAAAGGTGTGTCTATCTGCATTAAGTGAACACGCTGTTGGGAGCAGAAGGTTTAAAAAAAGAATGAAGTATTTTAAAGGCTGGGATGGGGTTCTGGATAAATCTGCTCAAAACCTCCTTCTCTACTGGCTTTGATTTGAAGAAACTGTCTATTTAATGCAAAATAGGCAGAAAAGGCCCATTTTTTACCTCAATAGATCTTCTCTTGCTTTATTAATCCAATCTATTTTTTTTTTAAGTCGAATGATCATTTTAAGTAAATCTAAAATGTGGCCCTAAATAATTGTATTATGTGTAAATATATGTAAAAAATATAATAAAGCTTTCATAAATTATTGCAAGCCTCTTTTTGATGTCGGAAAGAGCTGATCAGGACAGTAACAACATCCAAGAATAGATAAGATATCTAGAGGTGAAACATTGAGCTCCAAAGTCTGGGCTATCCTTCAGTACAGTTTCCAGTTGTCTCAAGATACCGGTTTTATCCTTTCAAACATTTGTAAACATCATACAGCTGACAAGAAAGTCTTTATCCAAAATTCCCGAAGCAAAATGGGTGAAAAAGCCACTCGGAGAAGATTAAACCGTCAGTTCAACAATAATATTTAAAGATGAGTTTATAAATGCAGTCAGGGACAGATAATCTTTGGAGATTTGACTGTTGATGTAAAGTTAAATAAAATATTTGGGAGTAATAATCATTGTTACATTTGGTGGGAAACAATTCAACTGTAAAGCATGGGGGTGGAACTATCATGTGTGGATGTTTTGCTGAAGGAGCTGGTTTATGTAACTTACAAAACTATATCACAGGGTATGAAACATGAAAATAATCAAGCTTTATCTGAAGGCATCAACCATGAAGTTAAAGCTTTAACACAAATGAGTCCCCCAAATGTTGGTTGGTTGTAGGTATATGCAGCCAAATCAGGGGGTTAAATAGTGTGATCCTCCCAGAGCCATTATCTCAGCCTCTTAGAAAACCTGTGGAAGAACTTCAGAAAATGAGTGAGCATACCAGCAGAAAAACCCAATTACAGAGGGTAGCAAAAAACATGGAACATCAAAAAAGACGGATTAATGATATTTTAATATTTATATTTAATATTTGAAGAGTGTTAAAAAGAGTAACCACTGGAGATTCTCGACAAAACAAACTTGATGCGTTTCACATCTCTTTTAGCCACAAAGAGGAAAAATGGCGAAGCGTCAATCTAACATTTTGCATTAAAATATATTAATATATAGAAGCAAGTACTTAAATTTTCTTGTTTCTCGGTTTTGGTTTCTGATGAGACCACAGAAAAAGGAAAAAAAAAAACTGTATATACACAGATAATTTATGTGCAATAAAAACAAATGTACTCAATTGTGTTCGTTTTTCAAGCGCAGGTAAAATTTGAATGGTTTGGATTTCATACTTGATTGTAATGAGTCTATATAGATGTCAATTGCAGATAATATCTGGACTTTGGTCTTTTGTTGGTAAAATTTGTAGGTGTGAATATAATATTTACTGTCGATGGAGAAAAAAAAAAATTCTGCAAAGTCTGCATTCTTGAGGTCACTTTTCCTCATTCCAAACAAAACATTCTTATTTGTATAAGTTATTTTAACAAACAATTCTAGTGCAGCTACAGTAACAAAAGTGATGAAGAATGCTTTCTTCATGAATTTTACAAACAGTACAAAAGGGATCAAAGTCTCATATTATTCTTGTTACCAATAAAGCTTTAAATGGATAACAGCTGAATTTTCAAATGAGATCTCTCAAATTGGTTATTTTGTGCTGCTGACCTTCATCTGTGGAATGCCCTCCCTGGCGGTATGAGGGCACCTCAATCCACTGTTTTAAAAAAAGGCCTTAAAACATTTCTTTTTAGCAAAGCTTTTGGTCCCCTTTAGATGTTTTTCTCTCTTCTAAAAATAGCTTTTTCATGTTTTTTTCTTTTTTACCTATAGTACTTTGAGATCTTTTGATGGAAAGTGCAGTATAGATTAAATGTATTATTATTATTCTGTTTGGGATCAAACAAGTCCACTTTCTGTTAATATTTTAAAAATACAGCAATGAGAACTAGAATGTGTAGTTAGGCTATTTGTCTTTTTTTCTTTCAATCATAGTCTATATAAGCTGTGATTGGATTAAAAAAGGACATAGAACGATATTTCCCTGGAAGCAGAGATGACAGAAACTTTATGACTGGGGATTGCATCAAACACTGACATCTTCTGCTGCAGTAATAGAAAATTGAAAAAGTGACTAAAGTTCAGAGTAAGATAACAGATCACCATTTGGCTTCAGTAATTGTCCTAGAAGAAATTTCTCCCCTTTTTTTTTCTTTGGAAAAAAATATGATTTCAGGGCCTCCAACTTTTCACCAAAGATTTTTAAATAGTTTGGACAGGCCAGCCTTGTCAGGGTTAGATGAGGAAAGGTGCAGCTATCGGTTTTCAGAGGATTTAACGGAAACAAAGCAGCAAACTGTGGAATTTTTTTATAGAATAGTAAATGTTACTGAATAACAATAAGTTATATGTAGTTATGTGGAAATTTTTTTTACAAATTAACATATCTTCTATATTCTGGGTTTTTTAAGAGAGTTGTCAACCCTGCGGTTTTGGTAAGAAACACTGAACATAATACATAAACAGACATCAAAAATGAAAATAAAAAATACAGTAATTCAAGGCATATTATGCAGGGATGTCAACTCTCACCCATTGGGTGTGAGACTCACACGTCTCAGTGTCCTTACACGCTCTCACTCCATATCCGAAAATTTTCACTCAAAAAAAATGACGGTAATTAAAATTCAATTCCATTCCACTTATTTATATATAAAAATATCATGCTGATAAAAATCCACTAATTTAGTCATCCATTCATCCTTAACTGGAATATAGAGACTCTAAAACATGTCTTTAGCTGACGGAGTGACCCACCTTGAGCAGCAGTTATACCAAAATTGTAAAACCAATATGTAACATTTTTATATTTAAAATAATAAAAATATGTCGTCTTTCATTATGTTCTGTACTCCCCAAGTGGAAAAGATGTAGCTTCACCTGGTTTAATTTCATAAAAAAATCTTTAAGGAACCTTTGGTTATCCAATTATTAATTGAAAAAATAATCGACAGGTTAGTCTATTTGCAGCCATCTACAGCCTCCTAGAAGGTCTGACTTGTTTAGCTGTTTTGTCAATTGTAAGAAAAACTAAAAGACAATGAGGTAAGATGTTTTCTTCAAATATTCATACACAGAGTAGTTTGCACTGGATTTCCAGTAACAGCCAATTAGTTCCCCATTGTTTATTTTACTTGAACTGCATAGAATAATTAATGAACACAGTTGTGAAATTCTTTGTTTACAGTATATTTAAGATGCAGTTATTTTAGTAGGACCCATACTTCTTTACTTCAATTCTCTGAATATCACCAAAATAGTGAAAATAATGTATATTTCATAAAAAATGTTCCATATAAGTACAAATAACTTGTTTTTATTCAGTAAAATTTACTACTCTATCAAAAATTCCTCATTTTGACAATTTTATTCCCAGTTAAATCCTCTGAAAACTATTTCAAAACCTCACTGCAAGGTTTGATTAAAAGTTGCAGCCCTGTATTTTTAATTAATATCATTGTAATTTAGCAATAATCAAAGCTCATTTTTAAGCGAGCAGCAATGTGAGTTCGTAGTTAACTTTAAAGTGTTTTCATATGAATGGAAGTCTACAAAGAAAACATAAGTTTTGGGGGAATCTTGAGGACCTTCCGGCTCTGCGTCATGAAAGGCGCGCTTTTTTCGTGATCACGTGACCACGCAACCCGGAAGTCTCCCATTGATAACAAAGCTGAGCGCTCCTTGTCTCTACATGTCTGTGAGGCAGCAATTTTTTCACCTCATCTAGTCTCTTTTAGTGGAAACATGTCTGACTTATTGGAGAAAATAAAAAACAAAATAGCAGAGAAAGAAAAAACGGCTTTAAGTCAGAGCGACCTGCAGAAGTTTGGTTTAACAGGTATGGAGGCGGGAGAAAAGTTACAACCTGGTTTACTTTCATTCAAACTGTGACCAAATTCTCCCTGTAGTCGTTACTTGCTGTTAATATGTGTTTGTGGACGACTTAAACCCAGTCAGGTGGTTTTATTTTCCATCTTTGGAGCAATGCTCAGCAGTAGGTTTCCTGTTTGCAGGGATCCAGCTGAGATCCTACCAGCTGGACGGGGTGCAGTGGCTGAGCCAGAGCCTCAAACACCAGCAGGGATGCATCCTGGGAGATGAGATGGGTTTGGGTAAAACCTGCCAGGTGTGTATGAGGTTAAACACCTTGCATGCTCCTTATGGAAGGTCCAACCAACTTTTCTAAACTGAATAATCTCTTGATTAGTTTGCAGATATTATGCATGTTGCATTTTCTACCTCTCACAAAATATTTGCATTTTGCAGTGTTATGCAGATTTAATTTTAACTTAGTATCGATGGGCTAAATGCTCCAACTAACGATTATTTTGATAATCGATTAATCTGTCGACTATTTTTTCATTTGATCATTTAATAATCAGGGGCGGAGCTAGATGGGCTTAATTCACCTGCACTTAATTCACACCAAACGCAGCAGGAGCAGCAAAAACGCATCTGCTGCTTCATTTTTTATGCTTGTACAAGTTTAGTTCTGACGCGCGGCTGAAACAGCTTTGCTGCTCTGGCTGCGCGGTCGAAAAGTGTGTCTAACACGCGTTGGGCGGAGCTACTCAGTCCTTACTTGGCCTGGCAGCTATATTTGCTGTGATCAGTGGGAATAAAATAGTTTTAACATGTTTCTAAGTGGGAAAATCCACCTGAAAACTTGATCTGTGCAGTCAGTTCATCCAGATTACCATCCTGCCTTCCAATATTATTTCTGTCGGAGCCGCTCAGACTCCCACATACCAGCGGAGCGCTGTCAGTAGGAATCCCATTCAACAGCAGCCTCGCCTCCTCGTGTTTCGCTTCATCGGCTGGAAGGCGGTTTTCATGTACGTAATCCAAACTACAGGCAGCATGATAATAAAAGCAAACATGTTTGGCCAGCAGGTTTCAGCATTTAAAGTTAATTTAGGCGTTCATAAACTGTTTCAGTGGAGTGATCACAGTGATCTGTATCTCCAGCAATGTGTCTCTCTCCCTGCCAGCTCCCAGATCAGCTTCTCTTGTTGATTGATGTGGCGCGTCGAGCAGCAAAAGTTCAGTTTTTCCATCTCAAGCAGCAGCGCGTTTGCAGCACGTCTGCTGCTCAAATCGTGCTGTGGGACATTTAGCTGCGCCTTGACGTGCGTCCACCATTGACTGCTTGTAAACTAGCTGCTCCTGCTGCGTTTGGTGTGAACGCAGCTTTAGCCTATCATTGGCCACCCCTAACATATTTTTTCGCCCTCTAATACAGACGGCGGCAGCAGTAATACTCTTAAGGGGAATGTTCAAACTTATTAAACATTTTATTTTTTCATATATTAACGCTTAACAATTAAAATGTGAGGCTAATTATGCACATCAAAATACTAAGATTAAAGTTCATATATACAGAATTCATGCTGTTTTAAGAACAAAATTTTGTGTTATATCAGGTAAAGAGAAAATCATGTCTTCAGTGAAATCATAGATAAATAACTACTTTAATAATAACTTAAAAATCCATGTAATTTAGATATTAGTACATGTAAATATTAATTTTATGCAGAACAATTTTTGATAAAAGTAGGCAAGTAATGAAATATTACTATTATTAATAGAGGTGAGTATTGGCATGAGTGTCGCGATACTTGGGTCACGATATGATATTATCACAATATTGCAGTATCACTATATATTGCTATATTTTCCCCAGCTATCAAAATCAAATGATGAGATAAAACAGCAAGTGCTGTATATTTTCATCAGAAAATATTGATTAGGTATTATTATCCATGTTGTTTGGGGTTTTCTTCCACTGTGAGTGCCTCAAATACAGATTTGGTGCTGCACGCACAGTTAAAGGGCTCCACAGCGCTTTCTGCCAGAGTGGTAGTGCAGAGGTAGCCCATTTTCCCATCAATGTTTTATGTAACCATTTTTTTTTTGGAAAATCGATACTAAGAAGTGAAAGATCGATATTATATTGGGCAGCCGAATATCACGATATATCGCCAAAACGATTATTTTTTCCCACACCCCTAATTATTAATGGAAAATATGTTCAGCCCAGAAGTTGTGTCGACTATACCTTTTATATAGGCAGCTTGGAAACATATGCATATATTTGTAATCGAAAGGCTGTAGGAAAGTATAGTTTGTCTTTATTTAGAAAATATGGATGTTGTGCTTGTTCCAGTTGGAGCAATGTAGATTGACCCTGAGGTTCTGGCTCCAATCCGCTTTCAGCCACCCCTCGGTTTACATTAGTTTTTGACTGGCCACCCCTATTAAAATTTTCTAGCTACGCCTCTGTTAATAATCGGATAGAGAAAGGCCCCTTAAAGACGATTTTATACAGACTAAAACCAGGTGAGACTAAACTTTTTGACATGTGGAGTGTTGGATAGAGCATATTGACAGACAAAAGCCTTTTTTTATCTTGAATGCAAAATATTTATATATATTTTTTCACAATTTTGGTATAGTTACAGCTCTAAGTAGTTCTTTCCGTCAAACTTTTCTCCTTTTGTTCAAGATGCTTTATCATCCAAAAACAAACTTAGATTTTTTTTTTACTGCAGTATGACCTGACAGGCAGATCATATCAGCTTATTTCTTTCCTTTTATGCAACAACAACAATCGATAGCAATCAAAAACTGTATGGCTGCGTGCCTGAATCCAGGAGCTCACCCAGCAATATTTCATGTTCATATATGTCATACCAAATTAGACAAAAAATAGTAAACTAGAAATAATAAAATATTCAATCATTTGGCTCCAGCATGTATGGAAGCAGGACAGTTCTGGATGCCTGTATTGGAATGTAACCATCGTCTCGGTTTCTTTTGTTTCTTTTTACTCTTTTCTGTGTGATCTAAAGTTCTCATACTGACTTCTTCTCCAGACAATCTCTCTGCTGGTTTACATGTTTGGAGCTCTGGGAAAGAAAGGCCCGTTTTTGGTGCTCAGCCCACTCTCTGTCATGGAGAACTGGAGAAAGGAGTTGGAGAGGTAAAGTCCTCCTGAGCTTTAGCCCCATCATCAGATGATTCGTATGAACCTGGGATAGATTAATGCAGTTTAAATTCATTGACAGCTTTGCCCCGTCTCTGACTCTGCTGAGCTACAAGGGAGACAAGGAGAGACGGGCTGAGATTCAGAGGGAGACGAACACACAGGCCTTCCATGTTCTGCTCACCACATACGAGGTCCGTGGCAGTTAGGTGAAAACAAAAATCACTAAAAGTTTGACATGAAATTAACATTTAATCTGATTCCCAGCTGTGTCTCAAAGATGCTTCATTCTTGAAGAGGTTGGTGGATTCTCATCCTTTTCATGTATTATAGCTTGATTAAGGATTTAAAAAGACTTTATGCAGCATCATTTTGCAGATATGAAGATTTCTTCAAACATTACAGGAGCGGTTAATCTACAAAACCTACTTGTTTGACCTCTCAGCGACATGTCTCACCATGTTCCACTGTCATCAGGTTTTCTCCTGGCAACAGGTGTTTAGATGTTAACTTCTTCCTCAGGTGGAGCTGGCAGGTGCTTGTCGTGGACGAAGCTCACCGGCTGAAGAACCAAAACTCTTTGTTACACCAAACCCTGACCGAGGTGCTGCAATGCTCCTTGAAGGAAGTCTTCTTCTTATCATATTTCACTTAAACAGCAGCTTAGTTTATTTCTAATTTTATTATTTGTTTGTGTAGTTTACCGTTGGTTTCAGACTCCTGCTCACAGGGACTCCCATCCAGAACAACCTGAAGGAGCTCTACTCCCTGCTGAGCTTCATTCAACCCAACATCTTCACGCCCAACGAGACCGACAGCTTTGTCAACTCTTACTCCAATCTAAAAAGCCAGCCTGCTCTGGGTATGGTATAAAATTACTGTTTCATGTATGTGCAAAGCAAAGGTGTTTATTACTTTTTGCTACCTAAAGTCTGTTTTATTGGTATCAGGGGTGAAAGTGTTTTTTTAAATTCTTGCTAGTACCATCTATACAATTAGGCAAGGCAAATTTATTTGTATAGCACAATTCAGTACAAAGACAATGCAAAGTGCTTTACATGATTAAAATATAGGAAAAAAAAAACAGAATCAAAGCAAGTAGGAAAAAAAAAATAAAAAATTCAGAAACAAAAAAAGAACATTAAACAGTTGGACTAAGGAAAATAAAAATGTTGAACTAATGATGTTTCAGTTGAACTGTTTAACTAGAACAGTGGAAGGCAATCCTAAACAAATGTGTTTTTAGTCTTGATTTAAAGGAACTCAGGCTTTCCGCACTTTTACAGTTTTCTGGAAGTTTGTTCCATATAAGTGGAGCATAGGAACTAAATGCTGCTTCTCCATGTTTAGTTCTGGTTCTGGTAGGTATGCAGAGCAGGCTGGAGCCAGAAGACCTGAGTGGTCTGGAGGGTTGATACACTGATAGCAAGTCTGTGATGTATTTGGGTGCTAAGCCATTCAGAGATTTATATATATATATATATATATATATATATATATATATATATATATATATATATATATATATATATATATATATATATATATATATATATATATTTTAGGGATGCACGATATTGGGATTTTGGCCGATATCCGATATGCCGATATTTTAAAACTCATGTAGCCGATAACCGATATCGATACTGATGTTAAAGCTGGACAAAAATAAGTAGTCATTGAAAACAGCAGTTTTGTTATCCATTTCTGACACTTTGAAAAATAATATACTCAAATATATTTTCATATGCTGATATCAAATTGATTTTTAAAAACGCGGTATCGATCTATTTTACTTTCAAAATCTCGTGAAATTTCATCGTTCTGTTACAAACTCTCGTGATATTTTGCAAAGTCTTGTGAGATTTTGTTAGTAAAATAGATCGATACCGCGTCAATATATCAACATATACAAATATGGCAACATTTTGTGAATTTTCGGGGGATTTCGTAGCATAACGATGACATATAGCAATATTTCATTAGTAAAATAGATTGATATGGTGTTTTTAAATGGCAATATATCAGCATATGAAGATATTGGGATATTTTAATGTATCAATATTTTTTCCCTCGTCTTTAAAAGTTTGTAAAAAAGAAGTTTTTGAGGAAGAAGAAGAAGTAGCTTTTTTTATTTTATTTTTTTTTAGACTTTAGAAACTCAGAAGCTGATCAAATATCGGGTTAAATATCGGTGGGGTGGCCGATGTCCGATGTCCGATATTCAGTTTTAAGGCCGATACAAGCCGATACCGATAGGGGGCCGATTATATCGTGCATCCCTAAAATAAATAAATATATATATATATATATATATATATAAATAAATACAATTAAAAAGACCTGTCATCATTTATGAACACGCTTTAGTCCAGGGGTCAGCAGCCCAAACTGCTCAAAGAGCCATATTGGACCAGCTGAGCGGTGAGCTGATGTGGGGAACCACCAGGGAGGAGCTACAGAGCTAAAGCACTTCAGACAGATTGAAGCGAATGCATGTGAGATGTAAACGCTGTAGATTAATCTCACTGCGCACTCAAATTGGTAGCTATATGCTAAAGTATGTGGCACAAAATAGCAGGCAACCGGTCCTTGCGGATCTGCATACTGCCACTAAAATCTTTACTGGTATGCAATACAGCGACGTTCTTGCTTACTTTGAGCCCTGATTGCAATTTATGTGATAAACCAACAAAAGGGATTAATGTCTCGCTCTAAGGAGAAACTCCACCTCAATCTTTAGCTTTTTGCATTTCAATCATAAAGTTTGATTTTGATTTAATCAGAATAAGGTAACATGATATATGGGGCCAAAATGGTAGCTTTAATATTTGCAAATGTGTGTGGAGAGTTGTGTGTCTGTATCTCGATTTGTGTGTGTGCAGTGGGATTTGAAAATGTGTAAATAAATCTGTAAATGTGTGAGGAGATTTGTGTGTCTGTACAACAATCTGCAAATGTGTAAAACTACTTGTGTGTAATCCGTTTTGCAAATGTGTAAAAAATCCACAAATGTGTATTCAGATCTGCAAATATGTTCTGAGATTTGCAAATGTGTAAAACATCCACAAATCTGTATTCAGATCTGCAAATGTGTACTGAGGCTTGCAAATGTGTAGATCAATCTGTAAGCACACACAGAGACACTTGTGTCTGAAGTATTTTCGCTTCAAGACCCAGAAATACAGACAAATCATTGGTTACAAGTCAAGCGGTTTTTCGGTTGGCTCTCTTTACACACGTGATTTTTGCTACTCTTCTGCCGGGTGAGATGCACAAATGCGTAGAAGGATTTGTATGTGTATTTTCGCGATTTGTAACCCCTTGCACAGGCTCGTAGGCTCACATGCTGCCCTGAACGCAGGCTCACAGGCTCACATGCTGCCCTGACCGCAGGCTCACAGACAGCCTCTCTCTGCTGCAACAGTTCAGCACAACTTGCTTCACATACAGCCACATACATTTCCGCCATCTACTTCAGTGGAGTGTGGATCGGGATGCTATGTATTTTCCCACTGAAAAATAAAAATTAACAATATTTACATAAATAAACTTATATCCTTTCTATCAATTTCGTTTTTTTTCAAGATTGTTTATCAAATTACAAAAATAATCATAAGTAGATTTTTTTTCCAAAATATCTTGTATATTTAACTGCAATTTATTTTCTTGCAACTAACTTAATAATTCCCTTCTCTCCATAGAATATTTATAACAAAACATGCTCCACCGTCTCCCCTTGATAACAAAAACCACAACCTCCTGTTCCCATTCTAAATAAGTTTCCATTTAACCCCGTGTTTTCGAAACTTAATCTAGATATAACCTCTTTTTTATTCCTTTCCGTTCTCCTCATTGCACCAATTTTCCTTTGGATACTATAAAGCCACCTTCCAGTTCTATGCTCTTCCCACAGCTTCTGCCATCTTTCCGTAACCTTTTGTTTGATAATAGATTACATTTTTTCTGACTGAATGGTATCAATATATCATCATTGTCACGTCAACTCCCGCAGCGGATGAAAAAAAAAGGTAGAGGCTGTCTGTGAGCCTGTGAGCCTGCGGTCAGGGCAGCATGTGAGCCTGCGAGCCTGCGCAAGGGGTTACAAATCGCGAAAATACACATACAAATCCTTCTACGCATTTGTGCATCTCACCCGGCAGAAGAGTAGCAAAAATCACGTGTGTAAAGAGAGCCAACCGATAAACCGCTTGACTTGTAACCAATGATTTGTCTGTATTTCTGGGTCTTGAAGTGAAAATACTTCAGACACAAGTGTCTCTGTGTGTGCTTACAGATTGATCTACACATTTGCAAGTCTCAGTACACATTTGTGGATCTGAATACAGATTTGTGGATTTTTTTTACAGATTTGCCAATCTCAGTACACATTTGCAGATCTGAATACACATTTGTGGATTTTTTACACATTTGCAAATCTCAGTACACATTTGCAGATCTGAATACAGATTTGTGGATTTTTTACACATTTGCAAAACGGATTACACACAAGTAGTTTTACACATTTGCAGATTGTTGTACAGACACACAAATCTCCTCACACATTTACAGATTTATTTACACATTTTCAAATCCCACTGCACACACACAAATCGAGATACAGACACACAACTCTCCACACACATTTGCAAATATTAAAGCTACCATTTTGGCCCCATAATGATAGCCTGATAAACCAGACTAAATGTGAGATTAAATGTGTAATTTAGTCTGGCCCTGTTGAATGAGACATCGGAAGATTGCTGATGAGAAAAACCTGTTGTTTTCAAACCATGTCTGTGCCTATTGGCCAACGTTCTAAGCAATGAGACGTAGTAAGCGCGACAGAAAGCTGGTGGGGGAGTGTAAACAAACAGCCTGTCAGTGGAATGGCGAAAACGTCCTCCTTTAAAATGAATGAGCGTAGAGCCTCTTCCTGCTCACGTTTCAACGAAAACCCAAAGTCTAATCCTTTCAAAACTGATTCCAAATCTGAGTCAACCGAGAACTGTTCAATAGTTTTTGCCATCTTCGTTGTTGCGCTTCCTCCAGCGTAGCACAGCTTTGTTGTCTCGTCCTTAAAACCCCGCCTGCTTTGCCTCCAGAAATTCAAAACACATCTCAGCTGGCAAAAATGATTTTGGCCGCTAGTGGGTGGGGCTAGTTTACTAGGCTAGTAACTTGCACCAAATCTTTCCCACCATGGCTTTTGACAAAGCTGCAATCAAGACCCTTTTTTTTTTTAAGGGAATTTTAAGAAATTGAATTCATTAGCCAACCCACAACCATCTGGGGTTCTCTGCAGCTCCTTCCCTCTCATTAATGTTGTCCTTGAACTACCTGTCAGTTCAGGTGGACCATAGCATCTTTAAGTTGTCAGATGTTGCATTGAACATTGCATAGAGGGATGGCCAAGCAGATGCAAGTGTTTTTTTAAATTTTTTTCACCTCTTTTTTTAAGTCTCTTTCTTCTCCATCCATGCAGAGGACCTCCTCAAACCAAGAAACTAGTACCTACTACTTTATTAGGTACACCTTGCTTGTTGGATCCTCTTTTGCATTTAGAACTGCCTTAATCAGGTGTGCAGGTGTCCCAGCGGTTAGCGCCAACGACCCATGTACGGAGGCCTTAGTCCTCGACGCGGCTGACCCGGGTTCAAATCTGACCTGTGGTCCTTTGCCGCATGTCTCTCCCCCTCTCTCATACCCCCTTTCCTGTCAGCCTACTGTCGAAAAAACGAGCCGCTATTGCCGCAAAAAAAATAAAAATAAAAAAAATAACTCCCTTAATCCTTTGGGTTAAATTCACACCACACTTTTCAGATTTCTACTTGTGAACCTTAAGAAATGCCATGAATTACATTTTTTCCCGCGTATTATTATGCACTGCTTTGTGTTGGTTTGTCACATAATCAAAAAGACTTGGAAATGTATGAGGAGTTATTTGATCTATGAGGCATTCAAGTAGATGTGTTTAAAGTTCAATGCTTCTTCCAGCTTCAGAGCTTCAAAGCGTCTTGGAGCCTTTTCTGCTCCGTAGAGTGAAGTCTGAGGTGGCTTTGGATCTGCCTAAGAAGACAGAGCTGGTGGTGTACCACGGCATGTCCGCTTTGCAGAAGAAATACTACAAGGCCAGTCTTATGAAAGATTACGGTGAGTCGCTTCACTTTGAATTTCACTAGAAAAAGTTTTTTTTTTTTTATTAGAACAAACAAAGCCAACATAACCATCTATTTTTAAACATTTCAGAGGCATTTGCAAATGAACAAGGCAGCCAGAACAGGATGCTGAACATCTTGATGAATTTGAGAAAGTGTGTCGACCACCCGTATCTGTTTGATGGTGAGATGCGTGCAATGAAACGCACAGAGAGGCTGTAAAAGGTCGGATTGCGTCTAAATGATTTTGTCCCTTCTTCCTGTTTAGGGGTGGAACCAGAGCCCTTTCAGATCGGGGAACATCTCATAGAAGCCAGCGGAAAACTGTGCATCCTAGACAGCATCCTGGCCTTCCTGCACATGGGGTGGGCACATCCTGCAATAATTATGGTTTGGCTCCATCTAGTGGCATTGCAGATCCTGTCTAATAACTATGCATTGCTGCTTTGGAGATCCACAAATATATAGTTGGATTCTCTTACATTGGTACATTATTTCCTTTCCATTTAGTTTGACATTTTTTAAAAGGTGAAGGAGAGCTGTCACATATAGATAACAGTTTACACTTGAAGAATAGATTGTTTGCAGCAAGAGGAAGGCTTGATTGATTGAATGACTTTATTGATCTCACAGTGGAGACATATATTTGTCACCTCAAATAGTCAAAGAAGAAGAATGTGCCATAATGGAGCTATAGAAGCTCTACATTCTCAGTTTTATGTAACATCTGCCTTTTATTTAATGAGAAAATTGCTGTTTTTTTTTCTAAGTAGTAATGTACAAAGTGGCAGGAAATGTATAGGGGGAAAAAAATGTCAAATAATTAAAAACACAGGAGTAGTATTTACAAACCAAATCATTTCACTTCAACTTCTTTTTACACCAGATTAAAAACTTCACAGGGTTTCTGTGATACGGTTTGCAAAATGAGGAACAGGTAGACTTATATAGAAATCGTTGGAGCAAATCAGTCCGATGTCTTATAGACTCATTATTGTAAGATACAAAGAAATACAAGCTGGTCTACATCCCAACTCCCTGGCTACGGAGGTTGGGGTATCTCTCTCTTGAATAACTCTTTGAATAATGAGTCTTCTTAAGGAGGATTTATTTTTTATTTTTTGAGTTTTGCGGCGCTGGTGGCTCGTTTTTTCAACAGTAGGCTGACAGGAAAGGGGGTATGAGAGAGTTGGAGAGACAGGCGGGAAAGGACCACAGCCCAGATTTGAACCCATGTCGCCCGCGTCGAGGACTAAAGCCCCCACCTGCATGCCCTTAAAGTATTGCTGTGGGTATGAGGGCTCCTGCAGAATATTTGAGAACCGTGTTAGCAGGCCTCAGTGGAGGCATGTGATCTAGATCCTTTAGACAAAATGCACCTCCAGTTTGGGGACATTTTTTAAGTTTTATTGGATGGATGGTGTTAAACGCAGAGCTAAGACCCACAGCTAGTGCCCAGGTGTAGCTGTGCGATCTAAATGGTAGCTGCTATCAACTCCAAGCTAGCTCCAAATGTAAAACGGCTGAATATAAATTTGGTTCCTTGTGAGGCTCCTACTTCAGCTCTGATCCTTACCCCGGATATTTAGTGTCTAAATACGAAGAAATATTGAAGCCGGGAAGAAAAATCTGGAAACCTTCTTTCCGTCTCATTATTGATCTTTGTTTTGGATGAAGGGGCCACCGTGTCCTGTTGTTCTCTCAAATGAAGCGGATGCTGGACATTCTCCAGGACTATATGGAGTACAGAGGTGAGTGGGATGAAAACACACATCTCTCTCCATCCCCTCAGCACCATCTCACCCCGTCCTATCGCCGCACTTCCTCCCATCCCCTAAAGATGCACCATGACGTTTTTTTCTGCTCAGGCTACAGCTACGAGCGTCTGGACGGGTCCGTTCGAGGGGAGGAACGAAACCTCGCTGTGAAGAACTTCAGCAGCCAGGATATCTTTGTGTTTTTACTCAGCACTAAAGCAGGTGACTTGAATTTATTTTAGTATCTGTTTAAAATACAGGATACAGATGAGGTTTACTGATATTCTTCACATTTCAGTCTTTATTTTTTTCACAATTTTTACCATTTTTTTTTGTAAAGTGTACAACATTCCCTAAAAAGTATTCAGTCCTGAAAGTTTCACTTTAGAACCTCTACTGATGCAGAACATCTATTTCAATAATTAAAACCCTTGCTGTGTGTTTAGGGCTTTTTTCTTTCTTGAAAGATAACCTCCACCCTAAATTGAAGCTTTTTTTTTTTTTTACAGGATTTCCTCCACAACTTCTATATATTTTGTTTTTTTTAGATTTTTCCATCACCTTTAACCGTCCAGTCCATCCGACCGATCACATAGGTCACTGATATGCAGGGTGGGAATGCCTGACAGTTTAATATCCTGCAGAATATTGCAACAGCAAAGCAATCTTTGCTGTTGCTATTTTGCACATGCTAACGTGATTCAATAGGGTGTACAGCTGCAGTACGTGCACAGACGACACAGTCTGTGCCTTTTCTCTGTGATATTAGGAATTATGTATCCTTCTGTGTTGACTTTTCTTTTTTTTCTTTTTTTTGCAACACTAGGAAATCTTTTCTGTAGTGGGTTTATAGAATAAGCAGAAATAGGAAGAGGGATGAATCAGGAAGAGAATAGATCTGCAGCAGAAGGTTACTCTGATGTTGACGGCCAGCAGGTATTTGTTTTTTAAGCAAGGTGAAATGAGAGCGATTTCCTGTCGAAACTTTCCTTTTCAGCTTTATATAATCTTAAATTCAAACTTAAATAGAGTTTAAGGGAACGTCCCACTTGCTTGTTAAAGCACCTTTAGCAAAAACATTTTCCATTTTCCAGATTTTCTCTCTGCTTTTCATCCATTTAGTCATTTTTTGAGCATAGTCTATGATTCTAACAAACACACGAGGACAGAATGTGGATTCTGCATTCAAATAGATCAACATGGAAGTGGAGTATCCATCACTGTCCTTTTCAGGTGGCGTTGGCCTCAACCTCACAGCTGCTGACACAGCTATATTTGTGGATACCGACTTCAATCCTCAGAACGACCTTCAGGCTGCAGCTCGCTGCCATCGGATTGGCCAGAACAGGTGATGCCCCTCCCCCTTCTGATTACTGGAATTGAAACATTTTACCCTACGTAGGAAAGACGTCCCTATTTTTACACGCAGCTCTTTCGGAAGTGTGACGAAGTAAAGCTGCTGATGGCATTAAGGTTATCTGTAGCTGCCAGGAGCTTTATCTGCTGCTGGTTGTTCAGAAGCTCTTCCTGTTTGCACTGCATTGTTGAGCTCTAACTGCACTGCTGCACCCAGGATGGAAACCACTAGAAACATCCTCCCAACTGAAGGAAAACTAATCCAAATCTGTTCTGTTTATGTTTCTATGGCAGAATAATTATCCCGACATTTTTACTGGGAGCATATTTAGGATAATTTAATGGTAAATGTGGTTTAGGATTAAAGATTTTGCAGTTTATGACTAAAAAAGTGCTGTATAACTCTGTTTTTGTTTATTTTTTTCCTTTTTTTTTACCTTCAAAAGCAGTGCTGGGTGGTACAGACTTTTTAAAGCTGAATGCCAATGTTTGATATTTATACCAACATGTTTTTCTTTTCATAAATATGCTGGTGAAGATTCTCAGTCATCCAGGTCATCATCATTCCAAAAAAAGAAAGTTAAAAACAATCCATTGGACTTTGTGTCCGAGTTTGAAGATGTTTTGCTTCCGATCCAGGATGCTTTTTCAATTCAAAATGTCAGGAATAGCGTTGAGTTTGAGGTTTTATACGGTAGCCCAACAAAGCCTTGTTATTGTTTTGAAATAAAGCAAAGTGAAACGGACGAAGGGGTCCGATCCTTTGGAATCGGGGTCGTTTGGCTTTTTTTATTAGCCTGCAATAAAAACAAAAGGAGCCAAACGACCCCCAGTCCAAAGGGGTGGACCCCTTCATCAATTTCAATGTTTTCAAAAACCAAACAAGGTTTCATGGGCTTCTGTAAAAAACCTCGAACTCAATGCTATTCATGACATTTTGAATTAAAAAACTTGAATTTGAATAGAAAAAGCTTCCTGGATGGGAAGCGAAACATCTTCAAACTTGGAAACAAAGTCGAGTGGATTGTTTTTAATTTTCTTGTTTTTGGAATTACGAGTTGGATGACTGAGAATCTTCACTATCATGCTGTATAACTCTGTTTCTGTTTTCCTTTTGTTTTGGTTTTTTACCTTAAAAAGCAGGGCTGGGTGGTACAGACTAAAAGATATCTTGATATTTTAAAGCTTAATGCCAATATTCGATATTTATATCAACATGTTTTTCTTTTCATTAAATCATTTTTAAAAACACCTCCGTCACCCCAAATGTCACAAAGGCACACTATTTAACAAATTATTGTTTAAAAAAAAGAGAAATGTTTAAGAATGATAACCTGGTGGCATATGTAAAAGTATAAATTATGCTGCTGTTTCATTTAAAGTCCCATCAGGTTGAGGAAACTCTATGTTTGTCTCAATAGTTTGGGAGAAAAGGCTTTTGTCACTCTTTGCTTTGACTCTTTTATTGAGATTTTATTTATTTTCCATACTGTATAAATATATCAGCTTGATAATGTAAATACTCAGCTACTACTGAACTGAAAAATTAAGAAAACAGTTTGCTGCCCTGCAGAGAGTCTGGGGAAGTGATGTTAAAGACCACTACACAAAAGTTAAGTGTTTAGCAAAATTAAAAAAAAACAGTCGTCAAAGACTAATCCTCTGAAACTGCAGATCTTGAACTTCTACATTCCTGTTTAATATTCGGTTGCAGGGAGCCTGTGATGTAAAACCTTTCACAGGTGGACTGCATTCCTCCCTCTTTACATTTTTAGGATTAGGAGGAAATGGCAAAAACTGACGAGTGGCAGGGTTCCTGTGCATGCCTGAAACGTAAAAAGTTTGTTTTGTAATGTTTAAAATTCTGGGAAACACTGGTTTGAAAAGAAAATGACTTTGGATAAATGTTACATTTTCATTAACCTTTTTTTTTCTTATTTTATCTAACAAAGGTGTTACAAACTCTGAGCTAAAGATTTTGTATTTAGTTTAAGTTTCTTCATTACTTATTTGAAAAATGTCTGAGCAGCTTTTATATAAGAAACGCGATGCCCTCTTCCACATTGCAGCCTGTTTTATTAACCAGGGAACCAAAAGATTAACCTTACCAGGCAGACTTAACTATTCTGGAAGTTCACAGGATTCATAAAAAACAAATCCTTAAAAAAGCCTTGAAATTATTGTCTGGAAAAGTTCAGACCCTGATCATATCTAACCAGGCATGTCGCTTTTAACACTTTAAACAAAGAATACTTTGAATCCAAAGGAGAGCCAGACACTCTGGAAAGCATTTTATCTTTACTCAGGTTTAGGTCATCTGGTTTAGTCTAATGAATAGAGAGAACAAGTGGACCAGGCCACCATGATAGAATATTAAAACAGCCTCTGTAGTATATTATTTATAAATGGTTTACTCCTCTCACATGCTTTTTAATGCCCATTTAACCTTTTGAGAACTTTGACATATTCCAGGCCCGTGAAAGTCATCCGCCTCCTTGCCAGAGACACCGTGGAGGAGATCATGTACTCCAGAGCCGTCTCTAAGCTGCAGCTCACCAACACCGTCATCGAAGAGGGACGCTTCTCCCTGATGGATCAGGCTCAGTCGGCTGCAGCAGGCCTGAAGGTCGGCGACCTTCGCCACATACACCCCCGCCCTGCCTCCAGAGTTTGATCAATTTCTCTTTTTCATTTCCCCTCAACAGCTAAGTGAGATCTTGAAGTTTGGAGTAGATAAGCTTTTATCATCTGATGAGAGCTCGATAGAGGAGGTAAAGCTGGAGAAGATCCTCGGCCCGTCGAGGGAGGGTCAGTGGGTGGACGATGATGAGGAATTATCTCCACTGAGAGTAGATGAAGAGGAGATGGAGAAGGGGTCTGATTCTGAGGAGCAGAGTACGCCATTTTTAATCTAATGTGTCTGCTTCACTTTCCTTCTATTTGGTTTCGATTTTGTACCTCAGCACATCTCCTACTGCCAATGAGACTGTTTTCCTTTTATTAAATCAGGCTCTTTTTTTTCTGCCGTTCATGTTCCAATCTCCTGGGCGGGCTAATCCCACCTTCGTGTCATCTCGTCCTGTAGATCATATGTACATCTTTGAGGGGAAAGACTACAGCAAGGACCCGAGCTCAGAGGACCAGAAGAGCTTCGATCGGCTGCTGGAAGAGCAGATGGCCGAGTTTAAGAAGGCAGCAGGAGAGGGACGAGCTCTGCGCCATAAAGCCGGAGTAAGACTCTACCACTTTCATTTCCAAATAAGAAGAAGGTTTACAGATATATGCGTTTTTTTTAAAGTTGGGAAGAGTTTTTTTTTTTTTTTTTTTTTTTTTTTTAGGTCTGGATAAGTTTAAAAAGATATTTGTAAATATGGGTTTTTTTTTTCTATTGTTCCCTTCTCAAAGTATTTCTTTAACCTTTTCCCTTTTCAAAAATGGACCACTAAAGAAAACCTGGATTAAATTTCTTATATCACTCTAGGCATATGATGAAATATTCATTTGCCATTACAGTCTCAGAGGTGTGTAGAGTCCCCCAACGTTTTACTCATGTAAGAGTAGCTCTATTCTAATATGTTCTTAATCAAGTAAATGTAAAAAAAATAAAGAAGTAGCTGGTAAAATGCCCACCTTGGTACAGAGTAACAGTTGGCTTGTTACATCAGATTTAATGGTTAAAATTCAGTAATCAGACAGAGTTATTTGCAAATTCCATTTGTGTTAAGTGTCAAATTTAGTGCTGCAGCGATACCAGTATCAGCCGGGGCGCCGATCCAGCACTAAAATAGTGGTATCGGTATCGGCGAGTACCAATAAATAGGGCACCGATACCATTTCGAGAGCCAAAAGTTTCTTCAAATATTGTCACCCATTCCAGGTAGGCAACAAAAAGTTCTACTGGATTCACTTTGTTTTAGTCTTTTTCCTGCTTCACAAAGGTAGGCAGCAGCTTCAAAAATTATTTTACATCCAAGTATAAATAAGTTCTTCATATACACACACACATCCATTTCAAAAAGAAGGCATCAGTATCGGCCTATACTCCACAGCCAGGTATCAGTATCGGGCGAAAAAGTGGCATCAGCGCAACACTAGTCAAAGTAGAAAATACACAAATAAATAAATTCAGACAGTAGAATTTTTCTAGATCAATAGTTTCAACATAAATGTATAAAACCAACCTTTAAGGTAAGGCACACATGTCAGGAAAGGATAAGGAACCATTGGGAACAATATCCACTGTTGAGTAACTGTTTAAGTTACACGTGGGGGAAAGAATAACCTGCAATTTTGCTCAAATTATCAGTGTTAGTCTCACAATTAGCAATATAATTAAAGTGAAAGGAAAACGTATGGTGAAGTAGAACAAAAATAATAAATCCCAGCCCTTCTGATCATTAGGTTCTTGTATAGGAAAGCGGAACAAAGTCAGAGACATTTCATGCCTGGAATCACATTTTCAAGACCTAAACTTTAGCTGAAAAAATGAGGCGTTGCCGTCTCTTTGAAGATAAAGTATTAAAAGCGCTCTACCTCGTATCACCTTTCGCATTGTGCAGACATTTTATGATTCATGCAAAATACAAGATGCGTGTATTTTTTATGAAAGATTAACATCAGATAAAATCTCAAAGTGATTTGTGCATTATATAGGACCTTTAAATTATTTGGGCTAGTTAGTATTTATTAATAAAAACTGATATCAATTCATGTGTTACTGTAATAATTTAGAAAAATCCAGATGTTCCATGAAAAGAATGTAAATATGCCATAAACTGTAAACAATCCTTTCCATATCTGTTCTAACTTCATATCTTCATAAACAGAAAATATTTGTCCCTGTTGGTCTGAAGTTGAAGAGCAATAAAACCAAAGAAGGAGTTTCACATTTTCGCTCGTTTAAGTCATTTTAGCTGAAGTATGTAGCAGTGAATGAAGTCACGTTTTTACCTTTGCACCTTTGCAAAGAACATGCATTCTCTGCTCCCGCTTTGGGTCCAGGGTGTCGGTTTCCTGCTTGGACTAATATGGCTGAAATAGCTGATTGTTGCCGATCTGACTGATTTTTACCTGTTGATCTGATGTGAAACCTGGAGGTTTGCTCTACTTTTCCCGCCACAGATGCATAAAATGTGATCATTTTCCTTTAGTGCAAATCTCAACATGTTTTGACCCAGTTAACACAAATTAGTTGCAAAGGAAATGAGATTTGTGAACTAATCAAATAACCAAAGCTGACTGGCAAAAAAAAAAGCAAAACCAAAAAACAAATCAAATATCAGTTTGGTCTCATGACCCAAATATTGTTCAATCATATTTTAAAATCATTTGTTTTATCAGGGGAAATTAAGGCCGTAATTGGCCTTAATTTAAACAATAATTAAGGCCTTAATTGGCATTAAAATTATATTTTGTTTATTGTGGCATTTAAAATGCTTTATTAAAAAAAATGTTTATAAAAACAATGTCGTCAGACATATTATATCAAGAAATATTTGTGTGAAACTGCTTCCGGTTGATCGCAAAGCTGTATGTTCAGAAAAGAAGCTTGAGTTGGAGATAAAGCTAGAGAATGGGGGGAAAAAGAAAAGTTCAACAAAAGTGGTTGAAAAACGAGGAATTCGGGACATGGCTACAGCCTGTCGACGGGTACCTGTTGGTGGCATTAAAATTATTTCTAAGAGCATTAAAAGAGCAGGCCAGGAATCCGCTTTCCTTAATACGGAGAAGCAGGTATGCAAAGTTTGTTGTTGTCATTCTTAAAATCCACAAGGTCGTGTATTTTAGAGCTGTAAAATAAATGTTAATAAGTTGGTTTCAGACCCTTTTCTGTCCATCTTCTGCTAAGGCATATAAACCGCAAAGCAATCATGACCCAGAAGCATCACTGAAACCAAACAGTACAGCAGAAAGGTGAAATAAAAAGTGAAACGCAAAGCATGGTGCACACAGTCATAAGCCATCATCCAAAACTTTGAACAGTGAACTGTTTCCTCCAACATCTAAAATAAAATCCTAATAAGTCCAGTTAGCAGCGGGAGATGCAGCAAATGTGTGAAACAAGGGAAACAAAAAAAATCCCTAAGCCAGTGTTTCCCAACCTTTTTTGCCGTGTTTATCCCTTTGTGCATTTTGTCTTACCATGAGTTCCCCTCTCAGTCAAAAGAATTGATGATTTTTCAAAAGTGAACAATAAGTGATTATAAAATAAAAACTATTTTATTAATATTTTAATTTGAGCATTTCAATCTTATTTTATTTCATCTCAAATGAAAAAGTATGTCTCTTAGAAGTTAGTAAGTAACCGAATTAAATACAAAATAAAATCATATTATAAACCTGTATTTACAAAACTGCAGCTCCTCTGAGTAACTCCCCTATAATCACATTTAAACTTGATGAATTGGGAATAAAATGCAGAGCAAAGATTATAGTCAGACTGACTTAATTAGTTTTACTTTGTTTTCATCAAGACACCTGAGTGTGAAAATCAGCTGTTCTCTGCCTCCACTCTGTTCCTCTGCTTGGTTTGGATGTGTGTCAAAGCTGAAGGTGAACTCAAACTGAACAAAAACTTACTTTTGCTTGGTAAAAGCGTGTTTAAATTTTCAACTGGGTCCTTACAAAGCAAAACAGATCCCAGCCCTATTTTATTTTTCTACCTAAGAAATAAAATATTTTCATGTACCCCTTGCAATCCCCTCGTGGACCACTAGGGGTACGATTACCCCCTGTAGGGACTCTCAGCCCTAAGCCACCATCCTTATGATGAAATGTGGCGGTAGAGTCTTGGGAGGCAATATGGAGCCTGTCCTTCTATGATAATCAGTTACGAGACCAACGAGGCAGAGGTTCACCTGTCAGGATGCTGGTGACCTTGAGCTATAACTGAGTAGTTTAAAGTAGATTCATGGGTTAAATCAGTCAAAGTCCAGACATAAAGGCCAAAGGCTCTATACACTCCATTTATAAAGATTCTTCAGTTAAAAAATAGTGAATACCCAATAGTTGTGTCTAAGGTGAAAAGTAGACAAAAGTTGGAACAAAGGATTGTAGTAAATGCAGAATATGTGTGTATATGTCTTTGTCATACTGTCTACAACATCGAAAATAGACGTTTTACTGTACTTTTCTTTACTTTTTTGGGTTTTAAATTAAAAAAAAAAAAGGCGAGGAGGATTTATTTGGTAACGATTCTCCAATTCTCTCTTTGCGTTTCCAGGTTTTGCTCCCGGTTGCCTTAGCGATTCCAGCAAGAAAGAGGAAACCTCTCACCGAGGCAGAGCTGGAGCTCAGACGGCAAAGGAGGCAGGAGGCTGCAGCCAAGAGAGCCAAAATGATGGAGGACAAAAAGAAGGAGCAGCAAGAGGAAAAGCACAGAAAAAAGTGATAACTTGCTGCTGTTCAATCACGCCGTCTGATGTCGTGTTTTATTATTCATGCATTGGTTTGTTACCGGTGATTCATCCAGAATGGCCTGGTGGGAGTCTTGCGGCTATAGGTCGCTTTGCCTGCAGCCTGTGGACAGTGAAGAAGAGGAGAGGAACGAAGAAGAAGAGGACGACAGCAGTGTTTGCTCCACAGACTCAAACACTACGGATATCTGCTATGTTCTTGGGGACGTTACCCATCCCCACACTGCTAAGGGAGATGCTATTATCGTCCACTGTGTTGGTAAGTGCTCCATTTAAGCGTAAGAACATTAAATGCTTTTCATGAAATCTACTCGGTGCATCTTCTGCTACCTTTTCTCTCAACGGTACGTTAATTTCTGTCAAGATGACTCGGGCCGATGGGGCAGAGGAGGCCTCTTTACAGCACTGGAGTTGAGGTCAGATGAACCACGAAAGCAGTACGAGTTGGCAGGAAGGATGAAAGGTAAGAATCACTCAGTTCAAAAGAACAACAAGCAACAATTCAACTAGATATCTTTATTGGTGGTCTGGTGTAGATCAGAATTAAAAGAATTAATTACAAATCTGTTCTTCAGATTTTGAGCTAGGAAATGTGTTCCTCTTCCCCATCGATGACAAGCAGTCGAGAATGAACGGCAGAGATCAGGTACTTTCTGTTCACAGAATGATCTGTGCTTTCCTGCTTGGAAATGCACGCTTCTTTTTTTTCTTTTTTCTTCTTTTTTTTTTTTTTTGCAATATGCACGAAAAACTTTGCAGAATTGAACATAATCAGCACAATGCACCTTGTTTGGGTTGCTGTGTGGTTGCAGACTTGCAGAGTCGATCAGATAATAAGTTAACCTGCTTCAATCTCCTTCCCGTCACCCCAGCTAGCCCTGATAGTGGCGCAGCAAAGAGACAAAGCCAACAACCTGTCTGGGATCCTCCTCAGTGCTTTGGAAGAAGGACTGAAGAGGATTTACTCTGCAGCCAAGAGAGACGGTGGTATGGAGAGGCACAGCACTATGAAGCCGTGCAACACAAAGCTAAAGTCTGCACTCATTTGTCTGTTAGCATGTTGGAAAAACTCATGTTAAGCTGGTGTTTGCGGTACATCAAATGATTTATGTCTTTCTAGAATGGTTGATACTTGTTACGCTTGAACATTCTTAATAGTTTTTTCTGGATTTTCTACTTTACAGTCTCACTTTTTCATTTTAGTTTTTGTTTATATTTAAAGATTAACAGGTCATCTAGGAAGGACATTTTAGCGTCCGGTGAAAGCCCCCTAGAGGGCAGATTACAATGAATAAAATCAGTGAGTAGAGCAATCCAATCCATTTCAGGCATTTAGCCTGAAAAACAGGCCCAACTGTATCATAATATAAGTTTTTGACCTCAGCAGCTGATGCCTCCATATGATGAGGAAAATCTGATAGATCATAGAATTAGCGTTTGAACTAGCAAATAATGCAACACCGATGAGTAGAACATAGCATAGTGAGGAAAAGTTGTCCCTATGTCCTCCTGCAGTCTTAGCCCATAGCAGCATCACTATAATGATGGCTCAGATAACCTGAGCCACTCTACGTTATCAAAAAGGAAGGTGAAAGCTACTAAAGATGGCATTTGTGCCAATGTGTTGCAGAGTTGGTTACTAGTGCTTGGATGTATATTACTTAAGATTTAGGCTTGCTCTATCTTTCTGTTTAGCCAGCGTTCATCTTCCTCGCATCGGTCACTCCACCAAAGGTTTCAACTGGTATGGCACAGAGAGGCTCATCAGAAAGCACCTAGCTTCCAGGGGCATCCCCACTTTCATGTATCCTTTATGTCTCCTAGCTGAAGCCCATACAGAGCACCCTATGAGAGAATTGCTGAAATGATTTCCCCTTAACCTGAATGACAGATATTATCACAGCAGAATCGTCAAGAAAACAGCTTCACCTCAGGTGCCTAATACATCAACCGCTGCCTCTAAAGCACCTTTATTGAGCTCAGGCGGGCCAGATGATGAGGCGGAAACGGAGGCCCCAGGACCCTCAAATCCACAACATAGCTTCAGCCCGGCAGAGCTCCCCAGCTTCATGAAGGGGGTCAGAGTATTTTTCTACAACATTTCTGCATCACAACGGAAGAAGCTGGCCCGCTACCTTATGACATATCCTTTCAAACTTCTTTTTTTCAAACTCTTGTGTGTGCATTAGTCTCTGCATTAGCCAGTTTCAGTAAATGTGTTTTCTATAGAGTGTGAGCAAGCCTTAGCTGCGGTGTACGTATGATGGAGATGAGGAAGACATTATGAGTGAAGAGGTCACCCACATTGTTGCAGAGGTGGAGAACCACATCCAGAAACAGGTTGGCATCTACTCGGTCTTTTCTGTCACTTATCCAAATTTTACTACACAGTACCATAGAGAAGGTTTCACACCCCTTCCATCTTTTTACATGTTGTTGGATTGGAGCCGTCATCTTGAAATTATTCTTTTTGAAATCTGTGCGATAAATAGTAGGTAATCATCAAAAGATAGAAAAATATTTTTTTTATGGTGAATAAAAGTTAAAAGTGTATTTTTTATTTGAAATGGTCTATAGAAAAAAAAAAAAAAAAAAAAAATATATATATATATATATATATATATATATATATATATATATATATATATTTATTATGTGCAAAGACCCACTGGCCATTGAAAGCCCGCCTCTGACTCGGTTCCGTGAACCCCGCCACCGGAGCCCATACTGTGTCGTCACTAGGGGTGGGTATTGCCAAAGAAGTCACGATGCGATTCTATCACGATGCATCACGATCCTTGAATTATTGCGACGCATTGCAATATTTTCTCCTCCATGTTTTTTTTTTTAATTGACTCGGCGCAGTACCCCGAGGCCGGAAATGCTTGTGACACAAGGCAGCGTGCGTCAACACATCCACAGCGACATCTACTGGACTGGAAGTTGTATTACACTTTTTTTTGGCTGATGTTCGCCAACCATTCATGCAATTTTATTTATGAATTTTTTTTTTATTAATAATCGATACTTGGCATCAAGAATCGATGCAGTAGATCACAAAAATTAGAATCACGATGCATCATCATGACGATTATTTTGCACACCCCTAGTCGTCTGCGATGCTTTCATCGAGCTCTGCTGCTCCGCTGTCTGCCACGCCTTGGCCGTCCTCCTCTGACTCCATCTGGCCAAGCCGCTGCCACTCTTGCAGCTGTCACTGCCCTGCCCTCTCAAGGGTTACTGCAGTTTCAAAGGGACCTGCACTCACAAGGTTCCTGTGCTCTTCCAGCACTCAAAGATTTTCCGTGCTCACAAGGGTCCTGCTCGCTCACAGGGATAGCGCGCTCACAAGGTTCCTGCGCACTCACAAAGTTCCTGCACGCTCACAAGGTTCCTTCTCTCTCTCAAGGTTCTTAACTGCTCAAAGGTTCCAGCACTTTCAAAGGTCCCTGCGCTCACACAAGGTCCCTTTGCTCACAAAGTTCCTACGCTCTCAAAGGGTTCTGTGCTCACAAGGGCCCTGCAGACTCAAGATTCCTAGGCCCTCCCCACGCTCTTTAGTTCCTGAGCCCTTCTGGCACTCTTTAGTTCCTGAGCCCTTCTGGCACTCTTTAGTTCCTGAGCCCTTCTGGCACTCTTTAGTTCCTGAGCCCTTCTGGCACACTTTAGTTCCTGAGCCCTCCCGGCGCCTTTTAGTTCCTGAGCCCTCCCGGCGCTCTGTACTTCCTGAGCCCTCCCAGCGCCCTTTAGTTCCTGAGCCCTCCCGGCGCTCTGTAGTTCCTGAGCCCTCCCGGCGCTCTTCAGTTCCTGAGCCCTCCCGGCGCTCTGTAGTTCCTGAGCCCTCCCGGCGCTCTGTAGTTCCTGAGCCCTCCCGGCGCTCTGTAGTTCCTGAGCCCTCCCGGCGCTCTGTAGTTCCTGAGCCCTCCCGGCGCTCTGTAGTTCCTGAGCCCTCCCGGCGCTCTGTAGTTCCTGAGCCCTCCCGGCGCCCTTTAGTTCCTGAGCCCTCCCGGCGCTCTTCAGTTCCTGAGCCCTCCCAGCGCTCTGTAGTTCCTGAGCCCTCCCGGCGCCCTTTAGTTCCTGAGCCCTCCCGGCGCACTTTAGTTCCTGAGCCCTCCCAGCGCTCTTTAGTTCCTGAGCCCTCCCGGCGCACTTTAGTTCCTGAGCCCTCCCAGCGCTCTTTAGTTCCTGAGCCCTCCCAGCGCTCTTTAGTTCCTGAGCCCTCCCGGCGCCCTTTAGTTCCTGAGCCCTCCCAGCGCTCTGTAGTTCCTGAGCCCTCCCGGTGCCCTTTAGTTCCTGAGCCCTCCCGGCGCCCTTTAGTTCCTGAGCCCTCCCGGCACCCTTTAGTTCCTGAGCCCTCCCGGCGCTCTGTAGTTCCTGAGCCCTCCCGGCGCTCTGTAGTTCCTGAGCCCTCCCGGCGCACTTTAGTTCCTGAGCCCTCCCAGCGCACTTTAGTTCCTGAGCCCTCCCGGCGCTCTGTAGTTCCTGAGCCCTCCCGGCGCTCTGTAGTTCCTGAGCCCTCCCGGCGCTCTGTAGTTCCTGAGCCCTCCCGGCGCACTTTAGTTCCTGAGCCCTCCCAGCGCACTTTAGTTCCTGAGCCCTCCCAGCGCCCTTTAGTTCCTGAGCCTTCCCGGCGCTCTTAAGCCCTCCAGCGTTCTCTAGTCTCCTGGGATTCTCTGCGTTTTTAATTTCTCAGGATCTCCAGTGTTCCTTATCTTCTTTAGTTTGCCCTGGCTGGGTAGTTTTTTTTGTTGAACTCTGTTGCTGCTCCGCTGGACCTTTGCCTTCTGCCCTGTGAACTCTCTCGTCTGCACCTGGGTTTTACAGCAGCTCAGCGATACCCTCTGGGGTCCTGTGGATTTATTACAGACTCTGCTTCACCAAGAACTCCCTCTGTTGTCCTGCGGATTACTGCAGCCTCTGTCTCTCTAGGAGCTCTCACAGTTCCCTGTGGATTATTGCAGCTGATGCTCATGTCTACACCTCCACTTCTAGTCCCGTACAGCCTCTGGTTACCTTCATCCACAACTCATTACTTTCAATAACACTTCAAGACTGGCTCTGTGTGTGGTGTGCACTCTGTGTTCATCGAAGCAAAATCCTGACTATATATATATATATATATATATATATATATATATACAGTCCTGCTCACCATTATTGGCACCCCTGAAGTTTAAGTACATATGATGGAATATTTCCTAAAGAATAGACGTAAAAAAGAATGATTGGTCTTCGCAAAAGAGAACCTGGACAAACCTCAAGCCTTCTGGGACAACATTTTATGGACAGATGAAACAAAAGTGGAGCTTTTTGGTAATTCACACCAACAGTATGTTTACAGACGGCGCAATGAACCCTCTAAAGAAAAGAACACCATACCAACATTCAAGCATGGTGGAGGATGCATAATGCTGTGGAGCTGCTTCGCGGCATCTGGTACTGGAGGCCTTGACCGTATCACAGGCATCATGAAATCAGAAGATTATCAAGAAATTTTACAGTGAAACGTCTTGCCCAGTGTAAGAAAGCTTGGTTTGAGGCAAGATAATGACCCAAAGCACACCTCCAAAAGCATGCAGGCATGGTTGAAAGGGAAAAAATAGACTGTTTTAAAATGGTCAGCAATGAGTCCTGATCTCAATCCAATTGAAAATCTTTGGGTAGAGCTAAAATCTTCCATTGGAGAAAGGAACCCTGCAAATGTACAAGGGGTCGAGCAGATTGCAAAAGAAGAGTGGGAGAAAATTCCACCCAAGAAGTGCAAGAAGCTTATAGATAAATATAAGAAATGTTTGGAGGCTGTCATTGCTGCCAACCAAATATTAGGGAGGGGTATCAATATTAGGGCACATGCAGGTTTTCTGTTTTGGCTTTTAGAATTAAAATATTTGTGTTGAAATGGTAACTGTCTTTCTTAAATTATTTTGGACCTTAAATTGAAATATCTTGCTGATAAAACTTTTGAAAATTTCCATTTATTTCTGAAGATATTCACTCAGCTATGCAAAACATAAAGGGGCGCCAATAATGGTGAGCAGGACTGTGTATGTATATATGTATATATATATATATATATATATATATATATATATATATATATATATATATATATATATACTGTACAATAAAATGTCTTATTTGATATAATTGATCATTAGCATCTGATTGTAAAGATGCTTTGTATCCTTTTCCACTAAATGTTAACCAAAGGGATGGTTTTAATGCAGAGATTGAATTTCGTTGCTTTGTACTTGTGACAGTGTAATGACAAAAGTTGATTCTTCTTCTTCTTCTAAATGTCCTGAGATACACAGAAAAACAACATACTCTGAATATGCTAGGCAGCTTAAAGGAATAGTACACCCAAAACATGATTAGCCTTCATTTTCTACTCACCCCCATGCTGAACAACACTCTGGAGTACTTTTTTGATATCTCAAATGCATCTGGAGATCTGGGAGGCTTCTTGCTGTCTGCTGACATTCAAATAATGGAGGTCTATGGTGCCCGAGACAGAAAGGTCCATAAAAGTCCACAAAAAACGTGTCAATATTCCTCCATACTGCTCGTCCAATGTATTCCAAGTGTCCTGAGTGGGTAGCATCCATAATTTACTCGAAACGAAGTAATTTAGAATGTTTTTAGAGCATAAACAGTAGTGTATAGGATTTCCTGAAAGCGCGTTCACGATTCTACGGAAGCCGGCAGACCAAACCAGATGAAAGTGCGCATTCAGCGTCTGCTCTGCCAATAATGCAAGCGTAGAAGAAGAAATGTGCTGTTTACCTGTGCAAAGAAAGAAACAACGAAAGAAAAATGTCTGAGGACTTCAGTGTTGAGGAAGAGCATGAGTTCTTTGCCGAGCTGAATGCGCACTTTCGTCTGGTTTGGTCTGCCGCAGTTTCCGTAGACTCGTGAACGCGCTTTTAGGATATCCTATACACTACTGTTTATGCTCTAAAAACATTCTAAATGACTTTGTTTCGAGTAAATTCTGGATGCTACCCACTCAGGACACTTGGAATACATTGGACGAGCAGTATGGAGGAATATTGACACGTTTTTTGTGGACTTTTATGGACCTTTCTGCCTCGGGCGCCATAGACCTCCATTATTTGAATGTCAGCAGACAGCAAGACGCCTCCCAGATCTCCAGATGCATTTGAGATATCAAAAAAGTACTCCAGAGTGTTGTTCAGCATGGGGGTGAGTAGAAAATGAAGGCTAATCATGTTTTGGGTGTACTATTCCTTTAATGCTAACCTGGTTTTACTCCATATTCATGACCACCGTATACTATAAGGGTTGAGTATCAGACTCTTAAGGACAATATGTTTATGAAATAGCATTCATATATGAGATTAAACAACGTATGTTGGATGATCATTGAATTATTTTTCATATTCGTATTGGCTCCCATTGAGCAATACATTTGGGAAAGGAGAAATCTCTGAAAATAATCCAGTTTAGACTTCCAGTATAGACTGGGGGTATGGAGCAGTCATAGATGGGAACAGATGGGTTCCTCTCATAAAGTGGGCAAACAGTTCTATGTTTTTATAAAGCTGGTAGAGACATACTGAAACACGTTTTTCTCTATTTTTCTGTTGATTAAACAATTGAAATACAATCATGTTTGGGGTTTTAAGGGGGAAATTAAAGATCAGCATGTATGAAACTTTTAGAAGACTAAATTTTCCTTCTTACCTGTGTGAACCAGGAGCTTCAGGAGCTTCTCCGTCAGTACCAGCAAGCTGTTCCCGTGAAGATGACCTGGCTGGAGTCCTGCTTCTCCAAACAACAAAAAGTCAACACTCTGCACTTTCAACATCAGTTCTAAGAAGACTCGCACTGTTGTTATTGTAACACATTTTTTTAAACTAACAAGAATGTTGGGTGATGAAAACTACAAGCCAGTAGATTAAAAACTGTTATGATTTATTTTTATATATATATATATATATATATATATATATATATATATATATATATATATATGAGAAGCAATTAAAAACAAATTCTGCTGCTGCATTATAAATTAAATTAATTCAATGAGGGAAAGGTGAATGTTTCTAACGGCACAAACCTCAAAATTCAATATGTGGCTGCTGTGCATGTCAGTGGAGACATGCAGGGATGATGCATTCATTTCTCCTTCCTGTAATTTGTATCTGATGAGGTCTTCCCAGCACAAACATACTTGGACAATCTTCATTTATGAACATGTTCTTGGTGTGCCTGAATGTGCAGATGCATTCTATATTGTCAGAAATGCATTGAATTCACAGCTACAGGTGTATCAGAAACGGCACCAAGTTATCCAGTATTTGGTGCTCAGATCACTGGTTTCCTTTTTTTGTCTGGGAAAAAAAAGGAAACCAGTGATTTAAAAAATAAAACAAAAGTATGTGCTTTCCAATAGAACAAATGTAAAGAAAAAATCAAAGAACAAATGAAAGATCTTACCAAAATCTAAAGTGTCATTGTCCCTCTCTCTGTGCAATGGGTGAGGTTGGGTTTGTCAGTTGCCAAGAAATATTTTTCTGCAGACTCACTTGTATGTACGGCATAGTGGGGATCATGGTGTGGGCCTGTGCATTGAAGCCTTTTCATATTTTAGTCAAAGACTAGACTGTGATTTATTTTTAAAATGTCTGTGGTGATCAAATCAATTTCAAAAGGTAATAATCTTTTTCCATTTTTTAAATATAGTATTGCTCGTTTAAAATAAAATCTGAATTCTTCCAACCTTTTATTTGATTGCTTTAAACAAAATGCCATCTGTTAAAGTTTCCTCCCTTTAGCTGAAATCTAAAAACAGGCCGGTGGAAAAAAAAAAAAAAGATACAATCTGCCAATCCAGAAACAGACTGAACATTCGAAATAGAGGAAATTCAACAAACACAGGAGCAAGAGATTCATGGTTTGATTTTCTGTCAGCTGGATTATTTAATGGACTTAAAATATGTTAAGAACAACAATCGTACCCAGGGCAACACAAGAGTTCACACAGTATATCTTTGTTTTGATGTATTCCTGTATAATCTGTATACAGTTTTCATATTTTTTTTTTATTTTATAGCCACTCATATATATATATATATATATATATATAATTTATAGTCAGTGCATACATAGTATCTGTGCACATGTTAATAAATATATCCTGTATAGAACTTCTGGATAGATGGAAGCTACATTTTGTTGCTTTGTTTTTGTGATAGAGTATAGACAATAAAGTTAAATTCTATTGTATTTTCTCTGGTTACCTGCTTATTTTAGAATTTATTTTGATGAATAGTTAAACCAACTTATTTTAACTCAAACTCGGGTTCTAAAACCAAATCTCATTTTCCAGATGATCAGTGGGGTTTAGAAAGAAGTCACTGTTTCTAAACTGTTGCACCCATAGGTGAGAAGGAAATACTTACATTTAGTAATTAGTTACATTTACTTGAGTAACATTTTCAAAGAAAACATACTTATGGGAGGAGTTGTACTATATTTTATACTTTTACTCAAGTATTATTCTTGTGAAGTATTACTACACCTACTTTAGTAAAATCTCTGTCTAATCTGCTGTCTGTAACTGTAACTAGTCAGAAATCAGGTAAATGTAAAGTAAACTGTAAAGATTGCCATACATATTTTTTATTTTGGAAAAAATGGACTCAGAAAAGTGTTTCTTTGTTTCTAGACAGGGGCCAACAGGGGCCCGTGCCCCGTAGAACTAGTCCTGGCCTCTTATGGCCCCTGTACTGAAAACACACACAACAAAATGAATGCAATTAGCAGATGCAATTATTAATTAATAAATAATTATTATTAATACTTTTTTAGATCTGTGTTTGCAGTGTAACTAAATCAATGTCTAATGATCTTATTCGATGAAAGAAGAGCCTTTTCCTGATTTTTACCTTGGACCAATTTAATATTTTGCCTGGACAATTTAACAACTATTTAGAAATTGCAAGCAGCCTTAGCTTCACCTGTTTTTTATCCGTTTGATCAAGTGTGAAACCTGGACTTTGTGGCTCATTTATAATACTAAACACTCTTGTTTTATTTATTTTTTGTGTGTTTGTGTTATTCTTTATTTCTAAAACACCGGCCCCATCATGCCCCCCTTATATATTTCGTCTAGAACGAAATGGTTTTCTTTTGCTTTCATTTTTTATTTTGTCATTTTATTTTTAGTTAGTTTTTAAAATATCAGGAATTGTATAACTGATTCCATCATTTCTTAGATGGTATTATACTACTTGAGTAACTTTAAAAAAATAATTATTTTTTAACTGTTAACTATTTCTAATTTTTTTAAACGTTTACTTGAATAACATGTTTAAGTTGTGCTAATCTTTACTTAAGCAGAAGTCTTTATGTCTGTATATTTATACAGTTTTATAAGGGCCTCTAATATTAATTATGTCATTTGTTCTTTTGTGTTTTTTCTTACTAATATACTTTATTTATACAAACAAGATATGTGGGCTGCTATAGGGTACTTTCCCCTCCCAGAAGCCCTCCACTTAAGAAACCGTAAATGATACAGTATTATTAATTTGCGTGTTTTGAATGAATGAATAATTACTTTATTTCGATTTGAAAACAAAAAATAAAATTAGATTTTTTCAAAAGAATCCATCAGACAGCAACTGAAAAAGGAATAGGCTGAAGCCACAAGGCTTATTTTCCTATCCTGTACCATCATAAGAATAATTCACAATAAAACATAATTTTTTTGTTATTTAACCAGGGGGGAAAAATCCCATTGAGATTAAAAACCTCTTTTTTTAAGGGAGTCCTGGCCAAGAGGCACCAAAATTACATAATAAACAGAGATACATTCAATTAAATGACAGGTACATAAAAAAATATCAAGTAAAACAATTACAGATCATTGAGGCTGCTTCAAATTCTTTCACTTTCAACTTAAAAGCATTTAAAAATAAAAACTCAGTCAACTTCCAGTTTCTTTGTAAAAAATTCCACACACAAGCTGCATAGCTAAAGGCTTTCTTCCCTAGTTCTGTGCGGCTAAAAGGAACAATGAGCAACAGCTGATCGTTGGATCTCAGGGCATAAGAGGCCATGCTTTTCTGTCTGAGTAAAGTAAAAATGTAAGAGGGCAGTAATCCAAGAAGGGCCTTGGAAATAAAAGTGTACCAATGACACTGCCTTCTCGTAGAGAGGGAAGGCCATCCCACCTGAGGGTACAGGTCACAGTGATGTCATGGCTCCACAGTTTGTGATGAACCGTAATGAAGCATGGGAAACAGAGTCCGACATTTGAAGACATGAAGATGTAGCATTCTTATAAAAAAGGTCACCATAATCTAAGACCGATAAAAACGTGGCAGAGACAAGGCGCTTTTTTACTCCAAAAGAAAAACATGCATTATTATGAAAGAAGAAGCCCAGTTTAACTTTTAATTTCTTCACAAGTTTATCAATAAAAGGTTTGAAGGTGAAGGAGTCATCGATTACAATTCCAGGGTTTTTTATTCATGTACCACCTCAATGACATTCCCTTCCAGAGTGGAAAACTACTGGAAGGGTTAGAGGCACCTTCCTATGTTTTGAAGACAACATTAACTTTGTTTTGTCAGCATTAAGAAATAATTTAAGATTAATAAATAAATACTGTACAGCAACAAAGGCTTTCTGTAGGGAATGAATAGCCTGTTCAAGAGATGACCCAAAGCAATAATAATGGTATCATCAGCATAAAAATGTATATTGGCATCAGAGAAATTTTGTCCAACATTGTTGATGTACAAGATAAAAAAGAGGGGGCCCAAAAAAGATTGCTAACCAGTTAGCACCTTAGTGCTAGTAGGTTCCCAATGGGAAATTTAATTGGGACCAAGTAGCACTAAATTGGTGACTTACAAAGAACACTGTGAAGGAACGCTATGGACAGCAGAAACATGCAAGAGGAGGAGAGTTTTGTGTCGGAGGTCGTGGATGAGTCTCCTCCGTCATCCATTTTTTATTTAGAGGAGGAAAGCGGGGAAGAAGATGTTGTGGAAGAGGACGCCAGGGCGCCAGAAGCTTGGTTTGGTGTAGAAGGCTTCCAGCCGTACATGTTTGAGCCCTTGCCTCGCAACGCTGCCAGTTCTGTTAGCTCTACGCCTGCTGAAGACACAGACGTCCATCCCCGTGAACACTGGGACGGAACTCAATGGCAGAGGTGTCGAAGTACTTTGTTACTGTACTTAAGTACACTTTTTAGCTATCTATACTTTACTCCATTACTTATTTTTCTTCCTACTTCTGACCTCTACTCATTACATTTTCACACAAGTATCTGTACTTTCTAATCTTCCATTTTTAAAACAAAAGTTACTCATTACTCTTGGCTTTGGCTTAATGTTTATAAATATTTATTTCCCGTCATGTGCTCCATCCAATGCAGATCATTGGCACCATCCACATCTAGTCAAAACTAGTGTAACTGGATGAGTCATAGAACGCAAACACTAATTGGTTAGCTAAAGGAAATCATCAGAAGCAAGCAGGAGTTCTTCAAACTGCAAACGTGAATTGTCTATGCCATGCTACAATGTCGGATTCAGACAAAGATGTTGAAATGTCTGAAAGGTCGGACACAGGCGAGAGGGTATCGGGAGACGGAGACGAGGACCAACAAGACCTCCCTCATCCTTGGCCCTATCTCAAAGAATTATATTATATATATATCTATATATATATATCTATATATATATATAGATATATATATATAGATATATATATACATATATATATATATACATATAGATATACATATATAAACATAGATATATATCTATATATATATGTATATATATCTATATATACATATATATATATATATATACATATAGATATATACATAGATATATATCTATGTTTATCTATGTATATATTATATATACATATATATAATATATATATCTATATATATATATATATATATATATATATATATATATATATATATATATATATATATATATATATATATACACTCACCGGCCACTTTATTAGGTACCCCATGCTAGTGACGGGTTGGACCCCCTTTTGCCTTCAGAACTGCCTCAATTCTTGGTGGCATAGATTCAACAAGGTGCTGGAAGCATTCCTCAGGGAGTTTGGTCCATATTGACATGATGGCATCACACAGTTGCCGCAGATTTGTCGGCTGCACATCCATGCGAATCTCCCGTTCTACCACATCCCAAAGATGCTCTATTGGATTGAGATCTGGTGACTGTGGAGGCCATTTGAGTACAGTGAACTCATTGTCATGTTCAAGAAACCAGTCTGAGATGATTCCAGCTTTATGACATGGTGCATTATCCTGCTGAAAGTAGCCATCAGAAGTTGGGTACATTGTGGTCATAAAGGGATGGACATGGTCAGCAACAATACTCAGGTAGGCTGTGGCGTTGCAACGATGCTCAATTGGTACCAAGGGGCCCAAAGAGTGCCAAGAAAATATTCCCCACACCATGACACCACCACCACCAGCCTGAACCGTTGATACAAGGCAGGATGGATCCATGCTTTCATGTTGTAGACGCCAAATTCTGACCCTACCATCCGAATGTCGCAGCAGAAATCGAGACTCATCAGACCAGGCAACGTTTTTCCAATCTTCTATTGTCCAATTTCCATGAGCTTGTGCAAATTGTAGCCTCAGTTTCCTGTTCTTAGCTGAAAGGAGTGGCACCCGGTGTGGTCTTCTGCTGCTGTAGCCCATCTGCCTCAAAGTTCCACGTACTGTGCGTTCAGAGATGCTCTTCTGCCCACCTTGGTTGTAACGGGTGGTTATTTGAGTCACTGTTGCCCTTCTATCAGCTCGAACCAGTCTGGCCATTCTCCTCTGACCTCTGGCATCAACAAGGCATTTCCGCCCACAGAACTGCCGCTCACTGGATGTTTTTTCTTTTTCGGACCATTCTCTGTAAACCCTAGAGATGGTTGTGCGTGAAAATCCCAGTAGATCAGCAGTTTCTGAAATACTCAGACCAGCCCTTCTGATACCAACAATCATGCCACGTTCAAAGTCACTCAAATCACCTTTCTTCCCCATACTGATGCTCGGTTTGAACTGCAGGAGATTGTCTTGACCATGTCTACATGCCTAAATGCACTGAGTTGCCGCCATGTGATTGGCTGCTTAGAAATTAAGTGTTAACGAGCAGTTGGACAGGTGTACCTAATAAAGTGGCCGGTGAGTGTATATATATATACATATATGTATACATATAGATATACATATATATATACATACAGTAGATATCTCTCTCTCTCTCTCTCTCTCTCTCTCTCTCTATATATATATATATATATATATATATAGAGAGAGAGAGATATCTACTGTATGTATATATATGTATATCTATATGTATATCTAAATGTGTATATATATATATATATATATATATATATATATATATATATATATATAAATGTATATATAAAATATGTAAAGCAGTCGCCCCCGGTGTGTGAGCCAAAGTGTGGGAGCATGGAGGAGGAGGAAGGAGGAGTTTGAGCGTCATTGCGCTGAATAAAGTGCGCTCCCAGATGAAGCTGCGCTCTGAGATCCGCCTGGCAGGAGGAAGGACGCAACTAAAACTTTACAATCACTCTCACTTCCGGGCTCCACACACTCTTTTGCCTTGAAAATATATATATTTATTCATCAATTTTTTCCTTTAATATATGAGAATACACCGTTTTTTCTGAGTGACCTGCTGAAGAGATTTGGTTTTTTCTTAATTCGATCATCGACGGTAAGTTTTACTGTCATCTCTGGCTTTTATTAAGTTTGTTTCGCATCTAGATGGTCTTAATTCTCCTGTTTGCTAGAAAAGAGCGCAGGAAGTGCGCCACGGAGACGCAGTATGTGGGTCAGCCTCAGTGGAAAGCTTTACCCACAGAGAGGCTTTCAGCTTCATTTACAGGAATCCAGAGGGGCTGTTGGAGGATAAACCCACCTAGAAGCAGGTTACACAACCCATAGAATATAGACCTAGATGCTGATTAGAATAGAAAGACCACTGATTTATTTTCCATCAGTAGAGGAGCTGCTAAATGTCAGGGGGCATTTAAACACATGGTGCTTTAATCTAGTCATGAATTGCCCACACCTAAAATTATACATTCATTTTTGTTTTTTAGAAAGTAAAAAAGTTGACTGCTGAAAAAAAAATATCTCTAAAGATTGTTTTTCATTTACTTTATTGTTCTAACATTATAAGCTGTCGCTTGAAATGTTTTGAATTAATCAAAATTGGTTTAAATTTACAGTGAATTTAGAAAAAAAAGTTTCCTTTTGAATTTTCTTGTTTTTTTTGTTTGTTTTTTTAGGCATTACACTTTTCAGTATCAGATTTTAATCTCAGACAGATGAAAACACTTTATTTAGAAGTTAGGATGAGAAAATGCTGAATGTTTACTTTATTTTTTTAATTTAATGAGGGAGAAAAAGCTTTAAATTAACCTAACCTTGTGTGAAAAACAAACATCTGTGGTAACTGGAAATGAGACGTTTACATGTCTGTGGGGGAATTTTGGCCCAGTCTTCTTTACCAAGTTGTTTTGATTTTGCACACATGAGTAACTGGATCACTTCAAAACCTTATTTATTTTTTTAATCCAATCAGCAGCTGACATGCTGACATGACAACAAAGCAGCTAAAGACCATCATGCTGCCACTACCATGTTAAACTGTTATTTAGATGCTGCTTTTATGAAAGTCCATTTTAGTTTTACATAGAGAAATAATGTAAGGAACACCTTCTAAATTTGTACTTTTCTCCAAAAGGTTTTTATTTCCTTGTAGCAGAATTGAAAAGATCTCTATGATCTTTTTTTCAAACGGCGATGTTGGGACTACCCCATGGATGCCACTCTTTACCCATTCTCTTTCTTATGGTGGAATTATAAACGTTGACTTTGACTTGTATAAGGAAGGCCTGTTGTGCTTTAGGTGTTGTTTTCAGGTTTTACTTTGAGGGGTCATTGAGTCATCATGGCTCTTCCATGTGGGTAATGGCTCTCACTGTGGTTTTAAAATAATAATAATTGAACTTTTTTAATCTCACACTTGAGAAATTCACTCTGCATTTAACACTTCCCCTTAGGGAGCAGGGGGCTGCCATTGTGGGGCGCCTGGGGAGCAGTGTGGGGTAAGGGTCTTGCTCAGGGACCCAGAGTGGAGGCTGTGGGGATCGAACCGGGTACTTCCTTCTCAGAGCACAAGCGCACTGCTCTAACTACTAGGATAAAGCTTGTTTGCCAGAGCCACAAAACTTAAGGAATGGTGATCTAACCCCGACCAAACTCACAGACCTTTCTTTCCAGGAATGGAATAACCTGGTGTTTGCTCAGACGTCAACATATAACTGGGGGTAATCGCAGTTAAAACATGATTTAACAAGAATAATATCATACATTAGATATAAATCTAGTGTTGCACCGATATCAGTATCAGGCGGGGCACCGATCCAGCACTAAAATGGTGGTATTGGAATCAGCGAGTACCAACAAATAGGGCACCGATACCATTTTATTCAACTATTGTCATCCATTCCAGGTAGGCAATAAAAAGTTCTACTGGATTCACTTTGTTTTAGTCTTTTTTCCTGCTTCACAAAGGTAGGCAGCAGCTTGACAAAGCCATGATGGCAATTATTTTACATCCAGGTAGAATGCAGTTCTTCATAAATACGCATCAATTTCAAATAGATGGTATCGGTATCGGCCAATACTGCACAGCCAGGTATCGGTATCGGCAGCGGCGTAGGAAGCGGGGGGGACGGGGGGGACATGTCCCCCCGAATATAAAAGCCAGGTGGATATGTCCCCCCCCAAAAATTGTACCGCAAAATATTAGATTTTGACATTTTTTAACTAGCGTGCTTTTATTTTGAAGGCGCAGCATAGCGTTACGTCACTGTACTCCCCCTCCCCTCTCTGAACTGCTGAGTGAGAGTGTTTGAGCACTCAGGAGGGAGGGAAACAGCATACAGAAGTCAGAAACTTGTGAAAGAGGTAAAATGGTCTGTCGGGATGCTGCCTATTTATAACGTCTTTGTTGTCAGTTCACTTTCATATATAGAAACTGAATCTTTTTGGTTTAGTCATCTTAGTCTTGTACGAAAGAGGATTAGGGCCACTGGAAAAAAAAAAAGTTAACTGATTTTTAAATTTTTTTTTAGTTTAACATGGGTAAAAAAGTAAGAATTCTGACTTTTCTCAGAATTCTGACTTTAATCTCAGAATTCTGACTTTTTTCTTCTGACTTTTTTCTCAGAATTCTGACTTTAATCTCAGAATTCTGACTTTTTTCTTCTGACTTTTTTCTCAGAATTCTGACTTTAATCTCAGAATTCTGACTTTTTTCTCAGAAATCTGACAGATGATTAAGATTTCTAATCAATTTACAGTGTTTTTTTTTTTTTTTGGGGGGGGGGGGGGTACTATACAGATATATAAAAACAAGAATGTCTAACTAAAAAATAACCAGAATATATGTTTAGAGTAAAGACTGACTACTTGTGTTTACACAAGCACACAATTTCAAATCTGCTGAGCTTGCTGTGCAAGAAAATGTAAAATATACGTATAAAGAAATATAACAGGAAGTACTGCTAAAACAAACTAAATGTTAAATAATGTAGATATTGGTTTAAAAAATTCTTCAGATTTGGAGATTTGGAAGGAATACATAATTTTGAAATTAATCAACAAATCTGGTAAAAAATAAATAAATAAAAAATAAAAGTTGCACTTTTTTACTTGAGGAATTTGTTGAATAACTTCATAATTATGAGTTTAACTAGTTGGAGGTAATGCTACACTTCTCTGCTTCCTGTCCTGCTCATAAAAGGTAAACATTATAAACCCACCATTCATTTTCTACACTATTTGGAAAACACAACACAAATGTAATATAACAAAAGTATGTTTAAAAACAAACATGTTAGCATCAAGCCATAGCCATGTCTGTTTTAGAGACTAGCTCTCTTGTTTTAATGACCTTCTGCTCCTCCATTTATAAGGGGGACCCCTCGGGCACATCAAAAGTTGCCTAATTCTGTAATTTTTCACCAATATGTCACTGGCCATCTCAAACAACTCACATCTTTATCAGTGAAGCTGAGTGCTCCACATCTCTACCTTCATGGTGCCCATCTACATTAAGATCCAAAATTCTGAGATTAAAGTCAGAATTCTGAGAAAGAAGTCAGAATTCTGAGATTAAAGTCAGAATTCTGAGAAAGAAGTCAGAATTATGAGATTAAAGTCAGAATTCTGTGAAAAAAAGTCAGAATTCTGAGAAAAAAGTCAGAATTCTGACTTTTTTCCTGTATTAAACTGAAATAAAATTTAAAAATCACTTAACTTTTTTCAGTGGCCCTAATCCTCTTCCGTAGTCTTGGGCTGATCACTCATCCAATATTTAACTGCTAACTTTCTCTAGATGTTTGCCACGCTAGCCAAAATGTAATTTTTTTTTATATATCTCATTTCAGTACAATGCCACCACCAACTAAAAGGCTGAAACAGCAGTAGGACTTACTCAGATTTTTAAAAAAGAGAAACGTCAGTGTGAGTAACAGTCACCTAACACAACTTGTGTTGAAATTAGCCCGGTCTGGGATTTTTTATTTTTTGTGTGGTTTTGATTCGCCGAAATGGACAGATGTTATACCTGCCGCGCTCCTGATCGTTAGTTAAAACCACAGGGAGAATTAATTTTAATTCTTAGCAGCGAACTGCTGCACAACCACTAATTAACCAACTAATTAACTTCTGCACCTTTATTTCCTCAAATAAACTGCTGGCTCCTCTTTTTAGACTATAAACAGATTAACACAACATTGACAACTCTGTAGTTTTCTCTGTTCTGTACTGCAAATTGGAATTAAAGACGCCATTTCTACCAAAGGTCGGGACAGACTGGCGCACCAGCACCTCCCGACCCCACTAAGGGACAGGGTGTACAGAAAATGGAAGGATAGATGGATTTCTACCAAAGATTTAGAATGCGTTTTTGAACCAGATGCTTCAAAGCGCCCTGTCCATAATTCTTCACCACACTGTCAGCTCCCTCTGTCAGTCAATCTATATAAATTCATTTTTGACCATTATTGCAAGTTTGACAAAATAAAACATATCAAACTTTGCACTTCTGTGGCCTACTGAATTGTTTTTAATCCAACTGAAATATTAGATTTTCTAGTGCGTATGCGGACACTAAATATGCCAAGGGCTGAAGCCCTTGAAAGACATCTCCCTTTGCTTAATAAAAGACTCCAGTCATTTTGTTTGGTGATATGCTCACATCTTATGAACAAATGCATTATGTAAATTTTAAATGCATTATTTTTGCAAGACACATTTATAAAGGAATAAAGTAAAAGATTAAATAGCCTTTTTTTAAAGTAGCGTACTTAAGACATGTTTCTGTTGAATATTTACGAATCTCAGATTTCCGACATGTGTCCCCCCCAATTGTAAACATATTCCTACGCCCTTGGGTATCGGGGCCAAAAAATGGCATCAGTGCAACACTATATAAATGATTTATATAGTGTGATTTATAATAAATCATATTCAATTTTAATATAGGATCAGTTTGCCTTTAATTAGCCAAATTAGGAGTGTTTGAGGAGTTTATTTTGATAAATAACAACCATGGCTTCCTGATTCCCATGCATAGGTCGACTTCGCCGATGCTAACCACTCAACTTTTAGAGAAAGTCCCCTATGTGGAAGAAACTTTCTCTTGTCCCGCTATGTTCTCATGCAAATCAAACACACACATTCTAACACGAGTGTGGGCTGATAAAAAGAAAAAGAAAAGCAGATTATGCAGCACTGTCTATACCGACCTTTGCATCAGATATCTGGCTCTCATCTCTTTTTATCCTCTACAGAAATTCAAACACATCTTAAAGGAGACACACACACATGGATGTCAGAAGGAGTAAGCCCAACGATGCTGCCCACCTCGGTCTGCTCGCTGTCTGCTCCAAATAGGTGAGCTGAACAACAACAGGAGCTCTGTGCAGAGGCTGCTGCTAGGGCTCACTCTTACTTTTTGTTAGGTTATGCAGGCCTTTTTTTCATCAGGAAGTTGTTGAAATAAGTTCCTGTAGATCTTTTTTTTTTAATAAATTGTGATTTGGGTTGCAGAAAATGTGCGATTTTCACTTTTCAGGCAGAGAAAGGAAGAATGCAAACGTGTTGCTGGTTTCTGTAGAGATGACAAACTCAGATAGAGATTATTCATCTCTTATAAACAGAACTTAAAACTAATTGAGAAATTATTCAGCAGCCAAATAATTACAGTAATGGTAGAACGAGATGGGAGTTATATTGTCTTTTTCATTTGTCACTTAGAAATTATAACATAATTACATCAAAACATAATTAAAAGATAATTTCCCACATTTTTCTCCTAACAATGCACCAAAGTTTCTTAACTTGACATGTGCAATAATGGAATGCTTAATTATCAGACAAAAATTAATAACCTTTAATAAACACATCGGATTAAAATAATAATAATTCTGTTTCAGTTGGTTGTAACTCAAAAAACTATAAGAAAAAAAATCGTTTTAAGCTGATTTTACACATAACTATACATTAAGCTATAAGGATGGTTTTCTATTCATTATGAGGTTAAAGTAGATGAACATTTCCTGCTGCTAGTGATTTAAAAGTGATTTAAGGCTGTATGGTGAAACTGCACGTGTAAAACTGACATTTCATTGTAGTATCATAGCGCAATAGTCTAAGACAGTGATTCTTATTTGTTTTTTGAAATGATCTGCTCAGTAAGAACCCAAGCTTCAATTTACCATAATACGGAGATATATCAATTCAATTCAATTCAGTTTATTTATATAGCGGTAATTCAAAACACATTTTATCTCAACGCACTTTACCATCCAACTAGATCATCCAGTCAAATTGTTTTAGCGTTTTCTCTTTAAGAAAAACCAGTTGATTGCATCAACTCATTGACTGCAATGCAATCCTTCACACTAAGCATGCTTGGAGCGACAGTGGAGAGGAAACACTCCCTTTTAACAGGAAGAAACCTCCAGCAGAACCAGGCTCAGGTATACGTAAACCAATGCTACAGAACTGGTTCCTTATCCATTTGTTGTTTAAACAATTATAAATTACAAGACAAATAAAGATTATCTTTGTCGTCTGTCTTGATGCACAGTTTGGTTGAAGAACATGATTAAGTTTTGTGTCTGTTTAGTTGTTCCAATAAACATAAAGTCCTCAAAACTTCAAGCGGTTAAGTCTGAGGATTTTAATGTCTGAATGCGTGATTTATCTGATCCAATCTTTAACACATATACTACTGTTAAAGCTTCGTTAGTCAGTTATTAGCTAGCAATGCTAATAGCCGTTAGCTTTGTCAAAGAACCCTGCAGTTTGCATATTTTACTAGTTTTCTGTTACAGAATATGGTTATTGTATGTTTATGTCTTTCAATTTTACTTTTAGAAACTGATATTAGTAAAAACAAAAAAAAAGTGGCTGTTTTGATTTCGTGTTTTGAACTTTCCTAAGTTATGATTTTAGACACGGCAAAAGAAAACAAGTCACCTATAGAAATCTCAGGACAGATATCACGTGTAAGTGGTGAGAGGCTGTAACAGGATCACAATGCTTGAAATGATAATCACTTTATTTGGATATTCGAGCTGAGATTTCGCTGGATGATAGGCCTTGTTTTGACATGTCTGGGAAACGATCTGAAAACATGTTATTCTGGGCTGAAGCAGCCATGTCGCATTTGCTGCTCCTGTTAAAGAAGTCACCATGTCAGCTTTTTGAATGAGAACAAATGGGCTTTTTTTCCCTTTCTTTTAAACTAACCGGTTTTTCTTATATTTGGAGAAGAATATAAAAAAATCTAATAATTTTGAAAAGTTTAGTCTTTCCTTTTAAACTAAAGAGAAACACATATTTAATTGTTATCCACCTGTTTTTTTTTGTGTTTGTTTTGTTTGTCGAATATCTAAAAAGAAAATCTAATGACTCTGATGCTGTTTTTCCAGATGAGCCAGGGCCAGTGCAAAAACTAATAAAAAAAAGCTAAAATTTCCTTTAACAAAAGTCTGTTTTTCGTTGGTTTGAGCACTTAGAAAAGATATTTTCCCAATGTTTTTGTTCTAAGACAAGATAATAATAAAAATTACACTTATTCAAGAAAACTTGACTCACTTAGATGTTTTTTTTTTGCAGTGAGTCTCTTGGTATGATGACGTTAGGTAAAAATACTACAGTTGCACAATATTAGAAAATGAGGTCAGCTGCGATGAATGTCTATTTTCCTCTTTCCTCACTTTCTATATCTGAGCTTCCATTGCTTTCTGATCTTAGCATTGTGGGCCCCCTCTATTTTGCCCAGTGTTAGTATATGCTACTTAACTCATTACAATTGATTATATATTACATAAGCATACAAAAATATGCTTTTCATTCACAATGAATGCACTCTATTAACAGTTAATTACAGTATTATGTTTTGCACGCTCAGATATTGTGCTGACAGCTTGTTGCGCAGCCCTGAAATACTTTTAGGGGTAAAATGTATGCAAAAATGTACAAATTTATTGCGCTTCATTATTCCTAGTGCTGCAAATTGATGATAGATTTAGAATAATGATCCGGAGCATGTTTTTATTGACATTTTTATTTTATTACATAAGCTGAAAGTTGCTGCTTTTGCTGTCCCTCAGAACCAGCCTGCAGTCTGCTGCTGAACAGACCTGCCACCCCCAGACTGCATCAAATAGAATAGAAAATCCCTTTATTGTTCCACAATGGGGACATTCGGGTGTTTAGAGCAGCAAAAAGAATCTAGAAAAAATGGTCACACAAATGTGGACCTTAGAAAAATGTATAAAAATAATATAATAGTGAAGAGTTAAAAGATAAACAATAAAATGTTGTATTGTAAAGTGTTTTAGCAATATAAAACTGCAGAATAAATAACCAATGTGAAGCTATGGACATCGTAAATATGCAGCATTGTAGTTTTAAAAGAGGATAAATTATTTCATACAAGTTATTATTGGGGGTTAAAGCTTTCTATAACAAAATGTTTCCAAATGAACAAATGCAAGTCTTCCCTATAAGCAGTATAAAAGTGTAGGAGTCTTCTTCAGCCTGATGAACAACAGCGGAAAGCAGACTTTCAGCTTTCTCTGATTTTCATCTAAATAAAAATCACTTCAAAGTGTTTGAGGGCCATGAAATGACCTTTTTAAACCTTTTTAGCGATAAGCAGGTCATGTCTTTTGCCTGATCAGCATTCAGAGGTCAAAGAATCGCCAGCAGCGCCTTCTTGTTTTTCTGTTCTCCTCATTTTTGTCTGTAGTGGTTTCTGTTTGAAGCACAGGTCACAGTTTCGCCTGTTTTTGCTTCTACTTTGGGGTTTAGTAGCTCTAGCTTTAGTGTTAACAGGGTAAATTGGTGATACTTCAGACATCTGAGAAGCATCAGGTCTGTTTATTGTAAGGCTGATAGTTTTTTCTTTGCCTAGTTATGTTAGCCACCTGAGCCCCTGCCAAAACACACCTGAAGAAGACGATGAGACCATGAACTCAGAGCAAAGAGAAGCCAGCCTTGGGCACAAAGCGGTGCCTCCACTCAACCTCAATGGCCACCGCCGACCCTCAGACCACACGTTGGTCCCCGATGACTCCATGTTCTGTAAGCGAGGGTGGAACCGAGAGCAGTTCCCCCCTGCCAGCTCCAGTTTTTGCTCCTCCAGGCCCCCCCACAGCCTCCCTGCAGGATACAGCCAGCCTACTCCGTTCCCGAGCCAGGTCAACATGCTCCACCCGAGCTTCGCCAGCAGCTGGACGGGGTATCCCAACAGCCTGCCTTCCTGTCTGAGCCAGAAGGAAGACTCCAGCTGCTCCGAGGACAGCTGCCTGTCCAGATGCAAATCGGCTTCCCTACCAGGACAGCACACTGGGAACATGATGAGCTTGGAGCAGCCGCTGTCCCTCCGCTCCAACCCTCCGTCTGCTGAGCTCTACCACCATACTCTGTCTCCATACTCGTGCCAACCTCAGGGCCCTGCCTGTTGCGCTCAGTGTCCTGCTGATGCCTTCAGCAGGCCGCCCATGGCCAACAAATACGCCTGGCCCCAACACAGCCCGGCTTACAGCCCCTTCTGTAAGTCTGATCTTCCATCTTTAACCTCCTTCTCCTTGTTGTTGGTAGATTTCCTTAATTCTGTCCTTTGTCTGTTAGATCCAGGGGAGTGCAGAATCCCTGGAGCAGGATTCACACATATGTAAGTGAACTTTTTACTCAACCTCCAGAGTCCACACAGTATTCCAGAGGTCTGAAAGTTTGTTTTTGTTTTCTTGCAGTGGACAAAACGTCCCAGTTAAGGAAAGACACCCTACGTACAGCACACCGCTCTCTCTGGAGCAGAGTGAGTCTTGATGGCCCCGCCAGCCGATCGAACCTCCCCCCCCGTCGCCTCCTAACAGCTCGTTTTCTGTATCTCTAAACGCAGGGAGAGTTTTTGTCACCTACGAGGCCGACAACGACAAGCACGTCAATGAGATAATCAAGTTTGTGGCTCTGCTGCGACACAACGGCTTCGACACTCATGTACGTATCAGACGTCAGCTTCCCTGTTAATGCCATCGACTGTTTGCCGCCAAAGCATTAAAAGAACATCGCAAAACAGTTCCTGTGTTCTAATGACCCTTTAGAGATCCCTCATACATGATCCTAACATACTTTCCAAATTGAAACTTTTTCCCAGATTTTTTCCCCCCTCATTCCTTTTTAAGAATTATTACGCCTGAAATGTTTACGTGACGTGTGAGCGATCAATTTGTTCACTTTTAACAGCTAAATAATTTTAAGTTGAAGCAGCACAGCTTCACTTCAGTTAAAAAAAAACATGGATCAGTAACCGCTGGGTCCTAAAGTTGAACACCTGAAGCCAGAGAGCATCTGCTCTATGATTGGACATCCTGACACAGTGAATCAGAAATACTTTAATAATCCCAGAGGGAAATTACTTTTGTTACACGCTCCAGTTAGTTTTACATGATATATACACACATCCAACTATGCAATATAATAAAGATAAAAATAAGAATGAGAGGACATTCCCCTTTATTGTTGCAGTTGTATCATTTATGTATCACTTAAGGGATAAGTTTAGTCACTAAAATGAAGGGACTGTTATGGCTAGAGGTGGGTGGAGTACAAAGAAATAATGTGCTTAAATAAAAGTAGCACAACTTCATTTGTTAGCCAAGGAAAAGTAAATAGTAGGCATTAAAGAAATTAAGAGTAAATACAGAAAAAAAGTATTTGGTAAGAAGGCTAATAAGCTACCTACCTAATAGTTATGATCCTAACATATGATTTAATACGCTGGTGAAGATTCTCAGTCATCCAGGCCAAAGTCATTCCAAAAAAACATACAAATTTATATTTTTTCCTAACTTGATAAATCTATTTAGAATATTAAATCTGATTCCAAAAATAGAAAATTAAAGACAATCTACTGGACTTTATTTCCAAATTTGAAACGTTATTATTTCATACTTGGAAACAAAGTCCAGTAGATTGTTTTTAATTTTCTATTTTTGGAATCAGATTTAATATTCTAAATAGATACATATATCAAGTTGAAAAAATATAAATTTGTATGCAAATGCTAGTTTTCCAAACGATAACTATATGATGTAGAGTAATTAAACATTTATTGGTTTATATTTTTTTTCAAAACAAGTTTTTAATCATAAAACATATCAATACTTGAAGTATTATATATGTGTGGATTAGACAAGGGCCAGTTACTTCCAGAAATATATTTGTTTTTAACTTGAACTATAAAGAGAAAAATATTAAAAAAGGCTAACCTGAACATAAATAGTGATGGTTGTTCTCTTAAGAGTGTTAAAATAAGAAATTTTACTCAAGTAAAAAGTGCAACATAACTACCACTTAAGTACTAATTATGTATTTTTTTAAGTTAAGGTAAATGTAGGTATTTACAACCTCCGTACCTCTTGTTATGGCTAAGTTCAATATGCAGAGCAAAGTATCACTGAATGTACTCTGTCATTTCATTAACCAGGTGGGAATGTGTTTTTTTCCCCTCGAGGCCAATGAGCACATAGGGGATGAGGGGAAAAAAACAAGACACTAAAACTAGATTTCACATGAGAAGTTGTTTCATGTGGTTTAGTTTAGATTTTTGTGCTGGAACTGATTTAAATATTAACTTGATTAGGTTTATTATTATTTTTATCTTAGGAGTTTTTTAGTGAGCAACCCCATTTAGGATTTTATCCGTATTGATTTGGAAATTCCTTATTTTCTTTAAAAAAAAAAGAATTCGGAAAGACTTTTTTCCACATTTACTGCTCATTTCTCTCTTAGAAGGTTTAACGAACAAATGTCTTTGTTCTAGATCGACATTTTTGAGCAGCAGTACCGAAGTATAAGTAAGATCGACTTCATGGAGCGGTACCTCAGCGAGGTAAGATCAGATATTACCCTAGACCTGATTTAAAGAAAAGAATAAAACATGAAATAACTTCAGAGGTAATTATCCCGCCAGTTTGGCAGATTGTTGCATCACTGAGCAAGATCAAACACGTCTTTAGAAACAGCTCACTGGTAGATTTTAATGCAGATTTTTTTATCCGCCCTCCCAGAAGGAGTACCTGATCATCATCATCATCAGTCCCAAGTACTACGAGACGGTGACCACCTCCCCGTTCGACCTGGAAAACGACGAAAGGACTTTCAATACGGTTTACATCTACAAACAGGTCAGGGCGGCTTTCGTGTTGAAATGCCTGCTTTAGTGCAGCTGTCACTCACACATGTGTTTATGTGTCACGCAGCTTCAGAATGAATTCATCCAAAATGGCAGCAAGAATTTCAGGTTCATTCCTATTTTGTTTCCTGGGGCTAAAAAGGTGAGCGTGTTGCAACACTCAAACCTGGAAAACCTTCGCTGGTCTTTTAATGTCTTCCTTTCTTCTTTTGCTCAAGTGTCATGTCCCTAACTGGCTTCAAAACACTCATGTTTACGGTTGGCCGCGTGATCGAGACGACATCCTCCGACGCCTGATGAGGGTGGAGAAGTATAACCCCCCTCCCATCGGGGAACTTCCAACCATCGTTTCCATCCCCATCTAGAGAGCTGACCCCCGAGGACACGTCTCTCTATCTGCTGATGCAAACAGGGGGCCCCCTCACTCAGGGCCCTCTCTAATCTGTGATTGTAAAGACTCTTAGGTGCTTTTGTAGATTCTTGTTTTGTGTTATAACATTCAGAAAAGAAGCCAGGGTTAAAATAAAATAAAAAAGGGGGATCTCTTTGATTAGGTTTTGTATTTAAAACTGTCCATGAGTCACGCAAAGGTTAGTTTGACAGGCTGCAAAAGAAAAGAAAAAGAAAACAAGACTTAAAACTGTGCGGCGGTGGTGTGTTAGCGGTTTGTAACCATGCCCAAAGTTTACTTTCACTTTTATGTCAAAACTGCTGAAATTATCACTGATTTATAAGGAGATGATGGCAAAAGCTCAGCTTTTTCCTACACACTGCCTGTCAGCTGGCTGAACCAAGATGCACTTCTCTATTGAAAAAAAAAAAAAAGCCAATGGTTTAAAGAACAGTTTAAAAAAAACACCAAACAAAACGCTCTGGTGCAAAAATGAGCTTTAATCGTTTTCAGTTTCTGGTAAGATATTTGCTCTTTGCAGCAGCATCTATTATTGGATATATTTCACTGATTCTTGGGAATTTGGATAAAACAGGTTTTAATTTTGAAAATAAAAAGTTAGTTGGATTACAAAATCTGAAGGTATATTGTTATAGACCAAGGTCTTGGCTGTTCAGCAGTGTACAGGTGCAACCTCCTCATTTTGTATTTCTTTCATAAAATAGGCATTTTTCCAGTTATTACTTTGTTTTTGTCAACACCATCAGACACAATAAAAAGCTAATTATTTTTTATTTATTTGGTCTAATAAGTATTTAGAGTTTTTAAATCTTTATCTGGCATTGTTAGCACACATTTATGCTGTTAAATGTTGAATAATCATTTTTGTTAATTTTTTTTAACTGTATCATGTGTAGTCCTTTAAAATATCTAACATCAGATAACGTTTACTTTAAGCCTAAATAGAAAAAGTCATGTTTTTTTATTTAACAAACATATTTTTGTATTAAAAGAGACCATTACTTTAATGAGAGAACAGCACTGAAGAAACATATTGCAAGCATATTAATTTAAAACGAATAAAAAGCCCTCTGACGGTGGTGACTTTAGAACTGACGGTGGTGACAGTGGCCTCATTTCAACATACAATTCCAAACTGTATACAATTCAAGTCAATGGTTTCTTGCTTATTAACTTTATTTAACTATTTGGTCCAAAAAATAACAATCATGAGCACTGTGACAAATATTTTTCAAGGAATATAAGGTACAATTAAGAAATATCATTATCAGTCAGAATCATTCTCTGATGCTTTATTTTCTTGCGTGTGATTGTGTCCTGTTTGTCAGTTGTCATTCGTGCTGCATTATGGTAGAAATTTTGAACCTTCTGAGTAATTGCTTGAATATATGTAGGTTTTTTGTCAGTAGGCCTTCACACTTCTTTTGATATTCCCTGTTTCTTTTCCTTCTTTCCTTCACAGATAGCTGCTTCCTAGCCATAACTTCCTAAAATACATAAAGTCAAAGTTGAGTGTAATGACTATGAAATTGGGGGGAATTACAGTAAATGTTAGATTTGGTTAAATGTTGCCCTGCCATAGCTTACAAGGAATATTGTATACTATGTGCTATGTAGGTAGGTAGTAGGTGCACTATGTGCATCCCAAATGATGTAAACCAAATGAACATGGCATAATAGTGAATTGAGAGACAGGGAAGGCACACCCCATCCCCTAGGGTTATACAATATGTAAGAAATCTAGGCGGAATTACATAAATAAAAATATAAAAGAGGTTAATGAAACATTACAGATCAACAATTATTTTCTAGCCTCCATTGAGAACCATTTGTAGTTTTTTGTCACCACCGTCAGACTGTGCGTCACCACCGTCAGACAGAAAATCTGACGGTGGTGACGTCTGACGGTGGTGACAAAATCCTACTCTTTCACATGATATGCATGAGTTGTTCACATTAGCCATCTTGTTTCCCCTCTGTTGCTAGCTACTTTAGACCTCTTCTTAAAAAGTAAACATTTATGTCATAATCTAATCTAATATTTTTTATACAAAAGAGACGGTGTTGACATGTTATGGTTGTGACATTAGCAGTGTCCAAAAAATATGAACAAGTTTAAGAGAAAATAGCAAACCTACAGGAGCTTGAGTGACCTTAAGGCATCCAGTAGAGCTGAAGATTTGAAAATGGGGTCCTCAGGCATGTAGTTGACCTTTTAGTTGCCTGATTTTATTGCTTTTTATAAATATCTGACGGTGGTGACAAATATGTGGGACACATTTTGAACAATCACAAAATAATGGTTATTATTGTTCAAAACTCACTGTTTGTAGTTTTAAATACATATTAAAATGTACCCTTTCATTTGGTAAAGATATTATTCAATTCAATTATTACTTTTTTTTTTTTTATCAAGTTGAAATGATTATCTCCTATCCAAGGACAACTGATTTTATAGGCAATGGGCCAGCATATAATCATTAAATTAACAATAAAATAAAAAAACTTTAAAAGAACCTTGCATTTGTGCAAAGGACCCCCTGATTATAACCTTGATTGTTTTTATTCATGAAAATTTTATTTCTTTCCAACAGAATTAGCACTTTTCTTAGTGGGACATGTTTTTGCCAAAGTTTCAAGAATCAGTGATTTGTTTTAAATCAAAGCGGTTATTTTATGCTATTCATTAGGGTTTGTTTTTTTGTAAATACTACAATCTTTTCACTCAATGTGATCATAGACTCTGATATTGACCAAAGTTGGTACGTCTCATGGGGGGGCTCAAACACCTACTTTTGTAAACAATAAAACAAACTGATTTTAATACTAATGTCGATTTTTCTCTTTTTTTAAAAATAATTTTTGCCAATTTTCTTTTATCCTCCGCAACTAAAAGAGCAGTTTTATTGTTGTTTTTTTAATCACTTGTAGTATTGAAAAGTAAGAAACGAGTATGTGGCCGTCTCTATGGCGACCAGGATTGTTGGCAGTCATTGTCATTAATTACAGACAAGCAGAGGCCTGGAATTTTTCGCCTGCAGGGGCATCATCCTTTTTTAACTGAACACGATGGTTTATTCCCTCACAGCAGTTGAACTTAGTTACCCCTGCACCCCCCCCCCCCGACCCACAGAAATCCAGTCCTGCCACTTCTCCTTTTCGTCGTCTCTTATATCGCACAAACCGAGTGGAACGCCGCTGCTCCCCTCAGCTGCTGCGTGTAGAAATGCTTCGACAGGAAGTTGCGAGGAGATAAGCAGCTGATGCAGCTGCCTGCGTGCCGCGTGCGGTGCGACTTCTCAAGAATTGGCAGAATTACACTCAAAACGGGGTCATCAGAAGCTGCCTGCGGTTTTTGAGAGAAAATCTGCATGTAAACACTTTGACAGATTCGAAGAAAACGTTTGCGTCGGCAGAACGGGTAACGTTCACAAAGTCCGGCACCTGAAACAAAACAGCAGGTGTCAGGATGCAGATTGATTGGTTTTATCTGCACTGCAAATGTTCATAGAAACAAAATAATCTGAATACAGTCTTTCATATATATATATATTGAAAAGTACATGAAATAATATTAATTTTAATAACAAGAGCAAAATAACAATGACATCTGTAATAAATTGGTTACACAATGACATTTTATGTAAATACCTCTCAAGAATTACGTAAAACAAACATCAGACAATAGTTTCATTTTACTGGATGTAAAAACACTGAAGTGCTATTTGTTCAAAAGCTACAAAATACATTTTAAAAAGCAAGAAGCGTTTTATTTCCTTCAAGGAAAAAAAAAACTACTATAAAATAAGTTACAGTACAGTGAATTTGTCCAAACTGACTTTTGTTCCCGTCTTCCAGCCTTTTGTAAGCATAAACTGAAGTAACGCACACAGAGTCAGAGAGAAACACGGCTCTGGGGGGGAAAAAAAAAAAAGAAAAAAGGAAATTGTACAGTCGGGTTTTTGTCAGTGACTGGGGGTGTTTGCAAGAAAAAAAAAAAAAAAGGCACACAAAAGGCTTCTGAAAATGTGAAATATAACATTCAGGTCTTCATCATCTGCAGGTCACATGTCTGCTATCCTTAGCAGAAACAACTTTGTACTTCATGAGCTCAGGAAACAAAAAAAACAAAAAACTTGGACAAATACTTCATATTGAGTCACAAAATACAGAGGAGAGGCCTCACACATCGTCAGCTGGCAGAGAGGGGATGTTAAACCTTGGTCTGGTGAAAAAAGCCATCTTCTCTCTGCAAATGCAAACACAGGTCACTGCAAATACTTCAATAGTTTCACTTTTTAATCTGAAAAGTGTGGCATGCATTTATATTCAATCTCCCTTTATCCCAATCACCTAATTGGTACATAGTCCAGCTGTAATTTGACCTCAGGATGAATCTAGCAGCTCTCTTTCTGACCTCATAAGTTTTTAGGGGGGACATTCAATTATATATATAAAAAAAAAAATAAATAAGCACCTGCAAATTTTCCTAAAAGCATTTTATAAAAAAAATTGAAAGGAAAGTTATTAAAGTCTAGCTGGAAATCTGACTTTTTAATAAAGGTCATGAGGGAGATACAAAAGGAAGGTTTATAGAAATAAATTAAATGAAAGAAGATGCACGTCTGGTCATAAAATCTACAAAAATCTCTCCATGTACTTCTTGGCTTAGTCTAGATTAGTCAAGATTTGTCTTGTTTGGGTTGGGGGTGGACTGATTTCACCTGTATCTGCACACCTGGTTCTTCTAGGCTCTTTTAGTTCATCCTGCCAGCTTTATGTTTGAGTATCTCAGGAACTTCAAAATAGCAACCCTTCGATGAGCAGGCGGACTGATAACTGTGTGTGTATTAAATGTGCAGCACTAAGGGAGGTCTGAGTGGTTTGTTGTCTTGCACCGGCATGCCTGCAAATGGTTGTCATATTCCAGCTATTTAAAAGTGGGAGGTGGTGTGCAAACAAATCAGTGCTGCACATTATTCAAGCTGCTTTAGCAAAGGTTCCCTTTAAAGATAAAAGCATTGAAATTGTCAGTAGAGTTGTGCAATGTTTCCAACCTGAATGTTTGCACAGGAAGGGGCTCCTTCTGGTTCTGGCCTCTCATCTGCAGAACCTCCTTGGAGGCCTTCCTCAGCCTCCTCTCCGCTGCCTCCTCCTGACGCTGCTCCTGTTTGCTCTGGCCTGCCTGCGGGGCAGCAGAACAGTCAGCTGATGCTGCAGCGGGGCGAGGCCGTGTCATGTTCTCAGTGCACCTGCAGTAGGTCCAGTTTTACCTGTCTCTGGGCCTCTCTGAGCAGGCAGCGGAAGCGCTCGTCCCTCAGGGCCCAGTTGGGGAGCTCGTTGGCCTCGTTCGATTGCGGCTCCTCTAGTCGCAGCTTGAGTTCTCTCAGGGCGCTCAGCTCCTCCATCAGCTGCCTCTGACGGGTCCTGCAGGCCTGGAGGTCCAGCTCCAAGTCCAGAGAGGTCCGTGTCGGCTGCTCGGCCAGTGAGGAGCGGTACGACTGCTGCTGGCAGACGCAAATATAGACTTCCAAATGTTAGCTCTACTTTTTCATGGATTTACTGATTTCATGTGACAGACTAAAGGATAAAAACACACCTTTAAAGTTTGCTATAATCTGAAGGGATGAAGGGAGAACAGCTTAAGCTCAGATTGGATGAAGTCTTGCAGCAGATTTTTAAACAGAAATATGTCTGAACTTTAACTAGGCCATTCTCTGCTTTGATCTAAGCCAAGCTCTGCTCGTTCATTTGGGGTCAACTTGAAAATATTCTGTGAGCCATTCTTTTCAAGTGTTTGTCCTTAAATAGAGACTCCTCTTTCATTAATTTCTAACCCATTGTAAATCTAACTGATCTCTATTTTAAAACATTTTGACTCAGTGAGGCTTTAGTTGTTTGAATAAATAAAAGGATCTGAAAGATACAGAAATCTGGGCGTCTATTTATTCATTTAATTTGACTAAATGGATCCACAGGATATTTTTCATCAATTACAGATTCCCCTTTTCTACCCAGATAAGAACACTTAGTCCCAACTGAACCTCAAGCTTATATTATTGCTCAGTAGGTTTGGGGGCGGGACAACTGTCAAAGCTTTAAGCTAAGGTTCCTGAATGACTGTAACAGTCATAAATACTCATAAATGTGTACTTGTGTTTTTTAACTTAAAGGAATAGTACACCCAAAACATGATTAGCCTTCATTTTCTACTCACCTGAGTGGGTAGCGTCCATAATTTACTTGAAACGAAGTCATTTAGAATGTTTTTAGAGCATAAACAGTAGCGTATAGGATTTCCTAAAAGCGCGTTCACGAGTCTACGGAAACCGCCGCAGACCAAACCAGATGAAAGTGCGCATTCAGCTCGGCAAAGAACTCATGCTCTTCCTCAACACTGAAGTCCTCAGACATTTTTCTTTCGTTGTTTCTTTCTTTGCACAGGTAAACAGCACATTTCTTCTTCTACGCTTGCATTATCGGCAGAGCAGACGCTGAATGCGCACGTTCATCTGGTTTGGTCTGCCGCGGTTTCCTTAGACTCGTGAACGCGCCGGCGCGTGCTTTCAGGAAATCCTATACACTACTGTTTATGCTCTAAAAACATTCTAAATGACTTCGTTTCGAGTAAATTCTGGATGCTACCCACTCAGGACACTTGGAATACATTGGACGAGCAGTATGGAGGAATATTGAAACGTTTTTTGTGGACTTTTATGGACCTTTCTGCCTCGGGCGCCATAGACCTCCATTATTTGAATGTCAGCAGACAGCAAGAAGCCTCCCAGATCTCCAGATGCATTTGAGATATCAAAAAAGTACTCCAGAGTGTTGTTCAGCATGGGGGTGAGTAGAAAATGAAGGCTAATCATGTTTTGGGTGTACTATTCCTTTAACACAATCTATTCACTATATTGACTTCCATTTACAAATTCATACACATTATGGGCGTTATCTCACCCCATAAGTCGGTTAAAAATCAAACCTTTCACCGGTAAATTGATTTGTTGTTGGTAATATCAAACAAATCTAATATTTGCTTTCAGTTAGTACCTTCTTTCATATTAGCTAATGTGACAGAAGGACACAAAGGTTTTAAAGTCTAATGGAAGCGGCTTTTCTAACGGATGCATTTACGAATTCTACCAAGTGGAGCCCAACTAAAGGGCTCTGGATTGTTGTGGTGGAAGGTTCGCAAGCAAGTTTGGTTGTGGCTGGTTTGTCGGAAGCATCTTAGCGCTAGTAGGCTCCCAGTAGCACTAAATTGGTGACTTAGAAACGACCCTGTCAAGGAACGCTATGGATGAGCAGTGTTAGCGAAATATATACTGTGGTCTCCTCTGACCAAATCTGACCTGTCTGCTTTGTTCTTTGGTCTTCATGATGTTGTTTCCTCACTCTTCATGTTCTCTGAGACCCTCACTAGAGCTGAGATTAAGTTACACATTCCTAGGATCTTTTCCTTGCTTATTTTGTGGTAACAAAGTAGAGAAAATCTATAAAACGAGATTAGCCTCACTTTTTAATTTGTTTCTTCCGTTTTACTACCCTATTCAGTTTATTTAGCACTTCAAATGAAAGGAATAAATTAAATGATGTGGTTATAAGGTGATAAAATTGAATGGCATTCATGTGGGAGTGCCCTGCAGGGAGGCAGCACCTGTTTATATCGCAGTGTTCTTCTTTCCAGGGTGTTTCTGACAAAAGGTGACTTCTTTGGTAAGGTGGAGCTGTCGCTGTCACTGCGATATAACTGAAAGAAAGTTGAAACACACTTTTTTAAAAAAGGGAAATATTTCACAAATGGCTGTTAGTCTTATGGAGCGTATGGTTTTAAGTGTTACAATTTAAGGTGGAAGTAAAACTCACCCTGCAGACGTACTGACTGCGTGCTCCAGGTGAGAAGGTCTGGGAGCGGACGATGGTGCTGCCGCGCATAAACGGGGATGTGTGGCCCCAGCGACCTCCCCTCTCCTTGGGTCGGACTCGCACCGGCTCTGGAAACGGACCCTCCGTCATCGTGGCTTTTTCAACCTGAAGCCAAGCAGGGGGATTTGTTGAATTGTTGACCTTTTTATGCTGGGTGATGTTAAAAGACTGTGACTGCTGCAGCGTTCACCTTTACTGCAGAGAGCCTGCTGGGAGTCTGATCACAGCGCCCTCCGGTGGAAATACAGACACCCTCAGTGCACAAACCCTCAGAGCAATGAGTCGGAAACGGCGTGCTGTTGCTGCAGCCGCTGTCCACAGACTCTGCCTGCCAACTCCTTAAAAAAAACACACCCTATTCGTCATGAAATCAGACACATGAAAAACAGAAGACAGACTTAAAGAACTGAACATGGCCACCTCTCAGACGCCGCCTCCCTCTCAGCCCTCTGCAGCTCCAGCCCTGCGGCTCGCTCCTCTGCCTGTGTGGAGGTGGAGCGCAAAAGCAGGTTGCAGACAGTGTCCTGTGACACGGGAGAGGAAAACATCATCGCACAAGCTTTTAGGCGGGAAACACTTGATGAAAAAAAACTCATGTTTAACTGGTATGAATGAGCAACACGCAGGAGCTAAAAGCATTTCTTTCATAGTCCATTTTTCACAGAATATTGCTGAAACCCAGAAAGCTTCTGATCATCTCCTAAACTCCCCGACGTGATCCAAAGCACCATTAGTTGGTGCTGAGATTCTCTGTATGAGTCTCTCTGAGGTACAGCAGGTTTATGCTCACAGCACCCCCTGCAGGTGATGATTCCTATTACACTTTGGAAGAGCATCTGTAAACATCAGTTTGTCAATAATTCCTATTTAAATTTAGGTCTCCACTTTGACTAGACTCTCGAAGTATTTATATAATTTAATTAATATAATAATCGAGGGATCATTTCTTCAATTAATTGACCAATCTAAAAAGATATACTAAGTAAATTATTGTTTCTCAATTAGCAAAAGTTTTCATCTTAGAGAAAAACATTTATTGCAGATTTCAATTTAGTTGTAAATGATTAAAAAAGAAAGAAAATCTAATCACAGTTCACATTGCAATAGAAAAAACAAACACTGTTAGCAATTTATACATGAAATGTTCAATATCACACAAAGGTTTTTTTTGCTTTTTTCTAAAGGATAATTAATAGGAGCTTTTTTAATGGAAATTGGGAACATCTTTTGTACAGTTTTGGCTTAATTATTGATCAGAGTAATTTATATTTTTTTAGCAAATTGCATCATGTAAAGTTTGTATAATCTGTTTGTCAGTTAATTATAAAATTAGTTGACTATAATCTAAATTATAATTAATCACAAATAATCGTTTCAGCCCTAAAGTTGCTGTAAACTGTTCACTTGTGGATCTGGATGCATGTTTTTGAGGTTGCTCTACATTAATTGGGATTAATAAAGTATTTTTAACTGGACTCAATTGAAGTTTAACCTCCAATTCATTCGAGTTTTTTTTGTTTTTTTTTTCCCCAACAGCCTCCATGTCTGCCCTCTATCTATCTCTGTTCACCTTCCTATCAACTTAGCTTCTCTGACAGCATGATGCTGCCACTACCATGTTTCAGGGTGGTGATGTGCAGCGTTAACGATTCGATACACAAAGGGAAAACAGCGATGGTTGAGAATCCGGTTGTCAGGTAGTTTGTCTCCAGTCAATATGATTAAATATGACATTTTTTATCCCATAACGACCATAGAAAATGAATGGAGATGGAACAATGTTGCCCGTCGTGTCTCCAAGCTTAGCCATGTTTAGCCTGCAGGCTGAATCTTGGATGTATGTTTCATCCCACCAGAATATTTTCATTCATAAAGAAGAAACTTACAGTTTTACACTGACATTAAATTATACTTCTCACAGTAGGTGACTTAAGCCGGGCATACTCCAGTCGTGCGTCCTGCATTGTTTAGTATACAGGGGGTAATCAGCCTCTCACGACCGCCTCCTGATCAGGAATCGTAAAGTCGGGGAAAAAATCAAACATGTCTGAAATTCAGTCGGATGTCTAAAGGTGTTTGTGGACAAATCCGGCTGTTGAAGCAGAGCTATGAGCCGATTTACCAGAACCTTGAGTACTGTGCATGCGCAAACAAGGGAGTTTTTCTTCTTCCAGATTGATGAGTCTGGCCAGCGCCATCTCTAGGCGCTGAGTCTAACGTGTGGTTTTTGGACGTAAAGTGTGAGAACATCCTTCGTGAGCCGTTTTAAACCCTGTGATTTCGTCGTACAGTTTGAGCTGTAGCTGTGTATCCCCGGCTTTATAGAAACATCTGGTTAAACGTTATTGTATGAAGGAAACGGAGGCTGAAAATTCTCCACTTTTCAGCAAGAATCCATGTTACAGTTATCCACCTGAACTCTTTGGGAAAATGTGTAAATATCAAAGTGTTCACCTTAGCTCGAGGTCGTGGTTCATCCTCCTGACTGTCGTTTCTGCGGTTGTTCAGACTCTTCTGCTCGGGTCTCTGTGGATCCGTCCCGCTCAACATTTGGACTCGCAGCCAGTGGTAAACCATCTCTGCACTTCCTTCACAATCCATCAGGCTCAGCTTGGCTGTACCCTGCAGGGGCGGAGGATCACAGCTCGCCGTTTAGGATGAAACGTTTAAGGGGCATAAAACATCTTTTAATCCAGACCCACCAGGAGTTCCTCCTGAGCCTGAGGTCCCAGCGAGCAGAGCGACAGCTGCAGGGCGCACATCGCCAGGGTGTTAGCGGGGACCGGTATACGGAAGCCTTCGTTGAAACTCATGTGGCATTGTGGCTCCAACGCGGTACAACAGTAGAACGCACAGGCCCTGCTGGCGTCCAGTGGAATCAAGTGGACCTTCACATAGCTTTAGACAAAAAGAAAACAGTTCCTGATGATCCACTGTTGAGTCAGAGACACTCTGAATTCAGCATCCTGACTCACTCTAGATACGTCATATAAACGGCTCTTTGGTCACATATTTTAGGGTTTTCAGGTTTTAATCTGAGCTTGGATTGAGATCTCCACCACTGATCAGCATTTTAAATCAGAAATAAACAGACTAATTTGAGACATTTTCCAACGTCTTTAATGCAATGGTTTTATAAAATCTTCCCAAATAAGCTCAACAGCACCAATTTCTTGTACACATAAAGTGTGTATTAAAGGTAAAAAATAAAGTAACTGCTCTATAAGGGTGGTTTATAAACTGTCCTGTATGATTCCCTGACTTAATTAACAGGCCTCTGCATCCCTGATGTTTGGAAACCACTGCTTTAAAGCACTCGGTGGCTCTTATGAACGAATGAAGGAAGGAATGAATAGGAAGTTATTTCAAATTTTCAGACAATTAAGCAACAATAAATAAATCAACCAAATACACACAAAAAAGGCTAGTTAACATAAACCAAACACCAATTTCCAAAATAATTCAATTCACCTGAACATAAATAGAAACAAAACCCTCAACCAAATAAATCTGTCGGTATATACAGCGGAGAGAATTGATATTGATTAATGTAAATTGTCTAAAAACGGGTATGAAGAAGTAAAACTTAATATTCATACCCCTCAGCCTCTAACTGCAATTAAATTAACCTAAAGTAGATTAACCAACCTGTTAAATTTCAACGTTTAAAATATTTATACACACAAAAATAATTATATACAGTAATATTTAGTAATGTATATATATATATATATATATATATATATATATATATATATATGTATATATATATATACGTGAAACATTGCGATTCTGTGATCTCTTTATTTTCTGAAGAACTTAAGCTGGTATGCACAATTTTTCTGAAACATTTTTAGAAAATCTCTCACTTGTAAATGATGTTGTTTTTCATTAGCACCCCTGTTTTTTTTTTCTTACATGACGCAATAAAACACAAAGATGTTTGTTGCAATGTTGAAACAAAAAAAAAAAAAAAACGTTATTCATAATTTCGAAAAGAAATTATGAATTAATCATAAGTGCTGAAAATACTCACACTTTATAGCTTTCTCTCACATTGGAACAGTTGAGATTCTTCAGCTGCAGCACGTGCAGTCGCAGAGACTGAGAAGCAGATTCCCACCTGAAAAAATGCAGGAAAATAAGGTCATCCGGGGGAACCGATCCGATCCTCTAACCAGTCAGAGAGCGATTTACTGATCTACTCACAGCAGTCCGAGTTGGATCTGAGTGGACTCGATTGCAGAAGGCAGATCCTTTGAAAGCTCATCATACTCTTCTGCCCTTTAGAGCCAAAAGAAAAAGATATTAGAGGTAGAGCAATATTTTTTTTACTAATACTAGCGCTTTTTTGGGTGAATAGTTCATGGATGATTTTTCTTTATTGAATTGAAATTTGTCTCTAACATTTCATCCCATCCCCAAACACATTCCTCTGTCTTTGCACAGACAGCCTTTTCATATAAAGCCATCAAACAGTGAAATCAGCTTCCAGTCTTTCTGAGGTTGTTTGCTGACTTCATAACTTTTAATAAAACCTAAAAAATAAAAAATACTTTTTTGTGAATCTACTGTCTGCATCAATCCAGGTAAAAAATGTTTATGTTCTATAAATGGAAGTATTGTGATTTTTCTATAAACCATCAGCGCTTTTTAACTAAGAAATGGTAATCATAATGTATATTTTAAATGTCAATTTAACAATTTAGTGTGCATTTTAATTATATAAAACCTGCAGATGGAAATTAGCAATAGCTAATTCTGCTACGAAGCTTTTTGACATGAAAGATGAATGTATTTTGTACATTGTCCGTGCCAAATAAACTAGTAATAAACTTTTTATAATTTTATTATCTAAGTGGCAAAAGAAAAAGTTTGGTCCCATAAAAACTAGCAGCACATATCAGGGATTTCTTAAACTGATGCGAAAAATCATCTTTATCAGCGTCAATATGTCTGTATCCACTGATCTCTATTCAGGATATGAGTAATTTTCATTTATTTAGGATTATATGATGCATTTTTACAAAGAAAATGATCAAATGTATATTGTTGTAGGTAACCTTTTGCCCCAGGCCTCAAACACGCCGCTGTCCGTGGCCAAAGCGTCCTCAGAAACCCCTGCAGAGACTCTCCTGGCTCTCCTGCCGCTCCGGTTGGCGCTGTTTCCCCTCAGAGTCACGCCTGACAATAGAAAGCTCGGATTTTTAATGCCTCACAGGTGGTTTTTAATCTTAATGGGACTGCTCTCCACTTACCTGTGGAAGTGAAGGCTGTCTGAGCGCCGCCGTCTCTCTGGATCTTGTTATCCAGCTGATGCAGAGCGGCAGGACTCACCACGTCCTCGCTGCTCATCACGACGCCGTGCGATAAGGGTTGGGACTGTGCCCGCAGCCCCTCCAACAGGCCGCGCCCCGCCTGCTCCATGTACTCCTCCGTCATCAGGGTGAGGGGGCAGTCCTGCGGGGCGGAGTGGTAAGGCGTCTCCATGGGTGAGCTGGGAGGTGACAGGGACGAGAGCGAGGAGCGGGAGGAGAGGGAGGCCAGGGACTGCGGGGTGTCGTGGGACCGTTTGCTTTTGTTCTGAGTCAGGTGGTCGGGGCTGAAAACAGAGCAGTCTCTGGACATGCTCTCCGGGGGGAGCAGGTAACGGACGTGGGGGTCGAGAGGCTCCGCCGGCCCCTCGTGGCGCTCGTACTGAGGGACTCCGTAGATGTCGCTGAAACTGATGGAGCTGAGGGAGCCTCGGCTGGATGCCAGGGAGCCCCGGCTTGAGGCCAGAGAGCCGCGGCTGCTGCTGGAGGAGACGGTCAGAGAGCTGGCGGACAGGCTGGGGACGGACGACAGAAAGCAAAGACACCATGATCAACCACAATAAAACCACAGGACGGCGATAAAGCATGGATTTATACCACAAACCTCAGAGAAGCAGAACAAAAAAATCCTGCTTCCTGTGTTTAGAAGCTGATGACATCACCAATCAGCTAGAATTATTAAGTAAACAAGCGACATAAACAAGTATCATATTTAAAAATGTAAACAAGCACCAACTAACCTGTGAGTACTCCAAATGTTTATCTGCAGATTAACAATCATAAACAACATTCAACCAATTCACCTAAAATAATGATTTCCATGTATAATCACAAGTCTTATTCTAAAAATGCATTGCATCCTCTATTAGCATTAGCTCGGTTAGCACAGATAGCACTGCTACTAAGTATCCTGTAGAGCAGGGGTGTCAAAGTAGTTCCAGAAATGGCCGTGTGGCTGCAAGTTTTTTATTCCAACCAAGCAATAGAACACCAGACTCCAGTCATCTCATCAAGTCATCATGTTCAGATTGGACTCACTCTCTCATTCGAAGGAAACCTGCAGCCACACGGCCCGTTCTGGAACCACTTTGACACCCCTGCTGTAGAGAGATTTAAAAGGCTGCTAATATTTCCTAATCCAACCTCCAAAGGAAAGATAACAGGTAAGTTATGTTCAGCCTTCCTGTTATCTGCTTTAATTCTGCTTCTCTCATCGAGATTTCAAACATGTTCGAACAGGATTCAGACTAGCAACAATCTACCTTTGGACATTATTCCTCTGATTTTTAGTCCACTTCTCATAGAAACTGCTCATATATGAAACCCTCAGACGTTTTTGTTTTCATTCACCAAAACATATCTGCTACTTCCTATTGAAATCCATGCAGCGTTCACATCTGCAGCTCAAAAGTTTCCATGCAGAGGATCAGAATAGAGGCTAACATCTTGGATGAAGGAAATTCACAGTTAAAACAAATGATGCAAAGGGAACCGGATCATGTGCCCCATGCCTTTAGAGGGCGCCGCACCTTTTCAGCTGGGAATGAAGGTAGGTGGTGATGCGCGTGGCCTCCTGCAGCTGCCTGAGCAGCACATTCCTCTTCTCCTGAAGAAGCAACCTGTCAGGAGAAACTTGCTGATGCATCAGAAATTCAAAGCCCAACAGATGAAATGAGAACCTGAGTCTGTTTGGGATCATTTGGTCACTTGCATCCCCACCGGGTGCTATGTGCTTTGAAGGACTCTCTAACCTTGCACCATCCTTGTTCTCACCTCTGATTGGCTCCCTGGCTCTGAGAGCTGTGGGCTCTCTGTATTTCCTCCTCCAGCCTGCAGCGCTCCTCCTCCAGCTGCTGCTGCGTGTCTGGTGAGTGCGACTGCTTGCTGACCAGGATGAGCTCCTGCAGAAGGGCCTCCTTCTCACGCAGGAGCTGCATGAAGTCCCTGTCGCGGTCCGCTTCGGCGCGCCCCGACCAACTCTCACCGTCCAGCTGAGCGAGTTGGTGCTGTATGCTTTGCACCCTAACAGGACAGCAAAAGAATATTCATCTTTTATTTCACTCCTCCAACCCCATGAGTTGAGGAAACAAACTAATCTGTCAGGCACCAATGTTGAAACCAAAACACTGAGTCAAATGTTGAAGCCAAGGAGGAGATCTTAAAACAAACATGGGGGGAAATCCTGACGTATCATTGATTTTGTGCAGGTTTGATTAGAAAAAAGCAAAAGTTTGATGATTAAAAAAAAAAAAACGAAAATCGAAATTATCAATAAACGAAAAAAGAAGTGAAATTTTTGTTCTTTATCTAAACCTGGGATCAGCAACCTGCTGATCTTTAGCGCCTCCTTGAGGCTCACTGGAGCTTTTTCAAAATGTACGAAAATGGAAAAAGATAGATTTTTTTTTGTTTGTTTGTTTAAATATAGTGTTTAAGGAGGATTTAAAAAAAAACATTCTTTGTTTTACAATGCTGTAAAACTTTGTATGACGAATACATTTAAACAATAAATGTAAACATTTCAATCATCAAAGCTTTGCATTATAGCCTGCGACATGTTTCAGTGCAGCACGGTGCCAGGCAAGTGGCTGTTGTAAACAAATCGGTCGGTCAGTTGTATTTAAAATATAATGGCTTATTTTCCTTTTCATAACCTACTTACTTATCAAAATACTGCTGTTGCAGGCTGCGCATTATTACACTCTTGCCCCGACAAAGGGGGATAAAGAGGGTATTGTTTGTTTCTGTGGTTTGAAGAGGACTGCATTTTATTTCCATGTGGAGGTTTGAAATTACAGGAGTCCTATTATGCATATTTCACTTTTTTCAAATTCTCAAAATAAAAATAACATCAACAATTTGATTTTTTAAATTGTATTTCTATAATTCTATCAATGCCAGAAAACAGAATACATTAATACTGTAAAGGAAGCTAAACTTAAAGCAACAAACATCATATAGTAGATTAGTCACATGGTGTCATTTTCTCCATGATAGTGGGCTGATATACACTTGGAGCCCTTAGGAGGCTTATATATGACTTTTAAATTTGTGTGGCTCCAGAAAGATCTCTTTTTTGGTCCAATATGGCTTTTTGAACATTTTGGGTCGCCGGCCCCCGATCTAAACTAAACCAGACATTAAAAAATTGTGAAATAAATCCCACTATTCATTAGATTTATAACCAAATAGCTGTTCAGCTTCAAATGAATATTATTAAGGAAAATAAAAGCATTCCTAAATAGCACCTTGTGCTTATTTACTCAGTGCTAGGTTAATGCTAGCGGCTGTGTTTACTCTTACCAAGTATTTATGGCAACAAGAGAAGGTTGACAGCAGACCTTCTCCATGCTGCCAGACTGAGCGACCTGCTGCATCAGCCTCTGCTCCTGCAGATGGACGCTACTGGGAGCGTTACTCAGACCTTGACTAGATCTCAGGGAAAATGCACTCTCAGCTATGATCAAATAACTAGCTTTAAATGAGCTGGGTTTCAGAAAGAGTGACTGAGCGACAGATCATGCAAGTTTCCAAAAGTCGCCCATTCTTACAGCTCTGACTTTCTGACATCGCCCCCACAGCAACATGAATCTAGTAAAAATGATTATGATTGAGCCAGGGTAATAATACAGTATTTTTTCCCTATCATTACACTGTAATCCCTTCAAGCTGTGATTCTGTCGACCTAAGCAGGAACGGGTCAGAGATTAGAAAGCACGCCTCCTTCTTACGTTTTGCACCAGAATTTCATCAGTCTAATGATTTCTTTAAATGCATGGTTTGTGTTTTAGGCCAGTCTGTGAAGGATCAGGAGGTGCACTGTGGCAGGCGGTGGGCAGTCCTACTCTGGTCGAGCACACAAAGGCAGCACACAGTCAGCAGCAGCACGGCCAGCGAAGAATGTGACCACCCAGCTCTTTCTGCTGGCCAGACATCCCTCAGCAGCCGCCGGCCAATGGGCCCAAACGCTATTCATAACACACCCTCCCCCCCCTCCTGGGGGCAGCACTCGGGGCCCAATATGTGTGTGTGGTGGAAGGGGGGGGGTTGCTGCTGAGACCGATGATTCAGAGCTGCATGCTTCTGTGTCATGCTGGCACTAATGACGAAACAAACAGCTGGACTGACTTACTTTTTCTTGGCTTCCTCGTACTGCCAGTTCAGTTTGACTTTGTCCACCAAATGCGAAGACTCCTGGGAAACGTACTTTAGAAAGAAGCAAAGCAGATTAAACGTCAACCTTCATGGCTCAGATAACGTGATCCTCATGTTTACAGGTAGTCACTCAGACATGCAGATAATCTCCGTGAGAATCGGATCATTTGGGAGAGCAGCGCGGCCTCTCACCTCTCCCATGATGTCCGTCTGACAGCCGGTGTCGCAGTACTGCTGCTGGTTGCACGGGTCGCCAGCGGCTGCGGTGCTGTTAGCCGCCTCGCTGGCTGCGTCGCTGATGGTCAGGTTGCTTTGGAGGTTAACAGTCATCTTAGCCAGGCTCTGGGTTATTAAAAAAAGAAAAGGATTAATCTTAAAATATTCCAGCTGTTGCTGAATTTATTAAGTGATAACGAGTGAAAACAAATAAAATAGGACCGTGGAGTTTATCCATTTGGATGTAAGGATACATAACATTTCTAACAAATAAACAATAGACACAATTAACACTTTCAAGTTTATATTAAAATTCATTAAATACAATTAAGGTAATAAGGAATAAGTTAGGACAAGATGGGATAAGCCTTCAGTGGGAAGATTGTAGCTTATTTCTCCTCCCAAATGAGTTTTCTAAGCAGAGAATCTACTTCATAGGAAACAGGAGTGAAGGACATTCAAAGAACTGAAAAGAAGTCACCTAAGACCTAAAAGGGACCTACAGCTGTTTCTTCCTCTTTACACAAAAATTCAGGTTTGATCAACCAGAAAGCGACTGCATTGGGGAGTGGTAAGAGGAGAAAACCTTCTCTAAAAAAGAAGTCATGAGGATTACAGAGTGGCAGGGAAGAGGTATCAGACTTTGAGTTCTAGTCCCTCTCTCTCTTTCTCTCCACCCCGTCTCTAATTAGCACAACTTTAAAATAAAGGTCGCTAGTTAAAAACAACAGAAAGAAAATCTTCTAGGCCAGACTAAGAACTGGAAGTGCGACATAAACAAACTGCAGGATTTCAAGACTAAAATTTGAGGACTAAATCGATCTAAATCTGAATTATCCGTACAGCAGAACAGAAACCAAGTTTGGCACGCATCACATAAAGCACAGAGGAGGAACTATGAGGGTTTGGGGATGCCTTTCAGCAGGCAGACCTGACCAGCTAATTTTTTTGCTGTGTATCAGATTCCAGGATAATGTTAGACCATCTGCAAAAAAATTAAATGAACTTAAAATATATCAGTAAATCCACCAAGGAGAGGTTGAAAATTAAAAGATTTTAAGGTCCTGGACTGATTTAAAGTCGTAAGGAAACGTCCGTTGGTGCACGACTTTACACGAGTGAATAAAGTGAATGTGATTGGCTGTTTATCAAGGGGGCGGGATTGTTGTGGCGGAAGGTTTGCAAGCAAGTTTTGTTGTGGACGGTGTGTGGGAAGCATCTTGCTAAGCAGTTAGCAACTTAGTGCTAGTAGGTTCCCAATGGGAAATTACATTGGGACCAAGTAGCACTTACAGTCATGGCCATAAGTTTTGAGAATGATTCAAAAGTTAATATTTACAAAGTCTACTGCTTCAGTTTTTATAACGGCAATTTGCAAATACTCCAGAATGTTATAAAGAGTGATCAGCGTAATTAATTGCAAAGTCAATATTTCCTAGAAAATGAACTTTATCCCCCAAAACACATTTCAGCGTCATTGCAGCCCTGCCTTAAAAGGACCAGCTAACATCGTTTCAGTGATTGCTCCATTAACACAGGTGTGGGTGGTGATGAGGACAGGGCTGGAGATCAATCTGTCATGATTAGTTAAGAATGACACCACTGGACGCTTTACAAAGAGGCTGGTGCTTGGCATCATTGTTTCTCTTCTGTTGACCATGGTTATCTCTAAAGAAACACGTGCAGTCATCATTGCGCTGCACAAAAATGGCCTAACAGGAAAGAGAATTGCAGCTAGAAAGATTGCACCTCAGTCAACAATCTATGGCATCATCAAGAACTTCAAGGAGAGAGGTTCCATTGTTGCCAAAAAGGCTCCAGGGCGCCCAAGAAAGACCAGCAAGCGCCAGGACCGTCTCTTAAAAGTGTTTCAGCTGCGGGATCAGGATACCAGCAGTGCAGAGCTTGCTCAGGAATGGCAGCAGGCAGGTGTGAGTGCATCTGCACGCACTGTGAGGCTGAGACTCTTGGAGCAAGGCCTGGTCTAAAGGAGGGCAGCAAAGAACCCACTTCTCTCCGGGAAAAACATCAGCGACAGACTGATATTCTGCAAAAGGTACAGGGAGTGAACTGCTGAGGACTGGGGTAAAGTCATTTTCTCTGATCAATCCCCTTTCTGATTGTTTTGAACAGCTTGTTCTGAGAAGACGAGGTGACCGCTACCACCAGTTTTGTCTCATGCCAACTGTAAAGCATCCTGAACCATTCATGTGTGGGGTTGCTTCTCAGCCAAGGAAGTCGGCTCTCTCACAGTCTGACCTAAAAACACAGCCATGAATAAAGAATGGTACCAGAATGTCTTCCGAGAGCAACTTCTCCCAACCGTCCAAGAGCAGTTTGGTGATGAACAATGCCTTTTCCAGCATGATGGAGCACCTTGCCATAAAGCAAAGGTGATATCTAACTGGCTTAGGGAACAAAACATACAGATATGGTCCATGGCCTGGAAACTCCCCTGATCTTAATCCCATTGAAAACTTGTGGTCAATCATCAAGAGACGGATGGACAAAAGAAAACCTAGGAATTCTGACAAAATGCAAGCATTGATTGAGCAAGAATGGACTACTATCAGTCAGGATTTGGTCCAGAAGTTGATTGAGAGCATGCATTTTTTATTTAGAGGAGAAAAGTGGTGACAAAGTTGTTGTGGAAGAGGACGCCAGGGCGGCAGAAGCTCGGTTTGGTGTAGAAGGCTTCCAGCCGTACATGTTTGAGCCCTTGCCTCGCAACGCTGCCAGTTCTGTTAGCTCTACGCCTGCAGAAGACACAGACGTCCATCCCCGTGAACACTGGGACGGAACTCAATGGGAAAGGAAATGATTCTTATTTCAACCGTTGCTTATATTAGCTGCGACATGAATCAAGATGCTATGACCAAAAATTTTAGATTGACAGATGACCGTTGATATATGATTGGCTGAATTTAGATTTACAGGCTGACGTATAACTAACTGGCCTGCATAAGAGAATGAAAAAAACCTCCACAAATTTTAAGACAGGATTTTTTAAAATAGAATTTTCATGTTTTATTTTGGGACAATATGGTCTGATAAAGAGTACATTTATATACATGTTTAAGCCAGAAATATTTGACATTTAAGTATAATTTCCCTATGACTTTAAAGATTTTTTGGAAGATACTGTGGACTGACTTAAACATGAACACCAACAAACATCTCCTAAAGTTGGAAAAACTTTGCTTGGAGCAAATGATAGAATCCTAGAGGTGTTTTTTTTTTTTTTTTACATGCGTTCATAAAGTGGTAAAACTACTTTTATTTTAGGTGTTTTCCTTTGAATAAATCATTTAATTAAGCAGAGATAAATTAAAAACTGTCACACTAATTGGTGCACATTTATTGAAGAAAAACAAGGGGAGAAACAGTAGATGGAAACGGACACTAGAGGTCAGCATCAAGTATGCAAACTGCCTGCCTGTTGAAGTTTGCACATGAGGTTAAAAACAATGCGGTTACCTGGATGAGGTCCTGCCTCTCCTTCTCGCCTGTGCTGATGGCCTTCTTGATGCTCCGCAGCTCGTTAAAGATGGCCTGGGCCTCATCCAGCTTGTAGTTTGTCTGACTGCAGGAAATCTTCCTATCAATCCTGAGAGAGAAAATATATATTTTGGATTAATTTGTGGATCGATTGATTCATTTTTAGATTAATAACCAGAAAGCAAAAGTTACCTCAAAGAAGATTTTTTTACAGAATTAAACAAGGTAAAATCAGAACCTTTTCCACTTGAAAAGGAAAAGGTCGGAAAAGATCATGTGACAATGTGTTCTGGGTAGAACACATTGTCACATGAAAAGTTTTTTTTTTATGTTAAAATAAATATTTTGGTACAATTATTGCTCTAAGTGGGTTGCTAATTCAGCTAAAGGTGTTTTAGAGTCTTTATACAACAGTTAAAGATGAATCGATTACTAAATTAGTTGACAATTTATTTAATAATCGATTAATCACAATTAATCTGATAAATTTTTTTCAGTCCTAAGCATAAACCATCAAATCAAAAGTGAATTAAATACTTTCAAGAAATCACAGGTCTTTACTTTAATCCCATTTATACCCACACAATGCAGCTCCTTAACAGGCTGCCATAAATAACAATATGGGAAACAGTAAAAGTGACCTCTTTATGCCAAGAATGAGTCCAAACCGAATCTTAAATTGGCTATTATATCATTTTTGTTTCAACTCTGATGTAATAAAGAAAGAACCAGATCCCATTCTACAGTGGATCTGTTTCATTTCATTTTAAAATTACTATTCAGCCGGTTTAACTTTTGATTAAATCAGATTCTTGTTAAAAATAATTCAACAAGCAACAGTGTGGTTGTTTATATCTCCTTCCTGCAAAAACAAGTCAGAAAAAGGCTTCAGAAGAACATTTAAAGAATTTCTGTGGGAGGCATCATTCATCAACAATGCAACAGTTTTTTTCTTTTTCTTTTATAGACTGTGGTCAGTTTCCGTCATGTGACACCGGATGTGACATTTTGTTTCGATATACAGAGATTTTTTTCCAGGCTTTCCCTGATTTAGCAGACTGAAATAGATGAGCTGACAGGATGTGATTAAGTCTGAAGGATCTAGCCCAACCTTTCTGTATAACTCTGAGTGTACACATGTGTTAACAAACAGTCTTACAAAAGCATTACAAACTTCTTCAACTTCCCACCCAATGACAACCTGAAAAGTGTGGATGTTTGTTTCTTTCCTTTTACACATCTTGAGTCAGTACCTTGCAGAATCACTGTTTACTATTCTGAATGAGACGATGTGACCTGGGGGCGCATTTCAACGCGACACATTTCTGCTCAGTGTAGTTAGATGCTAATGAAATATTCTGGCTGGCACATTATTTGTACAATCTGCCATTTTTTTCCTATTACTTATGTCCATTCTTACAATAAAGTAGTAAATACAAGTGTACCTAAATTTTATTTTCAAACTTAAGTATATTTTCAGTTTACTTGTAGAGAGGATTGTGCGATGTGGCTGCTTTCAGCTGCTGGGATGAAGGATCTGTGATAACGCTCCCTGATGCACTTAGGGTGCAGCAGTCTGTCACTGAAGGAGCTTCCCAGTTCAGTAACAGCTTCATGCAAGTTTATTGCTGCAAGCATACTAAAGATATTTAAGATATGTAATATATTCAATTAACATGATAGTGAAATGCAACATTTAGCTCAACGAGGATGGGTGTGAAACTTTTCAAAGTTCTGAATAAAAAAGTCTTATTAGGGGAAATGTTGTGACCAGTTGGTTTCCTGATAAATTGACAATCAATTTCCCACCGAGATCAAGACTCACAGTTTCCTGGGTTATGAGATTGGTTGAAATAAATAAAACAACATTTATCATCTTAGCAATAATATATTATTCAATAGGCTAAGAGTTCATTTCAATATACTTCAAAGTATACTTTCAAAAAGTATTAAAGGAATAGTACACCCAAAACATGATTAGCCTTCATTTTCTACTCACCCCCATGCTGAACAACACTCTGGGAGGCTTCTTGCTGTCTGCTGACATTCAAATAATGGAGGTCTATGGCGCCCGAGACAGAAAGGTCCATAAAAGTCCACAAAAAACGTGTCAATATTCCTCCATACTGCTCGTCCAATGTATTCCAAGTGTCCTGAGTGGGTAGCATCCAGAATTTACTCGAAACGAAGTCATTTAGAATGTTTTTAGAGCATAAACAGTAGTGTATAGGATTTCCTGAAAGCGCGCACCTGCGCGCTCACGATGCTACGGAAGCCGGCAGACCAAACCAGCGCATTCAGCTCGGCAAAGAACTCATGCTCTTCCTCAACACTGAAGTCCTCAGACATTTTTCTTTTGTTGTTTCTTTCTTTGCACAGGTAAACAGCACATTTCTTCTTCTACGCTTGCATTATCGGCAGAGCAGACGCTGAATGCGCACTTTCATCTGGTTTGATCTGCCGGCTTCCGTCACCCGTTCTCGCTTACAGGCTATTTCCACTTTGATTTGATACGTAGCGGAAATCCTATACACAACTGTTTATGCTCTAAAAACATTCTAAATGACTTCGTTTCGAGTAAATTCTGGATGCTACCCACTCAGGACACTTGGAATACATTGGACAAGCAGTATGGAGGAATATTGACACGTTTTTTGTGGACTTTTATGGACCTTTCTGTCTCGGGCACCATAGACCTCCATTATTTGAATGTCAGCAGACAGCAAGAAGCCTCCCAGATCTCCAGATGCATTTGAGATATCAAAAAAGTACTCCAGAGTGTTGTTCAGCATGGGGGTGAGTAGAAAATGAAGGCTAATCATGTTTTGGGTGTACTATTCCTTTAAGACTTTGATGTATACTTACATCAATTAAATTGGTAAACTTTGGATATATACTTTTGTATAAATGAAATATGAGCCTGAAGTATACCTAGTTGTGTTAAGGACGTAGAAAAGGTACAATCTGATCATTTTTTTTTTGTTTTTTAAGTCAGAATACATTCTAATCGGAACATGAACTGTTATGCATCTAAACAAAACTATGTCTTGCTACAGATAGCCAACTGGATTTTAGATTAGACTTTAACTATGCCATCTATTAAAATGTGTGAGGAATTATTAGGCAAATGAGTATTTCAACCACATCATCCTTTTCATACATGTTGACCTACTCCAAGCTACATAGGCTTGAAAGCCAACTACCAATTAAGTAAATCGGGTGGTGTGCATCTCTGTAATGAGAAGGGGTGTGGCCTAATGACATCAGCACCCGATATAAGGTATGCTTAATTAAAAAGTTAAAGCACAGACATATAAAAAAAGCACAAAGTGCTTCACGTTGCTCCTTTTTTAAATGAGAAATTGTCACTATTTTAGCTAAAACCTATCAACAGGCGAGTCCTCCAGCCTAGCCATGTTTTTTATGCCCCAGCAAGACCCTTCTGACCATAGTCTTTCCTACATGTTCGCCGCAAAAAAACGCTGCTGGCATGTCATTGGTCCAACCCGCTGGTGGTTATCAGAGGGACGTTTTAGGGGGAGTCTTTCAAGATGGAGTTGTTGTGAGTCTGACGGCGCACAGTTACTCCTCTAGTGCATCATTAATTAATTAAATTTACTAAGTTGTATAGAGCAGCAGACTGTAAAGATGATTGTAAGAAAAAAAACATTTGATGTAACCCTCTGTTTGTGTCCCACTTAAAATCCCACCAAGTTCAAGGTGTTCAGGGTGACGGGTGTGGCACCAAACGTCCTCCATCAGCGGGTCTCTCACCACACACCCACTTCCTTCACTCTACTTCAATAGCAGGTACTGTTCAACCACCTCCATCCTGTCTCTCCCCCCCCAGAACAAGCCCTGCTTTGTCTCTCCTTCATAACCCACCGGTGGGCCCTGGGAGTTTAGAAGTTTTATACGCCTACGACAAAAAATAGCAAAAAACTACTGGTCTGTGCCAACTGCGCCCCTACCCACCCTGTGTCCTGCTGGATAAAAATTGAAGGTTCACACTGAAGGCATTAAAACTATGAACTAACACATGTGGAATTATGTACTTAACAAAAAAGTGGGAAACGACTGAAAATATGTCTTATATTCTAGGTTCTTCAAAGTAGCCACCTTTTGCTTTGATTACTGCTTTTCACACTCTTGGCATTCACTTGATGAGCTTCAACAGGTATTCGTCTGAAATGGTCTTCGTTCACAGGTGTCCCCTGTCAGGTTTAATAAGTGTGATTTCTAGCCTTATAAATGGGGTTGGGACCATCAGTTGTGTTGTGCAGAAGTCAGGTGGATACAGAGCTAATAGTCCTGAAGAATAGACTGTTAGAATTTGTGTTTTGGCAAGAAAAAAAGTAAGTGAAGTAAAAATAGGGGCTATCATTACTTTAAGAAATGAAGGTCAGTCCGTCCGAACAATTGGCAAAACTCTGAAAGTGTCCCCAAGCGCAGTCACAAAAACTATCAAGCACTACAAAGAAACTGGCTCACAGGAGGACCGTCCCAGGACAGGAAGACCAAGAGTCACCTCTGCTGTAGAGGATAAGTTAATCCGAGTCACCAGCCTCAGAAATCGCAGGTTAACAGCAGCTCAGATTAGAGACCAGGTCAATGCCACACAGAGTTCTAGCACCAGACATATCTCTAGAACAGCTGTTTAGAGGAGACTGTGTGAATCAGGCCTTCATGGTAAAATAGCTGCTAGGAAACCACTGCTAAGGACAGGCAACAAACAGAAGAAGTCTACTTGGGCTAAAGAACACAAAGAATGGAAATTAGACCAGTGGAAATCTGTGATTTGGTCTGATGAGTCCAAATTTGAGATCTTTGTTTCCAATCATTGTGTCTTTGTGCGACGCAGAAAAGGTGAACGGATGGACTGTACATGCCTGGTTCCCATCGTGAAGCATGGAGGAGGAGGTGTGATGGTGCTTTGCTGGTGACACTGTTGGGGATTTATTCAAAATTGAAGGTATACTGAACCAGCATGGCATGATATTCCATCCGGTTTGCGTTTAGTTGGACCATCACTTATATTGACCCCAAACACACCTCCAGGCTGTGTAACGGCTACAGTATTTGACCAAGAGAGTGATAGGTTGCTGCACCAGATGACCTGGCCTCCACAATCACAGGACCTGAACCCAATTGAGATGGTTTGGGGTGAGCTGGACCGCAGAGTGAAGGCAAAAGGGCCAACAAGTGCTAAGCATCTCTGGGAACTCCTTCAAGACTGTTGGAAAACCGTTTCATGTGACCACATGTTGAAGCTCATCAAGTGAATGCCAAGAGTGTGCGAAGCAGTAATCAAAGCAAAAGGAGGCTACTTTGAAAAACCTACAATATAAGACAAATTTTCAGGTGTTTCACACGTCTTTGTTAAGTATATAATTCCAAATGTTTTAATTCATAATTTTGATGCCTTGAGTGTAAATCTTTAATTTTTAAATAAAGAAAACTCTTTGAATGAGAAGAAGTGTCCAAAAGTTTTGGTCTGCATTGTGTATATTATATATATATATATATATGTATATATATATATATATATATATATATATATATATATATATATATATGCTCGCGTTTCTCTCGTTCTGCCAGAAGAGCAGGGTATCAGTGGGGGAAACCTTAATAGCTTTAAGTTTTTAAGTTACTTGTAAACATAAAGTGGCACAAGGATGACTAATAGATATCAACAAACTCCTGTCTTCTTTACGGCTTGTAGTGATAATTACTCGATGTAAAAGTGGTTTGCACACCAGAAACAGTTTATCAGTTGATCTGACATGGACAAGAATTAGCTTTATTGCTGACCACAGCTTAACTAGGACAAAAAAGGACAACAACAATATAAACAACCTAGAGGGTCAGTCCTGTTCTCTACCCTACCAATCCACAGAGAACAATGGGACACCGACACACCAGCAGGAAAAGTCACAAACACGCCTACGAGCACGTATACACATCAGCATACTCCAAGAGGGGGGGTGTGTGGGGGGTAGGCAAGGCTTTTTTGCAAGCTGTGTATTCTCCTGGCTATTCTGGGAATCACTTGAGTCGTGTATTATCTAAGAGATAAGCAACTCTTTACCAGGACTCAGGAAGTGCTGACGAATTTTCTGCCAATGGAACAACTTCCTCTCCAGGCTGAACCTTACCTCCCTGCACTCCACTGGTGCATCCTCTTCCTGAGGTGGAGTGCCCTTTTCCATCAAAAAAAAAAAAAAAAAAAACTCCCTCCATTTGGCTTTTCTCAAAAGCTCTTTTTTTCCCCTCTTGCTCAGAGGTGGAGCTTCTATTTCTAACAAGAAATTTGCTTTGAAACCTTCCCAGTACAGCCTTGTGAATGTGTGGAAAAGAGACACACAAAGAGAAATAACAAAAAATTTGTAGAGCTTCAGATGAGGTGCAACATACAAAAATCTGATTGAAAAGATTTTTTTATTCTAAAAAGGTTCTCCTTTCAGTTTTTGAAACTAGTTTTTGTATATAAGATAAGATTAAAAAGAGAAACAGAAACACCAAGAGACAGACTTTAGGGGAAGAGACCAAACAGAGGGAAGAGGCTGCTGGTTGGGGAGCAGCAGGGCCAAGTGTAGGAAGGAGAAGGTTGGCCATGGGAGGAAGGGTGGACCCCGAACACAAAGACACACAGAGGCAAAGGAACACTCACTCCTGCAGGGTCTCCACTCCCATTTCCTTATACTGCAGCTCCTGCTTCACCTGGGCCAGCTCCTGCTTCAGTCTGGAGAGCTGCGGACACAAGCGAGCGCCGGGTTACCATGGTGCACAATGGGCTTCTCTCAAAACTGCTTAGTCATGACTATTGGCATACAGGAATGCTCAACTATGTTTTTACAGAGGTGTGCACACACTGAGGGCTTCTCTCGTGAAAAGGTTTTGGACTGAAACACGGAAACCTTGACCCTGATGAGCATCGGTTAAAAAAAAAATCCCAATGTTTAAAGGAATAGTACACCCAAAACATGATTAGCCTTCATTTTCTACTCACCCCCCTGCTGAACAACACTCTGGAGTACTTTTTTGATATCTCAAATGCATCTGGAGATCTGGGAGGCTTCTTGCTGTCTGCTGACATTCAAATAATGGAGGTCTATGGCGCCCGAGGCAGAAAGGTCCATAAAAGTCCACAAAAAACGTGTCAATATTCCTCCATACTGCTCGTCCAATGTATTCCAAGTGTCCTGAGTGGGTAGCATCCAGAATTTACTCGAAACAAAGTCATTTAGAATGTTTTTAGAGCATAAGCAGTAGTGTATAGGATTTCCTGAAAGCGCGCACATGCGCGTTCACGACGCTACGGAAGCCGGAAGACCAAACCAGCGCATTCAGCTCAGCAAAGAACTCATGCTCTTCCTCAACACTGAAGTCCTCAGACATTTTTCTTTCGTTGTTTCTTTCTTTGCACAGGTAAACGGCACATTTCTTCTTCTACGCTTGCATTTTTGGCAGAGCAGACGCTGAATGCGCACTTTCATCTGGTTTGGTCTGCCGGCTTCCGTAGCGTCATGAACGCGCAGGTGCGCGCTTTCAGGAAATCCTATACACTACTGTTTATGCTCTAAAAACATTCTAAATGACTTTGTTTCGAGTAAATTCTGGATGCTACCCACTCAGGACACTTGGAATACATTGGACGAGCAGTATGGAGGAATATTGACACGTTTTTTGTGGACTTTTATGGACCTTTCTGCCTCGGGCGCCATAGACCTCCATTATTTGAATGTCAGCAGACAGCAAGAAGCCTCCCAGATCTCCAGATGCATTTGAGATATCAAAAAAGTACTCCAGAGTGTTGTTCAGCATGGGGGTGAGTAGAAAATGAAGGCTAATCATGTTTTGGGTGTACTATTCCTTTAAATACCATAAAAGAAAATTATTTTGTGCTTCTGCTTTTTAATTGTGTCTTTAGCTTCAGTTTATCTAACATGCAAACGGATAGATATTGTAGCCAACAAATTATATTACTTTATTTTTTCTGGCAGAGATGCACCTGAGTGACCGGAGTCATCTGCGTTTTTATGGAAAAACAGCATAATAACTAAATCACAAAGAATTCAATTTAACCTAAAACAAGCAACCCGGACAGATTTCTTTCAATTTTTTATCAATGTAGCCAAAGTAAAACTGAAACAAAAAGTGAAAAAATTTATTCTTTTTCTAAAGTAACACTGCCCCATATTTAAATATTCAAAAAATAAACCTACTATATTAGGAGGCTGTTTATTTAGTTTTTTAGTAAGTAAAAAATATCCTGACATAATTCCTTTATCTGTAGTAATTAATGTCATTTTTGTATTACATTTAGTGTCATACATATTGTATTCTAAATAAGGCAGAACAAATATTTTAAACAGCTACTGGGAATAAGGTTTAAATGATAGTAATAACTTAATTTATATTTTTTGACTTATCACTTATAGAGCCAAACAAAAAAATGGGCCAACATCTATCTCTGAGGGATTGATTGGTAACAAAAAGTAACCAATCAAACCCCTAAATTAGTTATTGCATGTTTTTAATGTTTTTTGGACGCATTCTGACATTATTGTTTTTTGCTTCACTAGATGGATTTTAAGCGTAGCAGATCATTCACACCTTTCTAATCTATTTAGCACAAAGCTTTGCTTCAAAACACCCCTGATCCAGGAAATACTCTCACCCATGTGACTGATGTCAGAGTGATGTCCATCTATCCTCTGCCTGACCCTTTGATGATGATCTCACCCCTCTCCTCCTGGGGCCCCAAGCCAGAGCCACAATATCCTGTAGGGGCCACACCCCACCTGCCCCCCCCCTCTTCAAGTCCAAAAGCGGCCCCCCCACCACAGGCCCATTGTTCTCTCTCGATAACAACTCACCCGTTCTCGCTTACAGGCTATTTCCACTTTGATTTGATCAGGGTCATATTTCGAACTTGATGACGAGCCGGAAAAAGCTGCAAACACATGAAGGAAAAGAGGGGGGGGGGTCACAGTTAATGGTTTCAATAGATTCAAGAACAAGTGAGGTGTTAGAGAGATCCAGTATCATTTCCCTGTCTTTGCTGGAAGCCAGTGGCCCCTGGATGCTTTGTGTGACAACTGGCTGATGTCAGGGGGGTGAACTGGGTGGAGGTGTTAAAAAAAAAAGAGGGTGGAGTGAGGAAAGGATTTGGAGGAATTTCTATAGCTCTGCATATCCGCCACCAGTGCAGCAGGAGATACCAGCAGTGTAGCCGGTCCAGGTCAGACAATAAGGACAGTCAGGGTTTGTTCGCATGGGATCCTCAGATTCCTTCCTCTCTCACCCCTCCATCCCACCTCCCATAGGTCTGGGTCGTACTTACGCCCAATTTACACAATCCCTCTGAAACCGATCCGTGCCGAGTTCGGACCGAGCTTGGATCAGTTAACCACACCGAACTCTGTTCCTACTAGTGTTGCACGGGGCCCCGATTCAGCACTAAAATGATGGTATCGGCAAGTACCGACAAATAGGGCACCGATACCATTTTGAGAGCCAAAAGTTTATTCAACTATTGTCACCCATTCTAGGTAGGCAATAAAAAGTTCTACTGGATTCACTTCCTATTAGTCTTTTTCCTGCTTCATAACAAAGCCATGATGGCAACTATTTTAAATCCAAGTAGTATGCAGTTCTTCATATTTATCGGCCGATACTGCACAGCCAGGTATCGGGGCCAAAAAATGGTTCTGGCGCAACACTAGTTCCTACAGTCATTTACACATCATCACTGGGGACAGACATTGAGAATTAGCCTTAGCTAAAATGTTGTAGTGTGTGACATGATGCATGAAACATACTTGTCCCTATCAAATAAACAAATAAATAAATCATGCTAGCACGGTTCCTCGCGTCCTATCTGCGGTCCAAGAGACTGAAGCTCTCAGGGTGGAAATTACACAAATAAAAATGGCGGCGCCCATAGTATTCAGGAACTTATGTGACTGGATAGCGACCTCTTCCCAAATTTCAATGAGAGCCTCGGCATCATCCGAGGTCGCACCACTCACCTTTGATGCCATTTATTGTTAATAGACTGAGAAGCAGTTTGTGTTGTGAACAGGTGAAGAGATCTGTGAATTGCAAAGCTGGACATGGCTGAAAACCCGCAAAATGAGTCAGCTGACTATACATAGGAGATGGCGCGGTCTGCTCATGCGCTCTTTGTTATCAGCTAAACTGTGCTGAGCCCTGCTCATGAACTAGTACCAGTTTAGCACGGGTTGGTTGTGTCTGGCACGGTCCAGTTCCATTTAAACTGAGCAGTTATCTTGGTTACCGTCCTCGGACTGATCTCGGCATGGTTTCAAAAGGGTATTGTAGATGGGACTATAGATTCAGACAGTAGAGACATCTGTAAGCCTTACTGCTGGTGATGGAGTGGTTGTCCCCAGAGAGCTCGTCTAATCGCAGCATTTCCTGCTGAGCCAGCTCCAGTCGCTGCTGCTTGATCAGGTACATCTCCTTCTTGGCGTTGAGGGCCTCCTGGGCCACAACAAGGTACTCCTTCAACATGCGCTCCTGCTCCTGCCGCCATTGTGTCCGCGGGTTCTCAATCTGGGTGGTTTCTGACAAAAATAAAGCTAATTTATACATTTATCAACAAACCTTAAAGGAAAATTCCGGTTTTTAACACTTTTAGCCCAGTTTCTGTAGTGTCCAAGATGAAATCGAATGATCGACACCAAAATTTTGACGATTGGTCCTGTCTCTGCTATTTGGCTCATGCAGAATCCCCCCCTGGCTGCTTCAGAATGGCTTCCATAGTGCATGTCCGATAATGTCCTTAAAACAACCTTAAACGTTCTTTTTTTAAAATATGCTACTCACCGGGTCGTCAGCGCTGTTCAATGACGTTCCAAAAAAAGTTTTGTGAAGAAAAACCGTTCCTGTCTTGTTTTATTTAGCATTTTGTAAATCCCAGAACTATTTTTTCCGATACATCACAACCGCTTATAAACTTCCGCTTCCCGTTCGAATCTGAAGCGTTGCACACTCCAGACCACTAGTTGGCGACGGTATCCTCTACCGTCAAACTCAAAGTCCAATATGTCCTCCTCAAGAATCCACCTTTCGTATTCCATTTTCAGAGTTTTTTAAAGTGTTTACAGAGACGTTAGCACCTCGACGTCGGAGTACACAGAGTGAAGCAGAAACACTTGGGCCTTGCGAAAAGACTACAACTAAGCGTAAACAGGCCCCATTTCCGTTTCCGGTGGCGGAGGGATATTGACTATTCCAACAGAACTCAATGGGATTTACAAAATGCTAAATAAAACACTACAGGAACGTTTTTTCTTTACGAAACTTTTTTTGGAACGTCATTGAACAGCGCTGACGACCCGGTGAGTAGCATATTTTAAAAAAAGAACGTTTAAGGTTGTTTTAAGGACATTATCGGACATGCACTATGGAAGCCATTCTGAAGCAGCCGGGGGGGATTCTGCATGAGCCAAATAGCAGAGACAGGACCAATTGTCAAAATTTTGGTGTCGATCATTCGATTTCATCCTGGACACTACAGAAAATGGGCTAAAAGTGTTAAAAACCGGAATTTTCCTTTAATGTAAATAGGAACGATCCTTCTACAATCCATCACAAATTAACAAAACTTTAACTTTTTGGAATCTGATCAGTCTGATTTAAATCTATAAGTGTAGGCTGTAGTAAAACCTGCCATTTTTCCTGAGGTATCTTTAACACATATTTATGCATGACTGATTACAGAAAACATAAACCGATAAACTGTTTCATAATATGAAGAACAACATTTAGAGCCTAGTTCCTGCAGCAGAGATCCTGGACAAGGAGAAACTCTTTCATTCCCCTCACTATCCTCTGCAGGGCCTTGTCTGCCCTACAGCAGAAAGCCAGCAATTATGTAAACTGGATTCACTTTATCTAAATCGTAATAGGAAGTGGAGACCAAAAACCTGAGATGCACTCACTGTTAATATGGTCGATGTAGTAAACTCCAACTTGCTGGTCGTAAACCTCCTCCCACCCCAGAGGCAGTTCATCACCAACACAGTCGGCAAACGTTAACGGCTTCGTAATCCTGAAATGAAAGAATTCATCAGTATTTAGCTCAGTTCTAAAAAAAAAAGAGAAAATAGAGCAAAGTTGGGCAGAAATTTACCCCTTTAAAGCTAAATTTAAAGACACTTTATTGCACAAAACAGCAGAGAAGTATTAAAATAAAAACATGCCCCCCACCCCCCCAGTGATGATGTAATGATTTAATTTTTCCTGTTAGTATCAAGAAGTCTTCAGGGTTTTCTGCCTCATTTATTATGTAATGAGGGGTTTGGTCTGTTAACGGAGGAGATAAAAACAAAAAGTAAACATTTGCCCACATGTTGGACTTGTTGCTTCAGCTACAGTTTACAGCTTCTAGAAAGACTTTTACAGAAAAACTCTTTTCATTATAAATCCAACTTATGTCTGACACAAAACTTTAAGGAAATATTGACAGGTCTTGTTGCTAAAAAGGTAACTCATATAAAATGACCATGTTCTATGGTGTCAGGCTAATCAAACATATTTAAAAGATAAAAACGGGACAAAATTCCAGAAAACTGAAAGAACTTTATGTTACAGGTAAAAGTGAAACAGAAAACTTTAGCTGTTAGAAAAGGACGGAATTATAAAAACAGAAACCAAAGCTAACATTTTGTACCATAAACATGCTTATGTGAGACGGTATGACCTGAAAGCTACTCTGACAACAAAAACCTTGAAAGTTTCTAATTAATATTGCAAAAAGATTGTTTAATTTAAAGCTGAGAAATAAAAACATTGACATGAAAACTATCTTAAGTGGAAAAACAAAGCAGTAACCTGTACATTACTGCCTGAAGACCTTCAGAGGACAGTAATAAACATGTTGGCAAACTGACCAGCATGAAGCTACTACATTAAGCTACTGTGACAAGAATTAGGCTGAAAAATGTTCTAGAGAAACAAAAACAAACCTTTTTTACATTTTTAAAGTTCGCGCAAAATCCACAAAAGCTGAACTTAAACATAGCAATTAATTCTTTTTTTGCACGTCTGATAAATACTTTTTAATTACCATTGACAGTAGGATGAACATTAAAAACGGCATCATATCCATGCAAGTCAACAACACTCATAAAAACACTCACAATTTTAACAAGGTGCTCCCACTAGTCATACTGAGCCTGTGCAGGGCTTCCTTATTTTTCCTGCATATAGAAAGACTGTGGCCGTTTCCCACTGTCCGCCCTAACCACTATATAGGGCACTATATGGTGCTTACGCCATTTTAAATGTGTCCGAGCATCTAGACCAGGGGTCACCAATTAAAAATCAGCGGGGTCCGAATAAAGAAAATCAACAACCAGTAAAGGTCTGGAGAAATTTATAATTATAATCTGTTACTTTAAACAGAATTTAACACAGAAATAAAAAGAGGTGTTAATGCATCCAAATATATATATATATATATATATATAGAATTTGTTTTTACAATTTAAAATATTTTTTTTTTTTTTTTTTTTTTTAAGTGAAAAACAACAATCTTTCAGTTTGGTATATAGACAATTTCCTGATTCACATACTTCATAAAACTCCTGAACTGACCATTTTTTTTTTACTTTTTCATGGCTTAATGGGAGCAGTGGGCTTTAGGCTGCCCTGCAAGGCTTTAAACCTGGGTTTGAATGACAAAAAAGCCATTGTCAAGCACAAAGTGCTCATTTTTCAATATTTATTTTTGATTCTGTTCATGGTGGAGAATCCTGCTTCACAGCAGCAGGTTGAGCCAAACATCCTCTAAATGTTCAGGGGCATCTTTGAGCACGCCGTTTCACTTTTCTTTCACCAGTTCACTGCAGTTATTCCAGCAGTCCAAACTTTCTCTGGTCTTTCTCTTAGTCTTCTCCTTCTTTCCCATCGCCCGGTTTGCCACAGGTTTGCCTGCTGTGTCTAAAAGCAGCAGCAGCGGCAACCCAGACTGACAGCAGCTCATTGGCTAATTTGTATCACGTGTAGCCTGGTAAGTAAAGTTCGACACAATGCGGTAATTTATAAATGATTTAGATCAGGTTGGGTCGGGATTAGCGAGCAGGTGGGTCCAGATCCGGACCGTGGCCCACTAATCCGTGACCTCTAATCTAGTGGATGAAAAAGTAGTGGACTTGAAATTTCCGACAATGCAATTTGAAAAGTATTGATCATCCATGGTCACTAGGGAAGCAGATATATCCCGAAATGCTCTCCTCACAAAGCATTATGGGATTTGCTGTCACAGGGCAGCTGATAACAAAGATCGCACAGGCACCACGGGGTGGAGGTGGAGTTACCAACAGGGAGCAAAAAGTAGTGATCATCTGTCTAAAAGATCAGTTAACTGAGTTCACTATAAAGTCCACTATATGACTCTCTACTCTATATATATAAGATCTAGGGGTTAGGGCCTGAGGCTTTGTCCCGCACTAATCACCAAATCGCTTTGCGAGAGCTCTCCTCGCAAAGCATCATGGGATTTGTTGTGACATAAGGGCAGTGTGAGCAGCGACAAATAAAGGTGGCGCATGCACCGTGCGGGGAGGCGGAGTTACGTGACAAATGTGTAGTGCTGAAAAATAGTGATCATCTGTCCGAACGGTCAGTTAACTGAGTTCACTATAAAGTCTCCGCTCTCTAGAGAGATTAAGGGATTTAGGGCGGATGTTCGGACATAGTCTGAGGTGTTTTCTTAACATTAGCATCATAAATCTGTCTAGAAATTTTATATGAAAACTCACACCTTCCTGGGGTGCATGAACAGTACAAGTAAACACTAAAATGACTTTTTTTCACCAGCAAACATACACGTATTTGGTGCAAAGAGACTGTACTTCCAGCACTGTGTGCTGCAGCTTGAAACAATCAATATACGCAACACATCACCTTTGACCAGTGGTGGCAGAACAATTAAGATTAATTATTTCTGCTTTTCCAATTAAGTGCAGCTAAACTAAAAACTTGGTTGTTTCTAAACACAAAAAAAACAGTGTTTTATTATATATTATGCTCCTATGGAATAATAGCAGGATTATAATAATAATCGCACATTATTGATCTCACATTGGAGATATTTACCTAAAACTGAGCAGTGGGCTGCCATTGTGGGGCGCCGGGGGAGCAATGGGGGTTTAAGGGTCTTGCTCAGAGACCCATAGGGGCAGTCTGTGGGAGTGGGTTTCAAACTCCAAACCTCAGGATTCCAAGCTCTATGCCACAACCAATAGGCCGCCACTCCCACTACAGTATAGTCAGAGTCCTGATTTCTAAGAAAACCAGAATCTTATCTAAACATTCTTTAATAGCAGATTAGATGAATCAGTCTTGTAAAACTAGCCTTCAAGATTAATTCAGAAAAATTTGAAAACTTCAGGATAAAATAACATTACAATTACTATGACAGAAACTTACTATAACACAACCAGTGAGCTAGTAGATGATAGCATTACCTACAGTAACTGATCACCATTAATTAGGGTGATCTGACTGTTCAGTCGGAGCACGAGGCCTGGCAACTGTCGAGGTATGCAAACAACGATGGGATGGCCTGGTGAGAGTAGCAGACATTCTGCTCTGCATTCCTCAGGAGACAGACGCTTCAGCTTTCCACCCTACAGCACTGGATCTTACTTCCGCTTTCTTTTCTTTGGCAACGAAGTGGTATTAAGGCGCAATGCCGTAAGTGCTCAGACACATGCTGGTGATTTTAATTAGACGGTGACACAGCGTTAGTCAGTCAAGGTGAAAAAAAAAGAAGGTCCTTATGAAAGAGGGTGTGCTCTGCAAAAAAATGTCAGATGTTCCAGCATCAAGGAGCGGTGCTGCAACATACCCCGCCATGAATCAGCTGGGCCAAGCATTCAGGGCTTCGAATTCAATGAACTCCCTTTGCATTTCACACGTTTTTGGGAAATTCAACAGGTTATGTCTGTTCTGGACATTCCAGCTGCTGTTATTTCCTCGAGCACAGATGAACTGATTAAACTCCTTTGAGTTGTAATAAAACCTGTTTATATAGATGCTTTATTTAGTCGGAAGGTTTGGGTAAAGCACTTATGTAATCGTGGGATTCCAGATTGAACTGCAAATTACCTTTTTTTTATACTTTATACCATTAGTAGCCTATGAAACATGTATTTTACAGCAATTAGACCAAATCAGTAGAGGAAAACATGTGTTCCTTAAAAAGAGCTACAGTTTGATGTGTATTCATCCCCCTTTATTCTGATAGGCCTAAATAAAATCCAGCCGACATGAATCATTTGTTTTTTTTTTTTTTTACTTTAATTAGCAGAAAATAAAGTTTTGGGTTTTGTTTGTTTGTTTTCTGAGGATTTTATTTTCAAAAGGCAAAGGATAATGTCTGAGCAGATAGATTAAAACAACATGGAAACTGTCGTTTTTTTTTAGGAATATTTGAGTTCGATGGAAGTTACATCTGAAATAATAAAAGAAAAATCAGGTTTGAGTTGTTTTGATAAATGGTGCATGAGTCTGTTGGAAAATCCCACCTCCTCTGACATCATATGCCTGGCATTTGGTCTGGTTAAATGCTGCAGGCGGTTAGATCTGGACTTGGGCTAATTTTCCCTCCAGTATCGGTGATGCTTACAACCAGTCCTGACCTTGATTCGGATGAGCGCAAAACGAGCTAAACAGCTCATCGCTTTGGTTCAATGAATCTTTCCTTCATCAGCACTGTAGCTAAATGACAAAACAACGTTCTCAGGAAACAGATTTTAGTAATAACTGGGAGTCCTCTACTCGTTCTTCAAGTTCAACACATGAGTGAACATAATCTGGAAGTATCCAGGAGAGTGAAAAGTTAGAGTCTTACTATCATTTAATGCATTGGTTCCTTAACTTTCTCTGGTGCCCCCCAATGGGGTGCACCCCTTACCTTGGGAAATTGTGATTACCTTGCAAAAGTGATTAATTATAATACATAAATGGTCGCATGAACTGAATGTTCTGCAGGTGTTGGTGTGCTGTAATATCCCCGCTAAACATCTAACAGAGAAACGTTCATTTCACTGTTCAATTTAGGGCTGCAACAACTAATCGATAAAATCGATAAAAATCGACTTTTAAAAGCGTTGGCAACGAATTTAATCATCGATTAGTTGTGTCGCGCGATTAATGCGTCATCCGCCGCCGCCGTCATCCCGGGGAAGAAAAAAAAATATGGCGGAGCGAGTCAGCGCCACAGTTGCAGTGTTGCCAACTCAGCGACTTTTCAGACCCCTCCAGCGACTATTTTTTTAAAAAGCGACTAGCGACAAATCTGGCGACTTTTTACGGTGTCACTGGCGGCTTTTGGAGACTCTTACGTGAAAGCATGTATCGTTCCTACTCTTGTCCTCCAGCGGCAGCTGCTGCCGTGGGGCGCCTCTCCCATCCCAACGCCTTTCTCCCTCTCCCACAGGAATCCCTCTCAGCGCTGCAGTCAGAGCCGCAGGATTTTAGTGAGGAGTTTACCCTCAGCGTCCAGACTGCAAATGAAGCGCGCATGCGCCGGGATTGACGGCGCAAATTGATCACAATAATTAAAATAGCCTGCGCTTTGTAAAGTGAAAAAAGTCTTAACATGCAACTTTTGTAAAAACAAATGAACATGGCACGGAAGCACCACTGTTATGACGCAGCACCTGAAAAGAAAACAGGTTGGAGCCTTCAATGGCAGTGAAGAGAGCTGATCAGCAGGATGAGCGACCATGTTTGTTTGGTTTTAAAGTGGGGAAACGTAACGTTAGTTTCTCAGGTAGCTCATCTGATGCTTTCCTTACCTTGTTAGTAGGTTACAGACAGTGATAAGGTTGGCTACTTATTTTACTTTTAATTTCATTTGAATTAGCTTAAGCAGCGTTTACATTTACTTTATAAATAAATAAATTTGCAAATTATGAGGGCAAGGCTTTTAAAGTTTAAATCTTCTGGCAAAGATAAAGTAAAGAAGAGCCTGCAATTTATGGAAGTAAAGCAGAATAAAATCCAGCAGGATCAGTAATATGTCAATTAATTATATGCCACATTCCCATGTAAATATCTGTCTTTGGAGGATGTGTTTTTTAGCACCCCTAGTTCTCTCATTTTTATTCCAAATACAATTTATAATTTGAATCACAGGGATATTTTTATCTCTATGGTTCAGTATTTTCTCAAGTAGCAACTTTAACTGCTATACTTTCCTGTCCTAAAAGGCAGAACTCTTCTAGTCTAAAAAAACCTCATTTGTTGAAATGGGGGGGCCTATTGTTTGAACCCCTTAGGGGCTTTAAAAAACAAAAATGCCTGTCTCTTTTTGCGCTTTATGAAACAAAGTACCCTATATTTTGTGGATGTACAGCTACATTTCTCATGTAAGTTTGCGTAGTTTTAAAACAAACATTTATTTTTCATATTGCACCAGTACAGTTAATGAGCAACCTGTACTTGTGTGCTTGTTTGTTCTGTCTAAAATGTTTATTTTGGAATAAAGAGGTTAATATAAAAAAAATATTTTGTGTCCGATTCATCGATTAATCGAAAAAATAATCGGCCGATTCATCGATTTTCAAAATAATCGTTAGTTGCAGCCCTAGTTCAATTACTGCCTTAACCTACGCCAAGGAGAGCACTAATCAGAGAAGCAGCCAAGAGGCTGATGGCTGCACTGGAGGAGCTGGACACAAATGTAGCTTTTATGGTAGAGTGTAAAAGCAAAGCCAAACAAAACTGTATACAGTTTATTATTTGCAATGAAGAGAAAACAGCAACCAATTGGAAGAAAAGGCTCTTATTAGATTAGTCTACAGCTAAACATGCAAAATACCACATGTAGCACAACACGAACACTGCCCATCATCCAGAACGTAGCGCTGTCATCACACACAGAGTGGCAGCATCATGCTGTGGGGATGCTTTTCTTTAGGAAGGACAGGTTATCCGATCAGAGCTGATTGGAAGATAGTTGAAGGTAAACAGAAGGCAGCCATAGAACTAGAGCTACAATGACCCAGTAGAGGTCCAGACCTTAACGATTAGAGAATTGTTGATGTTTAAAGACAGTCTCTATCAAATTTAACAGAGTTTGAGACACTTTAAAAAGGGGAGGAATAAATGTTGGCGCTTGCTTCTAGACATTTAAACCTGGTACAGAACCCCTGCAGCTGTTATTAGACTCAAATGTGTTGTGGCATTTTAGAATAAAACAAAACCCTGGTTTGCTGGGTTTAAACCAGAATTTTCATTTCTTCTGCTTGCGATCCATCAATGTGATAAATGTCTTTATTATTAAAAGCATAGTCTCTCCATTTAGTTTGGATCTTAACTCGCCTAACGGTTTATTACCAAACATAAAGCACTTAAATAAGAGCAAGATAAACTGAAGCAGAAATATCTGTCTAGAGTTTCAAATTCGGCTAAGAAGCCACTCATACAAGTGATTAATGATGCCTCCTGCTTCTTCTACACGTTACATAAAAATGCGTTTTCTCTCCATAAATCAGTCAGGTTTGAAGAACCTCTTAAAAAAAAGTTTAAACGATTAGCCTAAGAAAACAGACATGCTTTAATAGCTCCCTGACAGACAGCCGGTGGCGTGGCAGTCCAGGGTTAAAAGGAGCAGCACACGTAGCGCCTGGAGGACAAAGCAAATAAGGCCACGCTCCTTACCTGCTCCTGCTTGTGAAAGGCAAACAAATGCCCAGACACTAACTGCTCCAGTAAATACTTCAACAGAAAGCAATCAGGCAGGGTCAGTAAGAGCCAGGCTTTGATGTTTTATTTACAGAAAGGACATAAGCAGGAACACACACAGGCTTGAAATGAAGGAGTTGAGCTATTCTTGGAGTAAAAACAGAAAAACTCAGGAAAGAAAAAAGAAAACAGGGGGATGTGGGAAGCTGAAGTGACGTCAGAGGGAGTTTAATCCTGAGCGGCCCTCTGACCCAGCTAGGGAGACAAAGACGGCGAAGGGAAAAACATGGCCTCTTCACACACGGCTCTGGATCTCAACATCTGAATGTTTGGTTTGTTACGCAGTCTTGTGACAGCAGCGTCTGCCTTCCAAGTCATGTCTTGGGAGAGTCTCAAACCTCTGCGGAGCAGAATCTCGAAGAGACGGACACGCAGCGGGTTGACCCTCGTTTAAAGAACAAGAGTCATTTATTCAGCTGGAAAAAAGTTCACCGAGAAGAGAAGGAGCGACTTGATATGAAATGATACAGAAAAGGTTTTTTTTTCCCACATCAAGCTCAGTGTAGCTCTGGGTGAAAGATGCTGGAGTCATTCTCCTGTCAGACTGAATAAACCTGTGATTGCCAACAACGTCAAGCAGCCAACACCAAATTAACTTGGCTTTTAAGGTTATAAAGGGATTTCCATAATAACTATATTTATACGCCGTCATTATAAAGGCAGCTGCCGGATTAATGAACCTAAACAGCGAGTGCTGGAAGGGGACGGTTTAGGAAGATTCCTGCCATGCTGGCTGCGTGAATCATTAGGTGACCGATGCTTGGAGAAATATCACACATCTTCATAGCCCATATTTAAACAGAGGCACTTTAAGGCAGGAAAAAAGTAGTTCAAGATGACATGAGGTGCATTAATGTCTCCACTGGTTTCCAGAAGAGGATTTTCTTTTAAGTTTGCATCTTTTTTTGCTTTAAAATGCAAACAGGATCCGTATCTATGAACACTTTTTAGTTTTTACTTTGGTTGGGAACAAATCCCACAGCATCACAGAACCTCCACCTTAGTCACAGGTGGGCATGAGGTGCTTTGACATTTTCATTATTTGCACCTGATCTCACCTGTTTTCTAAATAATATCAGATCAAAACTTGTATTTCAAGTTAAACTTAAAGTTAAGCTCCATATGGTCTTGTAATGGTCAGGAAAAAAGCATGAATTGTAGTTAGCATCTGAGGACGTTTATAGAGATTTTTCAACCTCATGATGTTTTTTTGCTGCCTGCCTTCTAATACCCAACTTTAAAGATGTATTTACCTCCATACAGTCAGACTGATTCAAAGTTTTCTATCTAAGGAAAACCAGTTGATTGCATCGACTCATTGACTCAAAGGCAATCCCTCACACTAAGCATGCTTGTAGCGACAGTGGAGAGGAAAATCCTATATAAAAATGTTCTATTTCATCTAGATCTTAAATTATCATCTAAATATACATATATCTGATTTTTCAATCTTGTCTAATTTATAACCTTAAATCTAAATGCATTTGGATTTACATCTAAATATCTATCTATTTATCCATCTTAAGTAAAATCTAAAAAGTAAATATTTATAAAATATAGATGTTCTATATCATATATATATATATATATATATATACACTATATTGCCAAAAGTATTTGCTCACCTGCCTTGACTCACATATGAGCTTAAGTGACATCCCGTTCCTAATCCATAGGGTTCAATATGACGTCGGTCCACCCTTTGCAGCTAGAACAGCTTCAACTCTTCTGGGAAGGCTGTCCACAAGGTTTAGGAGTGTGTTTATGGGAATTTTTGACCATTCTTCCAGAAGCGCATTTGTGAGGTCGCACACTGATGTTGGACGAGAAGGCCTGGCTCTCAGTCTCCGCTCTAATTCATCCCAAAGGTGTTCTATCGGGTTGAGGTCAGGACTCTGTGCAGGCCAGTCAAGTTCATCCACACCAGACTCTGTCATCCATGTCTTTATGGACCTTGCTTTGTGCACTGGTGCACAGTCATGTTGGAAGAGGAAGGGGCCAGCTCCAAACTGTTCCCACAAAGTTGGGAGCATGGAATTGTCCAAAATGTCTTGGTATGCTGAAGCATTCAGAGTTCCTTTCACTGGAACTAAGGGGCCAAGCCCAGCTCCTGAAAAACAACCTCACACCATAATCCCCCCTCCACCAAACTTTACACTTGGCACAATGCAGTCAGACAAGTACCGTTCTCCTGGCAACCGCCAAACCCAGACCCGTCCATCAGATTGCCAGATGGAGAAGCGCGATTCGTCACTCCAGAGAACGCGTCTCCACTGCTCTAGAGTCCAGTGGCGGCGTGCTTTACACCACCGCATCCGACGCTTTGCATTGCACTTGGTGATGTATGGCTTGGATGCAGCTGCTCGCCCATGGAAACCCATTCCATGAAGCTCTCTGCGCACTGTTCTTGAGCTACATGAAGTTTGGAGGTCTGTAGTGATTGACTCTGCAGAAAGTTGGCGACCTCTTCGCACTATGCGCGTCAGCATCCGCTGACCCCGCTCCGTCAGTTTACGTGGCCTACCACTTCGTGGCTGAGTTGCTGTCGTTCCCAAACACTTCCATTTTCTTATAATAAAGCTGACAGTTGACTGTGGAATATTTAGGAGCGAGGAAATTTCACGACTGGATTTGTTGCACAGGTGGCATCCTATCACAGTTCCACGCTGGAATTCACTGAGCTCCTGAGAGCGACCCATTCTTTCACAAATGTTTGTAAAAACAGTCTGCATGCCTAGGTGCTTGAATTTATACACCTGTGGCCATGGAAGTGATTGGAACACCTGATTCCAATAATTTGGATGGGTGAGCAAATACTTTTGGCAATATAGTGTATATATATATATATATATATATATATATAAATTTTTTTTTTTTGAGGTATGATTAATCTTTCTATTTAGCAAGTTCCATTAAATGTGAAATGAACTCACAAAATTGTAGAAATGTGAATGAAACCTTTTTGATGTTTTTGCTTTATTTATATGTTTATGTGGCAAACCTCCACAACCTAAACTGTATAAGTATTAGAGTTTACAATGCATTTTATCATTCATTACCCCAGTTGCACAATAACAGAGCTATAACACGATACTGGCTGGTAAATTTGACCTGTTAGTTTCTTTTCTCCTGCTTACTGTCACAGCTTCTCAACTAGGGGTGGGTATTGCCAAAGAGGTCACGATTCGATTCGAATCATGATTCATAGGCCACGATGCGATTCTATCACGATGCATCACGATACTTGAATTATTGCGATGCATTGCAATATTTTCTCCTCCATGTTTTGTTTTTGAATGACTCGGCGCAGTATCCTGCGGCCGGAAATGCTTGTGACACAAGGCAGCGTGCGTCAACACATCCGCAGCGAAATCTACTGGACTGGAAGTGGTATTGCACTTGTTTTTGGCTGATGTTCGCCAACCATTCATGCAATTTTATTTATTCATTTTTTTAAATTAATAATCGATACTTGGCGTCAAGAATCGATGCAGTACATCATGAAATTTAGAATCACGATGCATCATCATGACGATTATTTTGCACACACCTATTCTCAACTGTAGTTTCTGTTATCTATAAGAAAACAGGGTTTATACAGGAATGAGTACGGTAACTCTTTTAATACTCTTAGAAATTATTTTAATGCCATCAACAAGTACCCATGGCTCTCATATATACACAGCAAAATACTTTGTCATCTTTACTGTTGACAGGCTGCAGCCATGTCCCAAATTCCTAGCCTTTTCTCCGCCTCGAGCTTCTTTTCCGAACATACGGCTATACGATAAACTGGAAGCAGTTCCACGCAAATATATCGCGATGTAATATATCTGATGAAATTGTTTTTAATAAACGTTTTTTTTCTTTTTTTTTTATAAAGCATTTTAAATGTTATGATAATCACAATGAATTTTAATGACAATTAAGGCCTTAATTATAAAAACTATATTTTAATGACTTTTAATGATTTTTTAAAGACCGGAGGAAACCCTGGAAAAGATGGGTTATATAATATTTCAAACAGACTATTTTCCCTGTCTTGATAGTTACTTTATAAATTTTAATGTCATATAATGGCAACAAAGAAGAGTTAGCAATAAAGAAGGTCATCTACAGTGTCAAATCAAGCAAATAGTTCATTAGATTTTTAAATAAGATAATGTATAACAAATCACTTTACTATAAAACCTTTGGGTTTTCTTAGTCAAAACACTAACATCAATGTAAGACATGCTTCTTCAGCCAGCTGAGCAGCAGTGCACAGGAAAGGGCCGCACATATTTACTCTATACTTCCTCCTACACTTCATTTTCTTATGCTTTGATACCAGTAACCCCCAGTCCCAAACTCTAAAGCAGCAACATTGAAGTAATTAATATTTGTACCACAAATTAAAAGGAACTTTATTTGGCCTGCTTCCCCTTTTAATGCAAGCAGGTGATGATATGTAAATGCCATTTGCTGATTTAATGCTTCACATGTTGAGCATCGTCTTTCCCTCACAGTAAAGACAGAAAGTGAGACCAATTTTCTAAAAACACCCAAATGAAAATAGAATAATGAAAATGACAAACGCGTTCAGCTGTGGATGGACGACATTCCCGGGGGTCTGATCGTGTCTTGCAGCGTCTCAACAAAACATATTTAGTTGTCGGAGACATTTGCTAATTCTAGAATAATCTGTGCCATTCTGGGTCCCAGAAGATATTTCTATCTGCACAGCCCCCCCCTCCATCTCCCACCCCTGCTTTGCCTGGCGACGAGCCGCTGCATGGGAAAGGCATGTGAAACTGGAGTCTGAGCGATCGGACCTCGTATGGTTGGGTCGTCCCCAACAGCTCCTCAGTCGTGACTAATAAAAAAACATCCCAATTAAAAGTGCTCATAAAATGGACAACATCACATATGACCATTTTCATTCATTCTGATCATGGGCTGGTTCCTGATATCTGCAGGATTAGTAGTAACTGTAGAAGGCAGGAAATCTACAGGGTTCCTACAGCATAAGGCAAGTTAAATTCAAGCTTTTTAAGACTTTTTAATGCCAATAATGTGAATTTGGTCTTAAATGTCATAATGCATTTAAGACCAAATTCACAAGAAACACAAGAAAAACCTGCTTGCGACAACTTAACCCAAAGGTTTATTTTAACATAAACCACTGCACTAATGTTTCAAATTTTGAAAAGCTTCCCATACAGGAAGAAAGCTAAAAACACACAAATGACAGATATATTTTAACAATTATTTAACTGAATTCACAAACTTTGTTTTAGCAGGGAACAAAACAAATCAGCTTTAAAGCCACAACATAACCAGTGCTAAGTCTTTTTTGCAGCTATTTTTCTTTGTATGGTTTTCTTAGTATGTTTGATTTGGTGATAAGTGGAGGCGTTGCAGAGACAAGGGTGGAACTAACTGAGAAATACCGGCTGTTTCTTGGTAAATCGATTTTGACGCTTTGTGTTTCGCGCTTCGCATGTGTGACTCCACTGCCTTAATTCCCATCGTTCTGAGCTTGAATGACTTCTTGCATAAAATCCACTGAGCCTCATGTATGTTCCCTGGTTTTATCCATGGAGAAAACTCTTGGCTGGAGACAATTTTGGTTACATTTAGGCCCCGTCCACACGAAGTCAAAACGAACACGAAACGCTGATATTTTCCAAAACGTTTGCCGTAAAGACGGAGACGTAAAATAAATGTGATCGTCCACACGAATGCATGAAAACGCTGCAAAATGTATGCAAGGCCTGTAAGTGGCGCTGTGGTGCCAAAGCAAAAATAAGCGACGAAATGTTGGGCATGGCATTAATATTTATACATGGTTGCCCTGCGGGTCCATTTTCGTGGTTCAGTCAAATTCAGGTGCTGAACTATGTGGTCAATATTGCTCTGTTCTTCCTGGAGATATTCCAGAAGAAGAAGATTCTGTTGTAAGCCCGACAGCAGGGTGAGTAGCATTAGCAGCAACGGCGCCATTGTTGTTGTGATGTGTCGCGCATGCGTGTTTAGAGGCGACGCTATGACGCATGCGTGTAAAAAAAAATATGCGGTTAGGGCGTAAAGATGGAAACGCGAAAACGGCGTTTCGAAATCTTCCCACTCTGAAGGCTGAATAAAAAAAAGATCGTTTACAGACCCCCGAAACGCCGGCTTCGTGTGGATGAGAGGCTGGTTTGGTGAAAAATTTGTGCGTTTAGGCCAGGGTTTGACTTCGTGTGGACGGGGCCTTACACTTGCTCATGTTTTCCAGACAAAAAGTTAATGGCGCATCTCCCGAATGTCCCGGCCGCAACAACGCTTTTAATGGTTCCGCTATCAGGACGGAACCAATAATGGCAAGCCGTTACTTCTTTTTTTTATAAAAAAAATGTTTTCAATTTTAATGTTACTAGTTACTAGTAAACTAAGAAAACTGTATAGTGCTGTAACCCTAAAATTAAAAATTTTCCATTTAAATAGCTAAATATCACCTTTAATGTAGGGTTTGTCTGATTAGACGTTTCCAAATTCTGAGGGTTTGTATATTTTTCTACAAACTCTCTGTGATCTGACCCATTTGTACAAGCTAAGGAAAGTATTACTGATAAGTCCACAGAACTTCACTTAAAAAGACTTTTTAAGAAGTTACAGGCTTATCTTCAGTCATACAGTCTAAAGTCCATTACAGAAAAATCCAGATTGATTTTTGCAGCTGTGCAAAGCGTAGAAAAAGACTTGGCCGCCCGCCCCCCACGTGTTGCCAGATAACGCAGCTCAGCTGACAGAGAGACCTTCTACACCAGGGGTGAGCAATTAAAAATCAGCGGGGGCGGAATACAGAAAATCACCAACCAGTAAAGGTCCGGAGACATTTTTAATTATGATCTGTTACTTTAAACAGCATTTAACATTGAAATAAAAGTACGTTTTTATGCATCCATGTTATACATTTAATTTTTTAATAAAAAAAAAATTTGAAGCAGAGAACAACAATCTTTTTTTTAGTATTTAGAAAATTTCCTGATCCACAAATTTTATAAAACACCTGAACTGACTGTTTTTGTTACTTTTTTTCTTTTACTTTTTTTATGGCTTAATGAGAGAAGATGGTCTTATGCTGCCCTGCAAGGCTTTAAACCTGGGATTGAATGGACACAAAGCCATTCTCAAGCACATATCAAGGTGCTCATTTTGAGCATGGCACAAATGGCACACCATTTCACTTTTCTTTCACCAGTTCACTGCAGTTCTTCCAGCAGTCCACACTTTCTCTGCTCTCTTTTATTCATCATCTTCTCCTTCTTTCCCATCGCCCGGCTTGCCACAGGTTTGCCTGACAGACTGACAGCTCATTGGCTAATTCGTATCACGTGTAGCCTGGTAAGTAAAGTTAGACACTGTTGTCGAACAATATGTGGTAATTTATAAATAATTTAAATCAGGTTGGGTCCGGATTAGCCAGCAGGTGGGTCCGAAACCGGCCCGCGGCCCGCTAATCCGTGACCTCTGGTCTAGTGGATGAAAAAGTAGTGGACTCTAAATTTCCAACAATGCAACTTGAAAAGTAGTGATCATCAATGGTCACTAGGAAAGCAGATATATCCTGGAATTGTCTCCTCACAAAGCATTCTGGGGTTTGCTGTCACGGTGCAGCTAATAACAAAGGTTGCGCAGGAACCACGCGGTGGAGGCGACCGTGGTCCGCTAATAACAGTTTGTACTAGAGATCGAGTAATGCAGGATTTTTATGTCAATACCAATATCAGTTAAACCAATCACCGACATGTGCAGCCAATTATGGGTGGCCAACTTTTAAACTCAATTTTACTTTTCATTTCCTACATTCATATGGCAAAAATTACAATAAGAAATGTAACACAAGTCTCATTAAAACAATAAACATTTATTATAGAGATATTTTATAGTTTTTAACAGAAAAATAACTTTACAAAAGCGTTTTTATTCGCCCCTTTACGACTAAAACATAATTTGATGAGCAGTCAGACACCTCAGTAGTTCAATGCTGATTCATCTATAAGCATGTAGCCTATTTTCCTGAATGTAGTTTGGGTCAGAAGTTCTCGCACCGTTTTTACAGATGTGATGCCAAGTGTGTCCATATTAAATGGGTCCAACCTAGCAAACAATCAAAGCATTATATTGTTTGGCTGTGACACCAATCCTGTGCATCTGCCATCAAAAATTTTGTTTATAGATATTAGAGATCTGCCTGTTTTTCAGTTTACTCCTGTTTCTCTGACTGTGACTGGCTGGATTTGCTCTCTCTTTATCTTCTGACTTTTACAGTTGTCTATTGTATCTCTGCTTCTGTCTCCTTGAACCCCAGTTGGCCTCGGCAGTCTGGTTCTGCTGGAGGTTTCTTCCTGTTAAAAGGGAGTTTTTCCTCTCCACTGTCGCTACAAACATGCTTAGTGTGAGGGATTGCCTTTGAGTCAATGAGTCAATGCAATCAACTGGTTTTCCTTAGATAGAAAACTTTGAATCAATTTTACTGTGTGATCTGGTGAACTGTAAAGTGCTGTGAGATGACTTGTATTGTGAATTGGTGCTATAGAAATAAACAGAATTTAATTTAATTATATTCAAGATGGATTTTGTGGATATTTAGAAGCGAGAGACCTCCAGCTAAACTCAAACACCAATGGCTTCTCCACATATGGTGAAATAAAACTTGTCAAGTATATAAGCACATGCTAAGAAAACAAGCAGAAGGATGCTACAGTTCTGTGTTTTGGCCACAGTTGGCAGGATATTAGAAAACTGAAATTTATGCAATCAAATAAAATGATACAATACGTGCCACAATACTTCGGTTATGATACGATATTATATTGCAATGTCACCATATATTGCGATATTTTTCCTGCTAACAAAATTAAATGTATAGATAAAAAAAAGCAACCTCTGTATATGTTCATCAGATGATATTGGTCGTTCAGTTATTTAGGTATCCATGTTGTTTGGAGTTTTCGTCGGTCCAAGCCTTCCACTCTGACTGCCTCAACTACAGATATGGCGCCGCGCAGCAAAAGGGCTCCACAGCACTATCTCCCAGATGGGCGGTGCAGAGGTAGCTCATTTTTACTCAGTTTTGGTTTAAAAATGTTTTGCTTAAAAAAATCTATACTAGGAACTAGGATATTATATCAGGCAGCCAAAAATCATTACCGTATATATTGCAAAAACAATTTTTTTTCTCCACACGCCTAATGCATGTATTGTCCGATACAATAACAATAAATCTTTAATAGTTATGCTGATCCAGTAATCGGGTTTCTGTTTTCATAATTATCACACACAGAGATGCAGTTACAGTGATTAGTATTATTTCAGAGCACCTGCTATATTATAAAGTATTTATTTGCAACGTAGATTTACATCTGTGTTAATTTGTTATCTGCATTTTAACTATGTTTGTGCCAAGCCTGATACCTTCACTAACATCACAAAGTGTAATGTTCATTTATTTAACGGTATTGGCTCAGGTATCTGAATCTGATTGGAAAAAAACTGGATGAATGCATCTCTAAGCAATACATTTATGGTATTATATTATTTGGTGGTATAGTATTTACTGACGGTTATAATTCAATGAGACCCTCATATGAGATTATTTGAAGCAGCTAATACTGATTAAAGCTTTTTATTCCTTTGATTGTTTTGATTTGAAGCTGTCTTACAGCTCAGAGTACAAATTATTAAATTGAGACCATGAACACAGATATTACTGTAAATTATGTCCGCTTCAGCAACACACCTACAGATATGCATTCTTCAAATCAAAATCTGGACAAAAAACGTATCCAGCCTTCAAAGGCTTTCGGTCGCCCTGTTGTGGCCTTGAACAAGCTGCCAGAATACAAATAAGAAAGAAGGAAGTAAAAAGAGAAGCTAAACCTCTGCATATCAATCATGGTGTTAAAGCGGGACAAATCCGCACAAAACGATCGTATCAAATTCTGCGCATTTTTGCTCTCACCCTAAATGTCACCTGCTTCAATTCCCCAAAGTAAGACTCAGACAATGAGAATAAGAGAGACCACAAGTGCTGCTGGCCTAAAAATTCCTTTCCAAGTTAAAAAAGAAACTTGAAAACAACTTTGGGAGGAATGTCATTTATATCCAGCCTCTCTGGTGCTGCGTTTCAGAGCATGCAGCTGACACAGGCGCTTCTCCCATTATATGTTGAATCTTATGGAAATAGGTCTCTATAAGTAGACTAAGATCTGCGTCTCTGAGCGCATTTAGACGGCGTCTGGACACATGAGGGGGGAAGCTGACTCAACCGGCACCAAAGTAAAACTGCTCGGCTGTCAGGGATGGAGGGTTTATCCCACTTATCTGAAAGGCGCACAGCTGAACTCGGACATTATTTAAATACCAGTATAGAAGCAAAAATAACTCAGCTTTTGTTAAGTACATCATATATTTTTTATTTTTTACCCTTCATCTTTACTGACAAAAGTTACATGATCTGTGGAATAGATCTGATAAAACTGCAACCATGTCCAGTCTGCTAATGGTCATCTTAGCACCAAAGGATGGAAAAAAGAGGGTGATAAAAGTTCCTTTGAAGTCATAGCTGTAAAGGAAGGGATGACGTATAATCCGAAACTAAAGGGACACGCTCTTTCTAGAAAATTGGAGACCGGAGACGCTACGGGGGAAAAAAAAAAAAAAAAAAAAAGAAGACTCCTAATACATGCTAGGTCAGACGTTGGATTTACCCATTTGGTTGCTTTGTTGCATCTTTTTAAACCTTAGTAAAAACAATATATGGGGGAAAAAAAGTAAAGTGCTGCAGTAAAAGCAGCAATATTTATTTAAAAAACCAACATCAAATATATCATGTTGTCAGCTACTAGGCCTTGGCGTTAATTATGTTCGTTTCAAAACTTCAGAAATGTTCCTACGGTTGGAAGTTTAAAAAATGTACATATTGGCAACATATTTGTAAAGCAGCAGACTGCAGGCTAGCTATTTGCAAAGTTAGCCTAAATAAATGAAATATAATTAGCATATTTATAGGGATGAAACAATCGGATTATTCTTGATTAATCAATTATTGAAATATTCGTCAACTAATTTAGTAATTGATTGTTAACTGGAGTATAGAGACTGTAAAACGCGCAATTAGCTGACAGAGAAACCCACCTTAAGCAGTAATTATATCAAAATTAGAAAACAATGATGTAAACATTTTTTATTTAAGATTAAAAAAAAAAAAAAAAAGGTTCCTTCTGTCAATATGCTCTATTCAGAAATCCACACGTGGAAAAGTTTTAGTTTCATCTGGTTTCATTTCTTTAAAAAAAATTTTTTTTTTAAGGAACCTTTGGCTATCCAATTATAAATCAATTAATCGAAAAAATAATCAACAGATTAACCGATTTGCAAAATAATCCTTAGTTGCAGCCATAGATATTTAATGGAAAACTAAAGATAAAAGTTTATTCGAAATGTTGATAAACTAAAACCTACATCCTCCATTTACATGTACTTAGCTGTGTTTCTATTAAACTATCAGGCACATTTAGAGTAAACTTTTAAAATGTCAAAAAAATGAATGATATGCTTTTCCATCAATTGGAGCAAATTAACCATGAGATGCACAGTGTAATGTCTTCAGATGTTTAAGTTACTCTGAATTTATGGTGCAAGATGTATTAAATAAATTACTTTTTTTTCACCTTATCAAAATAAACACATTTATGCTTGTGAAGATTCTCAGTAATCCAGGTCATAGTCATTCCAAAAAAAAGGAAATGAAAAACAATCCACTGGACTTTGTTTCTGTACAAAATCTCGAACTCATTGCTATTCCTGACATTTTGAATTGAAAAAGCTTCCTGGATGGGAAGCGAAACGTCTTCAAACTCGGAAACAAAGTGCACTGGATTGTTTTTAATTTTTTTTTTTTTTTTTGGAATAGACATATTTATAAAAATGCATGCACTCTCAAAATATTTCCACATTTATTATAGTCTACTAATTGCTTTAGCATAAAGTTAGTAATACTTTGCACAAGGACCTCCTCTTTTCTATAATAACCTTCTAAGCACAGCAGAGAAGTCGATGCTGCTCCACCATGCAGCACAGCTAATTTAGGGCTATTTTTGAGGAGTTAGGGGGATTATCGAGTGTTTATATTTACAAACAGAGACATAAAGTTGATTCTCCATCTTTATTGCCACTAAACAGTTTAAATATTCCCACATTGGACTCTGGATCAATTTCTCGTTCAGCATTTCTTCTCTTACAAAACTCAGTAAGGCTCAGCTTAAGAATAAAAGCTGGTGTTGAACTGTAAAGTGCATTGAGATGACAATTTGTGATTTGGTGCTATATAAATAAACTGAACACAATTGAAATAGTGCCCTCTAATAGACAGTGGAAACTCTACAATACTAGAAGAAAGTCTTTAAGCAGACATTATGAGTTAACTGGATGGAGCACTGAGCAAAAGTTGGTTGAAAAGACATTGAAAAGACGACCTGATTTACATCCAAACAACATCTACATTTGGTTGAAAAGTGAAAGATGAAAAGGCGTAATTTTCAGGTTGTTGAAAAGACATTGAAAACTGGGTTTGTAACGTAAACTATCGGGCTTAAGTTGGACAAAATTAGACCGACCAAACGCAGCCCAATTTTTAACAATGATTTTAGACTAAATCAAGACTATGAAGGACCGACCACATTTAGCCTACATGATGTCTAGTGTTTGGGGGGAAATGTCTAGTACTTAAACATTAAAAATAAATGTCTTTATCTGCAAGCTGGACTCCACTTTAAATTCTAATCTAATCCATAGAGAATTTTGAGTTTAGAGGGGCTTTTTTTTGTTGTTTTTTTTTACATCGCTAGTCCAAAAGCACTGAAAAAAAAATTTGATATACATATATATACATATTTTTTTATTTTGAAATCTTGATGATTGAGTCCAATTTAACTGTTAACATCAAGCTCAGAAAAAAATTAAAAAAACGCTGATGGGGGACATGTCTATTGTTAGGAATCCTACTAAACAAGTTGTTTTTTTGCAGCAGTGAAACAGATTTTTATTTTCAACACATTTTATAAAACATAGAAGTTTTAACAAAGTGGTCCATTTTATCACAGAGAGAGAACCTCACCCCAACCGATGCCAATCGACCAAGCATTCTTTTTTTTCCTCTTTTTGAATAAGAATTGTGCAGATGTGTGGACGGGAGGGAAAAAACACAATGGTGCCCCCTGAGTACAAGGTTAGTCCACTGGCTCTGGCATGTCCTGTTTAGGTAGTATTCTTTGCAGTATACACACGCACTCAGGGAAAGCACACGCAGCAGCTGCAGACACCGATGAAAGGGCACAGTGACAGACAGAAATGATGCTAAGCAGAATTAATAATCTTTATTGTAGTAAACCTCTCAGAATTTTGAGGTATAAGGTCAGGAAGCGGGATATTAAAGGGGGTTGACCCCTGTAGCAGCATCAGGACTGGCAAACATTGTCTGCTAATGAAAAACAACACTGAGGCCAAATGACTGCCCATGTTCAGCAACACCTTTCACAGCAAAAGACAAAAAAGAGGCATCATAATGAAAATACTAGAGCAGGCAGAATAACAGCGGGGTCCGCCGCATGTGAATAACCTTTCAGTGCTGGAAGCACGGCGCTCCCTTTCCAGAATAATTGAATTTGGTGTGCTTTGTGACCAAGCATAAAGGCCTCCCTTTGCTGAGCGGCAGGCCGACCATGACTGTTGCATAACAGAGCTAATAAAGGAGGCCTATAGGGCCCAGGATGAGAGGAGGAGGGAGACACATGGGAACTGCCTCTGTTCTGCCGCTTTGTCTAGGGGGCGCAAGCGAGAGAGCATAGCCCCCCCCCCCCCCCCCCCCCCCCCGGGGCATAAGTGTAGCATGCCAAACATAACACTCATTCCACAGCAACAAAAAAGCCCCACAGAAGTGCTCGGGTTATCTGCAGGAGATGGCCGGGCTTTGCTTGAGCCATCCATCTTTCTCAGAGATGCGAGCATCGGTGATGCTGAAGGCAAAGCGTACTAGTTTATATTTCACCTACGGTCCAGATAAACAGCAGAACCTCTGCTCCTGTGCTGCAGGAGGTTAAATATACGCCTAGATACATACCGCAGGTGTCTGTTCACACTTCGATTCTAGTTTTCACTACATGCTACCACCTAACCAAAGCAGGACCCTCACTCCATTCTCGCCTACCGGCATCTGTTCAAGCTGGCAGGAACCAAGTTGAACTCTGGCTGTTACGGCGCTCCGTTACAGCACATCACCATCATCTCCGGCAATTATGATTATGATGAATAGCTCTTGTGTTTCAGCGATTAGACGATAATCCACTGCTGACTCTTTGTGGGCTAATAAACCCGAAGCTAGTGCGCTCTGAACAGCCGTGGCAGCAAGCGGCAGATATCTGACCTGAGCACAGGGAGCCTGCTGAGGTTTAATCATGAGAGACTGAAGGAAAACTACTGATTCCTGCGTCTGCAACCTTTACAATCAAAGAGCCATCTTTGACTTAATTCCTGCTGATAAAAATGATAAAACATTACATGAACTTTTTTTTATAACAAGAAGAAGATCACTTATTTAATAAGTATCTACCACAGAAGATTTGTCCTTTTTAAACAAACTTGGGTCATTTCAACTGTTTGATTTTAAAATAAAGGAAAGAAAATTATGGAAAGAGGATAAACAAATTTTTTCAATGTGATGCAGATATTTTGTCCCACTTAAAAAAATAATAATAATAAAAAAATATATATATATTATTATATTACAGTAAGGTAATAAAAAGTCAATTAGAGCCGCAAGTTTTCCTCAATCTCTTTTTTTTAAGAAAGAAGAAGAAAACATATATTTAGGCATAATTCAGGCTGGTAAAGCAGTGTTGACAGGTGCAGGAGATGGGACTTTACGATGTGTTGCGCTTAGTGCCAGAATTACCCATCATGCAGCAGCATTTTCTGCAAGCGTAACAACAAGCTGGCAACTGCAACGAAACATTTTTGCAATGGACATTAAGACCGTAATAGAGAGCTCACCTTATATCCTCAGATTATTTAGGCAAAAGCTGCAGAAATTGTTCACTGGATTGTTTCTTTGATGGCCTGACATGTTTCAAGGACGACAAAATGACAAAAACAGAGCGCATAGCTGGAGTTTTTGTGTCACATCCATAGTTATGTGATGTTATAACCTAGTGAGGTTGACCCGTTAGTCCTGCCTTTGAAATCGAGCTCTACCTCCTGTTTATCAGACTGAATACGTCCATTAATACGTCGTATCAGTCCGGCAGGCCAGGCTTGGAAAAGACTAAAAGCATTGAAACAACCCAGGCCTGACTCAGATAAAACTGTTTCCAGCAGATTGCTGTTCTGCAGAAAAAAAATTAAAAGATTAATTTAATCAAGGATCATCCACATAGAAACCAGCTTCTATACAACGCATTCATAAAAAAATACATACACATAAAATCAATGATTACAAGTGAAATGCTTCAACAGGAAGAACTTGTATGTTATTTTTTTAATAGTGGCTCTGATCTGATTGATCTAAGGCCCTTAGGAATATCATTCCACAACTTATTAAATTACCTGTATCATCAACTTGCACCTCTACAACACCACAAAAATTGGCGGCATCCATCAATGCGTTTCCCTGCTTTTGCAATCTTTACTAAAGAGAAATCATTTTGACACGCCTGAAAACACATATTTTACCTCTTTTTTGCCATAATTCCATCTTTTTTGCTCAAAACGTTACATGCATTGGTGAATTGTCTGTAATATACTTCAGGAGGGATACCCCCTTAGTCTAAGTGTGCACAGAGGATGCGGTCAAAGACCAATCTGGGCATTCTGATCTTGATTTGAGATTGAAATACTAAGGAAGAACAGATTGTTATATTATTAATCTTTTGAAAAAAATCAAACTCCAAAAAAAAAGTGCAATAATTGGTTTTTCAGTACTGCTATTAAACTTGGTTTAGAGAGTATAAATAAAGGTCACTTTTTTTGCAGTGTAGTGTAGGGCTGGGTATTTTCGCCAAATTCAATTTTGATTCATACAGTTCGAAATCGATTAATTTAAATTCGATCTGTTTTTACAATAAAGAAAGTGGTTCAACTGTGTTTCAAAATATTCATGTATTTTGTTTTTTCAGCCCCCATTTGTTAATGTCTTCAGTCAACCTATTGGGTATATTTGCAGCTGTCTGGCTTGAAGTCATCTTGAGTGCATCTTTCCTGCTCATTTGAATTTGAACGTCATCCTTGTCACTATAAAATGAATCGATCTCATTCCCTAGACGATTTTGCAAAAATGTAAAGGAATCAATTCAAAATCGATTAAATCAATTGTTTCACCCAGTCCTAGTGTAGATTATTTTAGCGATGGGTAGTTTGCTGGTATTCAGGTTTACCAATGTTTTACACTTTTAACTAGGGCTGCAACGGACGATTATTTTAAAAATCGATGAATCTGCCGATTATTTTTTCGATTAATCGATGAATCGGACAAAAAATATTTTTTATATTAACCTCTTTATTCCAAAATAAACATTTTAGACAGAACAAACAAGCACACAAGTACAGGTTGCTCATTAACTGTACTGGTGCAATATGAAAAATAAATGTTTGTGTTAAAACTACGCAAACTTACATGAGAAATGTAGCTGTACATTAGGGCTGCAACTAACGATTATTTTAAAAATCGATGAATCGGACGATTATTTTTTCGATTAATCGATGAATCGGACAAAAAATATTTTTTATATTAACCTCTTTATTCCAAAATAAACATTTTAGACAGAACAAACAAGCACACAAGTACAGGTTGCTCATTAACTGTACTGGTGCAATATGAAAAATAAATGTTTGTGTTAAAACTACGCAAACTTACATGAGAAATGTAGCTGTACATCCACAAAATATAGGGTACTTTGTTTCATAAAGCGCAAAAAAAGACATTTTTGTTTTTAAAAGCCTCTAAGGGGTTCAAACAATAGGCCCCCCATTTCAACAAATGAGTTTTTTTAGACTAGAAGAGTACTGCCTTTTAAGACAGGAAAGTATAGCAGTTAAAGTTGCTACTTGAGAAAATACTGAACCATAGAGATAAAAATAGCCCTGTGATTCAAATTATAAATTGTATTTGGAATAAAAATGAGAGAACTAGGGGTGCTAAAAAACACATCCTCCAAAGACAGATATTTACATGGGAATGTGGCATATAATTAATTGACATATTACTGATCTTGCTGGATTTTATTCTGCTTTACTTCTATAAATTGCAGGATCTTCTTTACTTTATCTTTGCCAGAAGATTTAAACTTTAAAAGTCTTGCCCTCATAATTTGCAAGTTAATTTATTTATAAAGTAAATATAAACGCTGCTTAAGCTAATTCAAATGAAATTAAAAGTAAAATAAGTAGCCAACCTTATCACTGTCTGTAACCTACTAACACGGTAAGGAAAGCATCAGATGAGCTACCTGAGAAACTAACGTTACGTTTCCCCACTTTAAAACCAAACAAACATGGTGGTTCCGTGCCATGTTCATTTCTTTTGAAAAAAGTTGCATGTTATCACTTTTTTCGCTTTACAAAGCGCAGGCTATTTTAATTATTGTGATCAATTTGCGCCGTCAATCCCGGTGCATGCGCGCTTCATTTGCAGTCTGGACGCTGAGGCTCTGACTGAGAGGGACTCCTGCGGGAAAACGCGGTTGGGGTGGGGGAGGCGCCCCACGGCAGAGTAGGAACATGCATGCTTTCACGTAAGAGTCTCCAAAAGCCGCCAGTGACACCGAAAAAAGTCGCCAGATTTGTCGCTAGTCGCTTTTTTGAAAAATAGTCGCTGGAGGGGTCTGAAAAGTCGCGGAGTTGGCAACACTGCAACTGCGGCGCTGACTCGCTCCGCCGTATTTTTTTTTCTTCCTCTTTCAGTCAAGAGGTAGTGATGACGGCGCGGCGGATGACGCAATAATCGCGCGACACAACTAATCGATGATGAAATTCGTTGCCAACGCTTTTAAAAGTCGATTTTTATCGATTTTATCGATTCGTTGTTGCAGCCCTACTGTACATCCACAAAATATAGGGTACTTTGTTTCATGAGGTGCAAAAAAGGCATTTTTGTTTTTAAAAGCCTCTAAGGGGTTCAAACAATAGGCCCCCCCATTTCAACAAATGAGCTTTTTAGACTACAAGAGTTCTGCCGTTTAAGACAGGAAAGTATAGCAGTTAAAGTTGCTACTTGAGAAAATACGGAACCATAGAGATAAAAATAGCCCTGTGATTCAAATTATAAATTGTATTTGGAATAAAAATGAGAGAACTAGGGGTGCTAAAAAACACATCCTCCAAAGACAGATATTTACATGGGAATGTGGCATATAATTAATTGACATATTACTGATCTTGCTGGATTTTATTCTGCTTTACTTCCATAAATTGCAGGATCTTTACTTTATCTTTGCCAGAAGATTTAAACTTTAAAAGCCTTGCCCTAATAATTTGCAAGTTAATTTATTTATAAAGGCTGTTTTAATTATTGTGATCAATTTGCGCCGTCTGGAGTCTGGACGCTGAGGGTAAACATCCTGCGGCTCTGACTGCAGCGCTGAGAGGGACTCCTGCGGGAGAACGGGGTTGGGATGGGGGAGGCGCCCCACGGCAGAGTAGGAACGATGCATGCTTTCACGTAAGAGTCTCCAAAAGCCGCCAGTGACACCGTAAAAAGTCGCCAGATTTGTCGCTAGTCGCTTTTTTGAAAAATAGTCGCTGGAGGGGTCTGAAAAGTCGCTAAATATAGCAACAGCTGCTGGTTGCTTTGCTGAAATAAAGATAATCCTTTTTCCTTTTCTATACAGAACAAAGTTGTTTCTGCTTATGAAAAACCATGAACAGAAACGCTGTGAAAGCTAAAGAAAAACTTTATTTGGTAAACAACAAGCAGTATAGCTAATATCAGCTTGATGAGGTCGTGTTACACAATATATTTGTTTATCCCTAAACTACTATGAGAATATCCCACCTGATCTGAGTAAAGTACATCTGTGGTAAAGAGGGTAATAATCGGGATTAGCTGGACTCACCTACAACATTTTTTTGGACAATTTCATCTTAAAAGGTGATTTTCTTTCATTTTTAGGACTCTCATAAGTCTTTAGATGAGATAACATCTATTTACTCTGTTATTAATCACCAACGACAGTAAGCTAGGGGATGATATATATCCCCTTAATTAGCTTTAAACAGACGAGCTGTCAGCCCAGAGCCTTTACATCTGAATCAGCCTTTAAACTTCAGCGCAGAAACCGACAACTTCTTGATCTGATGCATGTCAGCCGGATGGATTTACTATTAGGCACATATGTGATTTATAATAAGGCGGTTTCAGGTGGCGACGAAAGGCATTCCTCTGGTAAGATAGCTGATAAATCAGTGAGCGCCTCCAGAACAAATACAGGAAACATTCCTTTATTCATGACAAACCCACAGTCTCCTCCCTTTTGACACTCAGTCCTGCAAGCGGCCCTGTGCAGCAATGCTTCAGCAACCAGCAGAGCGGAGGATCGGGGAGGAAGGGGCAGCATCAAGGAAAATCTAGTTTTTTTAATCTAAATTATAGCCAGGTCTCTACAGGAATAGGAGAACATTTGAGAGAAATCCTGAAGATTTATGTGCTAAACTCATAAGAGGCTCATCAAAAACAAAACGCGACTCAATAGTTTTCCACAACAAGAAAATTAAAAACACTCCACTGGACTTTTTTTTCCAAGTTTGAAGACGTTTCGCTTCCCATCCAAGAGGCTTTTTCAATTAATTTTTTTTTTTTTATTTAAAAAGCTTCTTGGATGGGAAGCGAAACGTCTTTAAACTTGGAAACAAAAGTCTAGTGGATTGTTTTTAATTTTCTTTTTTTTTTTGGAATGTCTAGGATCTGGACGACTGAGAATCTTCACCAGCGAATTGACGCAATAGTTCGCTTCCAAGGAGTCAATCTTCTCCGTCGACCTGCATCGCAAGTTATCAGAATATATTTCCCCGAGGAAACATCCCCAAAACAATAACACCTCTAAAGTAGACCAGAGCCAATGATCCGAGTTTCCATTTCAAAAAAAGTTTTCCACACTATATCGTTAGAAGCGTAAATTTCAATACATTTTACTGGAGTAATAAAGTAAAACACCAACACAAAGTGAGAGTGAAAGAAAAGCAATGCATTGTTTATAGAAATGTATTTAAAACATCAGAAATGCACGCCATTAGGCTTTTAGCTAGCAATGCGTACCGCTTTACTAAAAAAAAAATAACCAATCGAACGCCTGTTTTTCTCCTGCAAACTTCGCCCAAAATGTTCAAAATTTCACAAGCAGCAGATGCTGGAGTTGGAATAATTACAATTTTTGACTTTTTTAAACTTTTGCTGCTCAACGCGCTACATCAACCAATGAGAAAAGCTGATCAGAGGCTGGCAGGGAGACGGACACAGCGCTGATGATGCAGATCGCTATGATCACTCCACTGAAACAGTTTATTAACGCCTAAATTAACTTAAAATGTTGAAACCTGACAGCAAAATATGTTCGCTTTGATTTTTCTGGTGCTTATAGTTTGCACCACATAATGGAAAAACGCTAACATCTACAGTAGGGGAAATCCCCCAAAGAGGCGAACCAGCCTGAGGCAGCTACTGCTGGGGATTCCCAGTGACAGAGCACCGCCGGTATGTCGGCGTCTGAGCGTCTCCGAAACAGGCGGGATCATAATCTTAATGAACTGACTGCACAGATGATGCTGTAAAAACATATTTAAAGTACTTTTGCCCCCCTTATCACAGCAAATATAGCAAAGCTGCTCTCTGCCACTGAAAAGAGGAGCAGCACAAGTATTAGATACATCTATACACACTTTGCTGGAGGCGTTTCAGGAGCGTCAAAGATGCTCTTGAGGGACGACCTTAAAGGAATAGTACACCCAAAACATGATTAGCCTTCATTTTCTACTCACACTGAACAACACTCTGGAGTACTTTTTTGATATCTCAAAATGCATCTCGAGTAGGCTTGTCCCGATCCGATCCACGTATCGGATCGGGACGCCGATATTGGCAAAAAAATGCGTATCGGCAAAGCATGTAAAATGCCGATCCAGACTGCCGATCCAGTATTTTAAAAAAATCCTGTCCGTATTTTCCAGTTTCGCCGATTGAAACGATCCATTCCACTATTTTGCGCCAGTGTTCCCCTGTTTTGCATTTTTATTAAAACTTACAGTAATACTTGCACCTTTAACTGTTTACGGTTTTACTGCTCACTGTGCAATTTCAGATTGCTATTCGTAATTTTGTCCAGTTTGTGTTTATCTCTTAATAAACAGGTAAGTTTGTTGTTACCAATCATTGTGTTTTATTCAATCTCACCTAATTTAGCTGGCTAGATGTTGTCAAGAGTACTAAAACCCTTTTCAACATGAGTCTTACAACTAAGGCTAAATACTTTAACTTAAACTTAAATACATGCTCAGATAGGCTGGTATCGGCCAGTATCGGTATCGGATCGGAAGTCCAAAAACAATATCGGTATCGGATCGGAAGTGCAAAAACCTGGGTCGGGACATCTCTAATCTGGAGATCTGGGAGGCTTCTTGCTGTCTGCTGACATTCAAATAATGGAGGTCTATGGTGCCCGAGACAGAAAGGTCCATAAAAGTCCACAAAAACGTGCTTTCAGGAAAAAAATTTGCTTTCAGGAAATCCTATACACTACTGTTTATGCTCTAAAAACATTCTAAATGAATTCGTTTCGAGTAAATTCTGGATGCTACCCACTCAGGACACTTGGAATACATTGGACGAGCAGTATGGAGGAATATTGACACGTTTTTTGTGGACTTTTATGGACCTTTCTGCCTCGGGCGCCATAGACCTCCATTATTTGAATGTCAGCAGACAGCAAGAAGCCTCCCAGATCTCCAGATGCATTTGAGATATCAAAAAAGTACTCCAGAGTGTTGTTCAGCATGGGGGTGAGTAGAAAATGAGGGCTAATCATGTTTTGGGTGTACTATTCCTTTAATGTGTACAAGGCATCAAAAATGAAGCAGCAGATGCTTCTTTGCTGCACAAATCGCTGTGTGAACGTAGCATTACTATTTCTGATTGCATGAATTATCTATTAAATTTTACATCAAATGATCTCTTCCTTATGAAATTTCCACCTCTAGTCAGGAACCCTAACCTGACTCCGCCAGATGGATTTGCTCCGCATATCCATCTGGAAACCTTCCGTTGAAGTAATTTTGGGAAGGGCCGAAAATACTGGTTAGCTGATTGGCCTATGTTGGTGATAGACGGGCCAAATAAACCAATCAGATCAACGCAGCATATGACGTACTAACAGAGCGACGACGAAAACACAACCACAAGCCAGGCTACTCTTGCCGAAACCAGTCTTTTCCTCTGAGAAAAGCCTCCAGAGCAGTGTTTTGCTCTTCTTTCAGTGAAGAAAACTTGCTCGATAGCCACGCTAACGCTAGTTTCATCGGCTGAAGCCGCCATGTTCTTTAGACTGAACTGTCGCGCTTCTCGTCGCGTCACACCTCAACCCGCGTCAAAGCCAACGCTGATTGGACGTTCGTTTGGTGAACGGCTCCAAATTTTCTTTAACGGAGAGTCTCCAGACTGATCTGCGAGTGAAACCTTGAAAGCTCGCGAGATCAGGATGGTCTCACGAAGCTACAGGAACACATACTTCCCATATTCAGGACAAAAGTAGCGTTGTAACAAAGACAAAGAGTTAGCTGCAATCCACCTAAAAATGCATGAAATAGCGTTTCAGAGAGTCTACATTTCAAAATGACCTCCCTACGCCGCACAAAGCCTAAAATGTAATAGACCAAGGTTTAAACCTTATAACTTATTCCTAGCTTAAAGCCTGCATGCCATGCATTTAAATTAGTTCCCAAACTCTTTATCAGAGTAAGTGAGATTAGATTATATATTTGGATCGTAAAGTTGATTTAGCAAATGAAATAAAAACAAAAAAATTAAACTACTTGATGTCAAGAACCTGTTCTGCAGTAGATGATCGACGGAAGGATGAGGATAAAACCCTGAGGATAAGAATTGCCTAATATTCTTAGGAACCGTTCATCTCCAAGCTGAAACATGTCAAATTATACGCTAGTTGACAAAAAAAAAGTTTAGATACAAATCTGGAACTCTTTTAGTTTTGGGCAGAAACGCCTGGGGCGCTTTTGCATCGGGAGGGAAAGGAAATAAAAGTGTGTAAGCGGTGCCGCTAATGACTTCTCTAATGCTTTGTTGCAGGTGATATAAAAGGTGTAGGAGCTGAGAGAGAATATGGCTGCAGACAAACGAGATGTAAACAAAGGAAAAATTATGAAGTTTGCATCTTTATCAGACCCATACTTGGTGCTAAAATAAACTGTTTCTTTTATTTTAGAGCAATTTAAACTGCCTTTGATAATCAGTTTCTCATATTTGGAAAATAAAGATTGATTTTAATAATTTATTTATCTTTAATTTTACACTAAAAGTATTATCCTAAAAGCGGAAAAAGGTTTATTCTATTTTACAGGAACAAATCAGGGCTAGGGGTGAGCATTGGCATGGCTGTTGGGATATGATCCATGTCACGATACTTGGGTCACAATACAATATTATCGCAATATTGCAATATTACTATATGTTACGATATTTTTCACAGCTATCAAATTAAATATATAGGAGGGAAATCAAGTGCTGTTCATCAGAAGATAGCGATTGTTTAGTAATTTTTGCATCCCTGTTGTTTGGGGTTTGAGTCATGACTGCCTCAACTACAGATATGGCTCTGCGCTGCACAGCAAAAGGGCTCAACATCGCCATCTACCAGAGTGGTGGTGGAAAGGTAGCTCATTTTCCCTTAAAATGTTTAGTTTTTTTTTTTTTTTTATCGATATAAGGAACTCAAAGATCGATATTATAGTGGGCTGCCAAAAAAACACATATTTGCCAAAACAACCTCCAGGTATAATAAAATAAGCGTGAAATATGGAAAAAAAAGATGGAATACGAACGTAATAATCTCAGAATATACAAATATGTGACAAGTAGGGGTGTAAATAATAATCCTTTTGTATCGAAGCATCGATCCAACAGCCGATGATCCGATGCATCGATACGTCCACAAGAGTATCAATTCATGTTTTGTTTTTTTTCCTCCGGTCTATTTTTATCCATTTGTTCCTGGACGTAATTCTGACGTGCTATTCTGCCCTTCTAACTCGCTTCCTTTAGCCACTACCCTCTTTCCACTTGCAGTATTTTTTGATGCAAGGATTTCAGAATCTATAACACAGGGGCATTATTATTTCTCAGTGAATGAGGTTTTCATAGGCCTAGGTGGAGTACAACTTTGTAAGTTGCTGTTTAAAAAAAAAAAATGCATAACGATATTACAGCTTGCATTGATTTATTTCAAATTTGAAACAGTGATCAGCCTGTAACGAAAAAATAAAATTACCAAGTAATCGAATCCAATCATGGTGTATTCTAGAGTATCGAAAATAATCAGACCGTTGTCACCCCTAGTGACAAGGTTGGACTGGGAAGACGCCATACTCTAATTTAGATAGGATTTTTTTTTCCCAAAGCAAAATCCAAACTACAGTCGTACCAGTGACGTGCGGTGAGGTTCATAGCTGGTGAGGCACTGACGTCATCAGAATCAGATTTGCAAATAGATGCATAGATTGACAGCAGTTTACAGGTTATGTTTCACTTCTGCATCCTTACACATACAAACTGTAGCTCACAAAACACACATTTCCTTAAAAAACAAAACAAAATAAATGTTATTACTGTCTTACCTTTACTTATAAATGAATAGAAGTCCTCCTTATCTTCCTTCAGTTTTAAAAGTCTCTCTGTCTCAATGGAGATCACTGCCAGGGAAGAAAGCCTTCCTTGATCCGTCCTGTTCCTGCCTTATGTTTTCAGTCTCTTGAGCACCCCCTGCCATGAGGCAAGAGAACTGCCTGCCTCACCTCGAACTTGTTCTCTGCCGTTTATAATCGCTCATTACACGAAACACGTTACACAAACACAGTTGGTGACAAAAAGCTCTGTACATTATATACATAAGCCAAATTATTAGAAATAAGTTCACATATTACATTTGTTTAAACCATTTTATTGACGCCGTACAGCAACATGCTCTCTCCGCTTTGCAGCCAGCGCAGAGCCAGGGGTTGCGCAATCCAAGGTGAGGCAGAGCTCGCTGCTGCCTCACCGGCATCGCTTCCAAGCATTTGAATGGGAAAATAAGAAAATTCAGCGATTTTGAACAAATAAAAATCGAAATTGGTGAAGCTACATGAAAAATGAATATTTTTTAGTACAAACCACCGGATGAATATAACAATTTAAATTACTTTATGATTATATATTTTCTTTCTTTCCATGATGGCTGGTGAGGCACTGCCTCACCTGCCTCCCCTGACCGCACGTCACTGAGTCGTACCCAATTCCCTTATTTGGGAAGTTTGGTTTGGCAAACTTCTACCTTTTCCTTTAAAGTAATAGTACACCCAAAACATGATTAGCCTTCATTTTCTACTCACCCCCATGCTGAACAACACTCTGGAGTACTTTTTTGATATCTCAAATGCATCTGGAGATCTGGGAGGCTTCTTGCTGTCTGCTGACATTCAAATAATGGAGGTCTATGGCGCCCGAGGCAGAAAGGTCCATAAAATTCCACAAAAAACGAGTCAATATTCCTCCATACTGCTCTTCCAATGTATTCCAAGTGTCCTGAGTGGGTAGCATCCAGAATTTACTCGAAACAAAGTCATTTAGAATGTTTTTAGAGCATAAACAGTAGTGTATAGGATTTCCTGAAAGCGCGCACATGCGCGTTCACGACGCTACGGAAGCCGGCAGACCAAACCAGATGAAAGTGCGCATTCAGCGTCTGCTCTGCCAATATTGCAAGCGTAGAAGAAGAAATGTGTTGTTTACCTGTGCAAAGAAAGAAACAACAAAAGAAAAATGTCTGAGGACTTCAGTGTTGAGGAAGAGCATGAGTTCTTTGCCGAGCTGAATGCGCACTTTCATCTGGTTTGGTCTGCCGGCTTCCGTAGCTTCGTGAACGCGCATGTGCGCGCTTTCAGGAAATCCTATACACTACTGTTTATGCTCTAAAAACATTCTAAATGACTTCGTTTCGAGTAAATTATGGATGCTACCCACTCAGGACACTTGGAATACATTGGACGAGCAGTATGGAGGAATATTGACACGTTTTTGTGGACTTTTATGGACCTTTCTGCCTCGGGCGCCATAGACCTCCATTATTTTAATGTCAGCAGACAGCAAGAAGCCTCCCAGATCTCCAGATGCATTTGAGATATCAAAAAATTACTCCAGAGTGTTGTTCAGCATGGGGGTGAGTAGAAAATGAAGGCTAATCATGTTTTGGGTGTACTATTCCTTTAAAACACAGCTGATGTACAGTTCTCGCTATAATTCCAAGTAATTTCCCAAATCTGCTTTAATGCCCCCCCCCCCCCCGCTTGAGCCCATTTCTTGGCTGCTGATATCTAAGTCCCCACAAAATCACATCCTTGCAGGCTTTCCCACTAGCATTCTTCACATACTTCCACAAAGACTGCTGGGAGTTGTAGTCCCCCCCCCCACAGCAACACAACAACACTCAAATCCTGACAAAAACACACAATCATGCCCACTTTGACATGAACAACTAGACATCTTGACACGCTGTAGGAGGCGTTTCTGTATGAAAAGGGGGAAGCTGCAAAAAAACAAAAGAGCAACAAAAAAAACAATGGCTCTTTGTTGAGATTTGTCAGCTAGGAATGTTTCAGGTCACTGAAAGTCATCAAGTCAACCAGCATGTTGATGAGTCCAATTGAAACAGCATCTATTTCATGGGATTATCTGGTTATTCCTGGTTCAAACCAGGCTTAATCTGGTGACACCAAATCTGGTGAAATTACACCGGAAAAGGCTGATGCTGCTGTCAAAAAACAAAACAAACACTGTCAGACTGTTTTTTTATGAGGACATCATTTAGTGAGTTCAAATGATGGGCGTTGCACTCACAACCCTCTGATTCAATAGATGAAAAATCCCGGATAATCCCAGCTGATCAGGGATTTTTCCAGCTAATTTATTCAGTTTAAAGTGAAATGTGGTGAAATGGAGGGAAGATTGAAAACAATCCAAACTAGAGAGATGTGCCTGCCTCTTTTCTCCATGTGCAGAAATAGTTTAGAAAGTTGAATTAACACACACCAGAGTGTGTGTGTGTGTGTGTGTGTGTGTGTGTGTGTGATCCCACTAACCCCCAGGCCTCCAGCCTGCCTGCCTACCTATCTCTGGGGTCAATCCATGAAGTTTGCCGGGTGTTGTGGTCGATAAAAAACACTCTCCCGTCGTAATCCCGGGCTTCCTCCCAGCCCGCGGGCAGCGGCAGCTCCGAGCTCTCTCTCCGCTTCCCGCCGCTCACCCACGGCATAGCGTCGACACGGTGATTCGAGTAGAAGCCCCCCTACCCTGGATGATTTTTTTTTTTTTTTTGGATCCCCCCACCCTCCCCCCGAAAAAGAAAAAAGGATTCTTCGGGTCTTCACTGCATTACAAGCGACTCCGCCTCGACAAGATGCGGGGAAGAAACGCATAAAAACAGAAGTTTCCACGGAGGTTCTCTGCCAAAAACAGTCCCACGGGAGGAACATCCACTTTCTCCCGCTACAGTCCCACTGAAAAGAGTCCAGCGGCGCTCTCACGGTCCTCCATGTTCGCCTCTTCCACCATATTTCATTCCTTCGTGTCCATATTCGGGACCGGATTTGCATAAACGTTTGGACGTAGGACTGAGCGAGTTCACTCTGTCCAATGGGAGTCAGCACTCTCATTAAAACTAATTACTACAACCAAAACAGGGGCTTTAAAACGGATTTAAAGAGCCGCTAATAACAGCTTTCATCCGGAATACGATGAAAGATATGAGGTTTAAAAAAACATAAGAAATTACTATTCAAAAAAAGGAAGAAATTTCAGTAAAAATGTTGCTTATCGTCCCCTATGACACACCGTGTTCTATCTTAACTTAAAGACAAGTATTGCTTTATTCAAAATAAATATATCATTATAAAATTTTCAATTTAAAGTTTTGAAAAACTTTGATTTAAAAACATGGCTACCTCTCCCCCTGCTGTGGCTCGGGAAAACTCCAGTGGTGCAACAGCGACACCTGGTGGGTCTAATTGGAATAGCATAAATGTTTGGACGTAGGACTGAGCGAGTTCACTCTGTCCAATGGGAGTCATCGCTCTCATTAAAAATAATTACTACAATCAAAACAGAGGCTTTAAAACGGATTTAAAGAGCCGCTAATACCAGCTTTACCCGGAATACACTGAAAGATATGAAGTGAGAAAAAAACAAGAAATTATTATAAAAAAAGGGGGAAAAATCAATAAAAATTTTACTTATCATCCCATATGAAACAACCGTGTTCTATCTTAAATTAAAAACAAGTATTGCTTTATTCAAAATAAATATATCATTATAAAATTTTCAAATTAAAGGTTTGAAAAACTGATTTATAAACATGGCTACCTCTCTCCCAGCTGTGGTTCGGGAAAACTACAGTTGTGCAACAGCGACACCTGGTGGGTCTAATTGGAATAGCATAAATGTTTGGACGTAGGACTGAGCGAGTTCATTCTGTCCAATGGGAGTCATCGCTCTCATTAAAAATAATTACTACAATCAAAACAGGGGCTTTAAAACGGATTTAAAGAGCCGCTAATACCAGCTTTTACCCGGAATACGATGAAAGAAAAATATGAAGTGAGAAAAGAATCAAGAAATTATTATTTAAAAAAAAGGAAAAAAGTTGAAGAAAATGTTTAATTACCGTCCAACATGACACAACCGTGTTCTATCTTAACTTAAAAACTTAAAGTACTGTATTATTCAAAAATAAATATTTCATTATAAAATGTTCATTTCAAAGATGTGAAAAACTTTGATTTAAAGGCACACTATGCAACATTTTTCAGTTAAGTAATGTGTTCCATAACGTTTTGGATGATTAAATGAGTCATTTCAGGTTGAACAAAGGTATTCTCGGTGGTGGTGGTGGTCTGTGGGGGAAATACCGCACTTGCAATTGCAGGAGCACCGACCCGCACCCACAGGCTCAGAAGTCTCGCGAGAGTCGGTCTTGCTTTACGGCGAGAACTGCTACGTCCCCCAGTTAAAAGCATGCTCGTTGCTAGCACAGTGGCGATCTTTGTGCAGTGCTGCTTTCACACCGGACGCAGCAAAAGCAGCAAAATCGTGTCTGCTGCTTCCTTTTTGCTGCTTGTACCAGTTAGTTCTGACGCGCGGCTGAAGCAGCTTTGCTGCTCTGGCTGCGCGGTGCAAAAGTGTGTCTGACGCGCGTTGGGCGGAGCTTCACTATCCTTTCTCTGCCTTGCAGCTATATTTGCTGTGATCAGTGGGAATAAAGTAGTTTTAATATGTTTTTAAGTGAGAAAATACACCTGAAAACGTAATCAGTGCAGTCAGTTCATCCAGATTATCATCCTGCCTTCCAATGTTATTTCTGTCGGAGCCGCTCAGACCCCCACATACCAGCGGTGTGCAGACAGAAGGAAGCCCTTCATCAGCAGCCTCTGGCCGGGTCGCCTCCTCGCGGTTCACCGAGGCAGCTGGTAGGTGTTTTTCATCTAAATAATCTAAACTGCAGGCAGCAGGATAATAAAAGCGAACATAATCTGGCGGCAGATTTCTGCATTTTAAGTTAATTTAGGCGTCAATAAACTGTTTCAGAGGAGTGATCATAGCGCTCTGATCATCAGCGCTGTGTCTCTCTCCCTGCCAGCTCCCAGATCAGCTTCTCTGATTGGTTGACGAGGCGCGTCGAGAAGCAAAAATTCAATTTTTCCATCTCGAGCAGCAGCGCGTTTGCGGCGCTTTAGTCATTCGTTGCGTTCGCCTGTCTGCTAAGCTCAAAACAACCGCGCCTGGCTTGACGGAGAAACCAGGAGAACAGCTGTGCATATTTACGACAGTGCACTTTTACTTTCGCCCTCTGGGGGGAGCCTCGCTGGAAAATCAACACCGGTTCCATAGTGTACCTTTAAAATTATGGCTACCTCTACCCCTGCTGTTGTTCGGGAATACGGCAGTGGTGCAACAGCGACACCTGGTGGGTCTAATTGGAGTAGCATCCGCATCAGGTCCCCTGTAATTTTTATAGGGTTGACAAAAGTATGAGTATTGATGCTGAAACCTTGTCCGGATATATTCAGGGGCGGATATAGGAAATGTGCGGCCCTAGGCAGATTATTTGCGCATTAAAAGAATAATACCTCACATAACCCCAAAATATTGTCAAGCTGTTATATTTGGGTTTTTCATTTTTAATTTAGTTGTACACTTATTCAACGTATAGAATCTTGGATTATGCTTAGGAAGCATATTAAATATTGACATGAAGAAAATTGAGTTTTTCATGTCAGAAAAATTTTGTTTATGCCTTTTACGATTTTGCAGGGTTTTTTCCACATGGTATCAAAATTGATATCAGTATTTTCCTTGCTGTTAATTCTGAGTTTAAAAATTTTGTGTAATGATTACCCTTGTTTTTTTGTTTTTTAACTATATTATTAAACTATTTTTAGTTTTTGAACAAGGTAAAAAACAAACAGATGAGTGCTAGAACACACACATACAGTATATAGATCAGTGTATGAATCACAAGAATAAAAATAACACACATAGACCCCAACCCAGGAGCAGGGGATACAACTAACGGTCAGAAGAGGCGGATATATTTTCCAATTCACAAAAGTAATTTGTCTTTGAGTAACTGTTCCATTTTTTCCAGAGTCCTTCTCCTTTCTCCTTCTGGAGAGTCAGGGAGAAAGTCAATGTTTCCATTTCATGGATTGTGTGTAATGCTTATAAAGAGCCTCAAGGTAGGGGGGGGCTTGACTGGAGCCAGCATTTGGTGATTTTCTTCTTGCTTGCAATCATGAAAATCTTTAGTAAATATGTGTCACTTGAACTGAGCCCTTCAGGGAGTTTTCCAAGGTACAAGGAGGTGAAAGAAATTTTCAACATTGTGTCCAGGGTTTCAGAGATGATCTGCTTAACATTGTGCCAGAAGACCTTCAATTTAGGACAGAACCAGTAAATATGCCCATAATCTGCAGGAACCATCCCATAACTTCTCCAGCAGGGCACCTGTGCACCACTTCACCTGGATTTCTGCTTTGGTGTAATGAAAAGCATTGCACTGACTTCTACTTATTTAGCATTTATTTGCATGGCCTAACCCAGACCCTGACCATTATCCTTGGAACCACCCATGATCTTTTACCTGACCATGACACTTAGATCCCAAAAATGTAAGAACCAGCGATGTATCAGTGACACTTGGAGCCAACATTGGGCAAAAGCTTAGAGAATTTATTGTGACTTGACTCTTGGAATGTGGTCATGTGACCACTCTATCAACTCACCATGCCAAGCTGAGCATAAAACAACTCCCTGATAGACGCCTACTGAGACTAAATGCACACAAGAAAACCTAGATGGGACAAACTAAAATAAACATCTAGGTCTGCAGATTGGATTATTAGGGTCGATCGTCCCTCCATAAACAACTTACTCAAGTCAGGGCCAGGAAAAGGGTAGCAGACATCTCCCAAAACTCCCCTTATCTTACAGGTAAACTGTCCAGACAAATACCTTTAGAGCACAATTTACAAAAAAACAGACATTGATGCCATTTGTTTCATAAGCGCCAAGTAGAGTTCCCCAAATTTTCACTCAAGTAACAATACCAGTAATTTAAAAATGTTTCCGCAAACGTTTAAGCAATGAGTCAATTGAGAGTAAAAACATACTTGGTAAAATGGCCGCTTAAGTATCGAGAAATTATCGGCTCATAACATCTGGGCTAATATTTAAAATATTATCATACAGAGTAATGAGCAAAAGCTTGTGTTTCCAAGCATAAAATTAAATAAAGAATAAAAAGAACAACAAAAAAAACTAATCAAGAACTTGATTAAATAAAAAAATTTGTGCAGAAGAAGCACTTTTCCACATCAATGGATAAGTTAGGAAAGAATGAACAATTTCCAATGAGAATATTTATTTTATTTTCACCTGACTTTCAAGTTACTCGTGATAGGTAGAGTAACCAGAAAATTTACTTAAGTAAGAGTAGCTATACTTTTACAAGAATATTTTTTAAGTAAAATTACAATGTAGCTGGTAATTGAGCAAATTATCAGTGATTATCATTTGATGACCATTGAAATGATTGTTTACTCTTGAATAAAAGAAGAGATTAATTAACTTTAATCTCTGGTTACAGTTACTAATACATTCATTCTCAAAATGGTAAAATTGTGAAACATATATGACGTCTAATGCGTCTTATGACAGACAAATTTGCAAGCACAACATTCAGGCCACAGACTGTGGGAGGAAATGCGAAAACACGTAATCAGTGCATAAACAGTTTGTTTACCTCCAGAAGGATCCGGAAAAGCTTTTATTAAAGTTAATTAGTTCTGCTTGAAGTTCTGTTCAGTTGCCAGTTGACGTAACTCAATGGTAAAGTAAATTATTCTTACTTCTTATTTCAACCGTTGCGTATATTAGCAGCGACATTTCAATCAAGATGCTATGACCAAAAAAATTTGATTGACAGATGACCGTTTATATATGACTGGCCGAATTTAGGTGAACAAGCTGACGTTTAACTAACTGGCCTGCATAAAATAATGAGAAAACCCCACAGATTTTAAGATTTTTTTTTTTAAATTAGAACTTTTCGAAATTTTGGGACAATGTGGTCTGATAAAGAGTACATTTATATACATGTTTAAGCCAGAATGATTTCACATTTAAATATGACTTCCCTACGACTTTAAAGCCTGCATGCCATGCATTTGTATCAGTTCCCAAACACCAAAGTAAATGAGATTAGATGATATTTGGATCGTTAAGCTGATTTGGCAGATTAAATAAAAAAATAATATATAACTACTTGATGTCAAGAACCTGTTCTACAGTAGATGATCGACGGAAGGATGAGGATAAAACCCTGAGGATAAGAATTGCCTAATATTCTTAGGAACCGTTCATCTCCAAGCTGAAACATGTCAAATTATACGTTAGTTGACAAAAAAGTTTAGATAAAAATCTGGAACTCTTTTAGTTATGGGCAGCAACACCTGGGGAGCTTTTGCATCGGAAGGGAAAGGAAATAAAACTGTGTAAGTGGCAGGGACGGAGCTAGATGGGGGGCCAGGGGTGGCCATGGCCACCCTTAGCCAATCATTGGCCACCCCTACCATTTTTTCCCCCTCTAATATAGATGGTGGCAGCAGTAATACTCTCAAGTGGAGTATTAAAAAAAAAAAATTTTGTGGTTAATTTTACACATAAATATACTAACATTAAAGATAAGTATAGAATTCATGCTCTTTTCAGAACTAGATTCTGTGTTATATGGGGTAAAGAGAAAATTATGTGTCTCTGCAAACCATCTAAGAGTCTTCAGTGAAATCAAAGATAAAATAACAATTTTAATAAAAACTTATCAAATAATCAATTTATTTATATATTAGCGCTTGTAAATATCAATTTTACGCAGAATATTTATGATAAAAGTAGGTAAGCAATGACAATGGAAGAGATTTACACCCCAGAACTCAAAACTATGCCTTTTATCTAGAAATTACAGATGTTTAAATATATGTGTCTATTTGTTGGCAAAGGCTGTAGGAAAGTATAGTTTGTCTTTGTTTTGAAAATATGGATGTTTTTTTCATTTATTTTCGTGTTGGAGCAGTGTAGATTGACCCTGAGGTTCTGGTGCCTATCCGCTTTCGGCCACCATTGGTTATTGCCTGGCCACCCTTCTAAAAGATTTTTGGCTACGCCCCTGGTAAGCGGTGTCACTAATGACTTCTCTAATGCTTAGTTACAGGTGATATAAAAGGTTTAGGAGCTGAAAGAGAATATGCCTGCAGACAAAAGCGATGTAAACAAAGGAAAAAATACTGAAGTTAGCATCTTTATCAGACAAATATTTGGTGCTGCATGGAGTTTGCATGTTCTCCCTGAGCATGCGTGGGTTCTCTCCGGGTACCCTGGCTTCCTCCCACAGTTTAAAAACATGACTGTTAGGTTGATTGGCTTCTCTAAATTCTCCTTAGGTGTGAGTGTTTGTCTCTGTGTTGCCCTGCTGTGGACTGGCGACCTGTCCAGGGTGGACCCCGCCTCTTGCCCATAGACAGCTGGAGATAGGTACCAGCACCCCTCATGACCCCACTTGGGATAAAGGGTGGATGGATGGATTTGACATTTAAATATGACCTCCCTATGACTTTAAACATTTGTTGGCAAAGTGTGGGCCAGACTGGATGCAGACCTACTTAGCTAAACATGCTCTGTTAGAAGAAACATGCAAATCATTTCAGCAAGTAAAAAAAAATATATATATATTCTGGAATTCAGAGATTACAAATAACTTTGGTAACTATATCTGATTTAAAACAGTAAAGCTTTCGTCTGGTTTAATGCCAGTCATTAAAAAACAAAAATAAACACCAACAAATTGAAATAAATAATGTAAATTAACAACTTAACAATTAGGTTTCTATGTGTAATTAGCTTTACTGCAGTGGAAGCAAACAGAAAGAGGAAACAGGTTTGTCGGCCCCATGTGAGGGAATCAAGGAACTGCAACGATCCAGATGCCATCCATCGCCTCTGTTTTTCAAAAAGGTTCTGTTAAAGCAGCAGAAAAATATGTAACAATTAGCATAGAAGGAACTAACAAAGAAGCGGTGGTTTCCTCTCTCCTCTCCTGACTTCAAACGCTGGGGAAAGTTTCTTCAGAAGCTGTCCGTCTCACACTGTTAGGATACAAACAGCAGCTTCCTTTTTTTCCTTCCACCAGGAGATTGATTCTGTTCGAATCTTTGTCGGGACATGAGCACGCTCAGCTGGGGATTTTATTGCCTTTTTGTTTGCGGTTTGAAACAATGTTCTTAAGAACGGGAAACATTTTCTCACATCTCGGCTTTGATCTGCAGCCTCCTACGATTGTTTCCCACAGGCTCTGCAGTGTTCGTAAGAGACGAGACAATAAGCTGCTCTGTTGTTTCACATTCAGTCACATGCAGCCTGACTGTAAAAGCTGTTAGCCCAAACTGATGAACATGACACAATTTGCAACCCAGTTTCTTTGCCTTTGCACCGTATATTGATACTTAAACATGTTTAAGTTGATTAAGCATTTTATTTGATTAATCTTAGAGAGATTTACATCTGGAGTTAGTGGCTTCTTACATGTGCAGGATGAACTGTTTAGTTTTCTGTCTTTTGAAATCAATGTAAGTCAGAATAAAACATAAAGGATGCAAAAACTGACATGGAAGAAGTATTTTTCTACTATAATACAGACAGATATCCTTCCTTTAATGTAAGGCCTTTCTTGCAGCTTGAAATTTAGGGAAATGTGTGACAATGGCTTTATCTAAGCGCAGCCATCTCTGCCTCTGCTCCTGCTTCCCATTGGCACGGCGGCGGGATCACAGAAGGGGAGGTCCAAACAAGCCCCCTCTCCTTCCTGCATCAGAAGATGTGTGCTCCTCTGAGTGGAAAGCGTTTGTGAAAAAGCCCAGAGCCAGGGCAGTCAGCTCTAATTTGAGCAGCCTCTGTCCAAAGCGGGACATCAAGAGGCCTCTCCATCCCTCGTGAACCCGGTGAAGGGGAACTCTCACGGATTTCTCGAGTGTGGAGGCCAGAGAGGCAGGGAGAAGCATGGACTCGCCCGCCTGCGTTTTGGAGCTGCTGGGGATGCTGGTCTACATCGGGGGATGGCTCTGCGCTCTGGCCAGCACCATCCTGCCGCAGTGGCTGACCATGTCCACGTCTCTGCTGCCGATAGAGAGCTACGATTTGGGACTGTGGGAGACCTGCGTGGTCCAGGACATCGGTGGCACGGAGTGCAGATCCTATGACAGCCTGCTGGGCCTCTCTAGACACCTTAAACTGGCCCGTATCCTGATGTGCACTGCCGTTGCCATGGCCTTGCTGGGAATCCTGGTGGCCATACCAGGGCTTCACCTGATCAACAACTGCAAGAACTACAACGGCCATAACTCCAAGATGGCTCTAAAAATCACAGGAGGGGTTCTGGGGATGATGTCCGGGGTGCTCTGTCTGGTCCCCGTGTCTTACATCGCCAATTTGGCGGTGATGCATTTCTTTGATGAGACGGTGCCAGAGGTGGTGCCTCGCTGGGAGTTTGGGGACGCATTGTTCATCGGTTGGGCTGCGGGATTCCTCCTGTTTGTGGCTGGGCTGATCATGGTGTCCTCCAGCCTTTGCTTCCTGGTGGAGCATCAGCCTGAACCACACCACCAGGTGATGAGCTTTGACCGTAAGCTCAGAAAGCACTTGGAGTACGTTTAATGAACAGATCAGCAGGATCACCACTAGAGCTGCACTTCAAATTGCTTTGCACCGATCATGTAAATTATTTATATCTGAATATATATATATATTAAATGCAAGTACAGTGTACAACGGCAATTTTGTTATTGTAATCTTTCAAAATTACTCACATAAAACAATCAGATGTTGCATTACAAGATGACCTGCTGTGATTACGACAAGAGAATACTACTGTAAAGGGAGGTTTTATAAAATTCACCACTTGTTTACCATTTCCAAAATTAAAAATAAATTATTAAAAGCTTTTATTAAGCCTGCTTTTAATACCTATCAGTCACAGATCATTTCTGGGTCTGGTCTACTTCTTGGATGCATCCAATCAGTCGATTGTGTGGATTCATAAGAGGTGTTTGGGTCGGCATTCTGTCCTGGTTTAAAATTATAGCATGAAATATGCTAAATCTTTTCTCTGTTTTTTGCATCCTGGATATTTGTTTTAATTTGAGTTTTTCTTTAATTCTTTTATATTCACTTTAAAATAAATGAAGCAATTGTCCTTCAAACATTTTTTTTCAAAACAGATCAAACCGCATTTCATCATAATATCGTAACTTGCACATTTTTTATTTTCATATAACCTAATGTTAAAATATTAGCTTCCCTCCCTTTTTTTTTTTTACACCTGAAGTGGTTACAAATTTAAAAGAATCCTGATCCTCTATTACTTGAACCAGAGTCTCATAAAGGTATTCATAAAAAAAAAAAATGGAACCAAAATAAATGCAAACTTTGTCTCCAAAAAAGCCAATGCTGCTTTTGTGAACATCTTTACATTATAATCATAAATTATGTACTTTCTGAAAACTCTCAAATATAAGATGAGTCTTTTAATTCTTTTTATGATTTTAGCCTTGGAAATCTATATTTCTGCACAGCTTCTTTCTTATTGCTGAAACATAAACACTACTTTTAGATTTTCTTTGGTTCCTTTTGAGATTTTCTGGATGAGCTGTTGATGTTTCCTCAGACTAATAATTCTAGTTAAGCTACTGCTGGGTTGTTTTTGTCTTTTTGATATGACATGTGTTTATTTTTCTTATCTTTGAATTTATTTAAATCATCACACATTGTGTTTGAGCCTACTTCATGTTGTCAGACAGGTTCTTTTTAAGTGTTTTCTCTCTTTGTAATTGGCCCAGGTGTGCCAATCAATCTAACAAAAAAAAAAGGGTATTCATTGTTTGACAATGATTTAACTAATTAATAGCATTTCCCTGTAAAAGTGGAATTATTTTGAAACTGCATTTTGTGTCAGCTTATAATCCAATGATGTTATCAACTGTATCAGATTAAGTCTTTTTTCACTGTTATATTTTTCCTGACAATCTTTGTTAAAAGAGGTCTGTGTTGGTGAAATGCGAAACGACGCGAATGTTCAGCTGAGACTTAATTTGCTGTTATGTCAGAGGTTCAGGGACTGGACGAACCACCGTCACCCACAGACGCCCGGTTCAGTAGGGGGGCCAGAAGGACTAAAAACAGCCATCAGGTTTGTCTGCGGCGATGGAAACACAGCTTGAGGCTAATTCCATCAGATTTCCTGGTCACTCACAGAGCTAAGCTGTGTTTAATGAATACTTTAATGGTCGAAGAATGCAGCACACGTTGACATAATTACACAAATTTGCCAGGGGTCAGAGTGTGTCGCTGCAGGCCAAACTGCTCCACATCGCTTTCATACACACAGGTACGGTGGACGAAATGTGTTAAAGTAAGGGAGTTGGACGATTTATGAACCTTATATGCTTTCTGAGGAGTCAGCGCTTACAGAATGAAGTTAATACTAGGTAATGATGTTGTCACACAAGCACGTCTCCTGAGGGGCCCGAGGCAGCACAGACTTTACTTCTAACGCTCTAACTGTGGCTCCTTTGAGCCTCCCAGAGGTGCTTAGAACAGAGTGAGACGCCACATTATAACATCTGATACCATCTTTATACATCTGTGTTTGCAGCTTTGGTTTAAGCAGTTTCGTTCTCCTGAGTGATATTTGTCTTTTATTTTCATATTTATCAAGGTTACCTACTTTTTTCAATCTTATTCACTATTTTTTTGACCCCTCCTCCCCTTGGATAAGTCAGGGAGATACCTCACATTGACAACAAATTGGGTACATTTCTTCAAAGAAACAACTGAAGGCTTTAAAACAGAGCAGACATGTAGTTAAAGACTTAAAGACATTTTGTATGCATAGTGTATGTAAAACAACATGCATACAGCTTAGGATAGTGTAATGAGATTGCAATTGGAGAAAGATAAACATTACCAATAAAAGTGCAGCAGTGATCAGAGTGTACACAATGTAGGAGAAAAAAAGAGAACAGTTTAGATAATGGTGCAAAAGGGCATTGATATGATATGGTTTAGTGCAGTGCAAAAATAAAAATGCAGTAGAACATTTGAGTTGTGTCCTATTTAAAATACTATAAAAGTTCGACACCTTGGTATTGCAAGATAATGGTGCAAGTGTGATGCAGAGTCCAGTTTAGAATTTCAACAGTTCAACGGTCGGATGGTAGCGGGGAAAAAGCTGCTGCAGAACCTACTGGTCCAGCATCAAATGCTGCAAAGTGTCTTCCCAGAGGACAGCAGGGAGAACAGTCCATGGTGGGGGTGAGAGGGGTCACTGATGATGGTACGAGCTCAGGAAACACAGCACAGGGATGAAATGCCCTTAAAAAAAAAAAAAAACAGTATGAAGAAAATGGACCTTGTCCCAGCAGTGTGATCAGTCTTGGTTCTGACTCTGTTTAGCTCAGCTTCTTTGACAGACAAATGGAGCCGAGGAGGAATTTCAACTGAGGAAACTGATGGCTTTCCTACATCCACCTTCGACAAAGCCAATCAGCTATGAACCACGCCTCCACGAAAGCCAATCGGTATCCAAATCTCATCTTAAAAGGCCTCTGATCCGCAACTACTCTGCTCCTGTGCGCAGGCGGTGGTTGCACTGTGTGACTTCATTCAGATGACCCCGGCCGTTTCAACCCACCTCCTGCCCCTCCTCCACCATCGTAGCTAAAACTTCATCAGAGTTTCATTCCTCTCGGACTCTTACTGCATTCTGCGTCTCATTTCAACCAGTCCAGCAGAAGACTGCCATGTTGAGTTTTTCCTCTCTACTGTCGCTTCATGCTTGCTCATCATGTACAGGTTCTCTGAACCTGTGTTATCCAAACTGGATTCCATCTTCCAGGTCCCTGAGTGAAGCTCTAGTATCAGGTCATGCAGTCCACTGGATCTCCCCATAAAGCTCAGCAGACCGTCTCACTAACCAGCAGTCTACAGACTGACCAACTTCATCTATCTTCACTCCACCACCAGTTTCAGGCCTGGGGGAAAACAGCCCTGTTCTATACTCCAGTTCATGCATATCAATCAAAATCAGCGCCATGTTTTCTGCCGAGGTCTGAGCGCCAAAGACCAAGTAATTGTATCAATAAATTTCCTCTGATTGTCTTTTCTCTTCTTGTGAGTTTTTCTGATTGGTGGTGTCTGGTTTGTTCCTCTGAAACACACATCAGCCTCTCCCTACTTCCTATTAGACAGAGAAGGGGAGGAGTCATCAAAAGGGACTGATCAGCCAATCAGGAGATTGTTTTGATGTATCTCTGTGGGGTAAAGTGTAAAGTTAGTGTGCTTTATGGTTTTAAGGGCACACACTTTGTGCAAACACTGAGAATCATAATGAAGAATAAAAAAAATCCCACCGACTGCTGAGGGAGGCAAAAGAAAAGTAAAATACTACAATCATTTGAGGTTCACAAAGCTCTGCAAATTACTTAATTTTTGCTTCTTTTTGTCATTTCATTATTTCTTTTTTACTTCTTGCATTCCTTATCTCAGTTGTACCTGAAAAAAAAATATATAAATACAATAAGGATGATGAAAATTAATAAATTGTAGCAGTCAGCTCTAATTTTCTAACTTTTTATTTCATGGAATGTTGATGTATTTCATTTATTTATTTATTTATTTACATTTATTTGTAAGTTTTTCAGTTTGTGTCCTCCATAGAATTGTCAGGGAGGGCCTACTGTATCCCAGATGGAGGCTATTAGATGCAGGAAGGGTCCAAAATCCTCGGTGGGGATTCTCCTGTGGATTGTCCCGTTTCTAGCTCCTATGAGTTTGGGCAGTGCTGGAACTGGAAGGAAATTACATCTCTTTTTCATGACAGATTATGTCTAAATACATCCGAACGCAAACAAACAAATTTCAAAGGAACCGAGGGTTGGATAAACAAGCTGCTGAACACTGACTCAGTTGAATAACAAGATAGGGATAATTCAATAAATAAAAAAATCAAGTTTCTGTGATATGTGGGGACTTTGGCTTCCAGAAACAGACCTTTATGTCGTTTAAAGCTCTGACAGTGTAATTGTCTTCCTGCTTAAAGGCGAATATCTTCCCTATTCTTTAACAGATTTTCTTTCAAACCTAATTGCTCAATCTTTATGTCTTTATTTATGCAATGATGAAATACTATATCCATAGCATTATGCTACATGAGTTTTCCACACATGCACGCCACCAAGTTGAGTTTTAGCCTATTTAGAGCATCTTTTAACACATTTTCTGTGTCCCCTGCATGACCTGAGGAAAACTGAGGAAAACCCAAGACTTTTCAACAATGTTTTCGATTATGAGCATGCAACGATCAACCCCTACCTCTATAACGGAGGAGACCAATTAAAAATCAGCAGCATCCGAATAAAGAAAATCATCAACCAGTAAAGGTCCGGAGACATTTTTAATTATAATCTGTTAATTTAAACGGAATTTAACACTGAAATAAAATGGTGTTAAAACATGCATGTTATACATTGACTTTTTAAAGAAAAAAATATTTAAAAAAACATATTTTATAAAACACCTGAACTGAGCATATTGTTTTCTTTCTTTTTTCTGGCTTAATGAGAGCAGTGGACTTTATGCTGCCCTGCAAGGCTTTAAACCTGGGTTTGAATGGAGACAAAGCCATTCTAAAGCACATATCAAGGCGGCCATTCTGAGCCTGGATCCATTTTTACTTTTGATTATGTTCATGGTGGAGAATCCTGCTTCACAGCAGCAGGTTGAGCCAAACATACTCAAAATAGGAGCACACCATTGCAGTTTTCTGTCACCAGTTCACCACAGTTCTTCCAGCAGTCGACACTTTCTCTGCTCTTTTTCTCAACATCTTCTCCTTCTTTACCATCGCCTGGCTTGACACAGGTTTGCCTGCTGTGTCTAAAAGTAGCAGCAGCAGCAACCCAGACTGACAGCTGATAGAGACTGGTCCATGGATGCCAAAGGCGTGAACTGTGGCCATGTCTGACTGTTGGATTGAATTTTAAAAAAATCTAATGTTCCGGCGCATGATGATGCAGATAGACACTTTTTAAAAAGTGTTTCAAATGGACCCAGTTATGTACTATGCCTATTAAAAACCCCAAAATAGATTAAAGTGATATATACCAAGCATTTGTCCTCATAGTGTTTACTTGGATCTTTAGGATCCTGAAAACTATTTTTGTGCTGGGCTCAATCAGCACATATAAAAACACTGTCACCATTTGCTAGCAATACTCACACATTCATCAGCTTGGCTTCAACAAACACTACTACCTCTCTGTTATCCCACTTATCAACCAATATTTTTCACTTTTTTCACACTTGATCTTGGACTTTTCCTCTTTTTTCTCACACCCCCGCTGGGGAAATGCTATCCCGCTGGACTCCATTAATGTTTTATTCCCTCAGTCCTCACCTTCAATATCGTACCTCGGGTCATGAGGTCATGTTTAGGTAAATATACAAACAGTTTGAGTTTTTTAAACAAATACATCAGAACAAAGTGTAAAATACAAAATTGAAATAAAAGAATCTAGCAGGGCGCCTTAATCTAATAGGAAGGTCTTGTATGCTACTAGTGTAGAAATCTATAAAGTGAGAAGGTCCCTTTCAGGATCAATTTTATCTGGATGATTCAAGGTCTGGCAGTAAAGGTCAAGTAATTTTTTTTACTTAGAAATTATAAAGCCAGTTAATCTTCTGTAAAGTTTTTATGTTATTTATTTGCCATCACTGGTGCATGGATAGTATTATGGATAATACCATAAATACATAAGATTCTTCTTACCTACTTGGCCTCTGTTTTTTTAGATCAATGTCAGTGCAACAAAATTTACGGTTCAAGACGGAGGTCTTCAACAGGGGGTCTGCAACCCCTAGGCGGTCCACAGAGGTACTGCATGGGGGTTGCGAAAATTTTGGTTGATTAGACTTTTTTTTATATCCCCCCCTTCAATTTTTTTCCACTAATTGAAATGTCTTTAAATCCACATTAACATGAATTCACCAGACTGTAGTAAACAGATCAATGGAGGCAGAAGATGTCTTTCAGTCATCAATGCACACATTCAGCGACACACAGGAGCTCTTTCAAGCTTGGCACCGTTTCATTCACAACACCTGTCCCATCAACCAGGAATCAGAAATACTTTAATAATCCCAGGGAGAAATTACTTTCATTACATGACTCCATCTGTAATAGAGTGACTATAGGACCAGTTTGATAGAACACAATTTCATACAATATATATAATTAGGGGGTCCCTGCTCCATCTCACCATCAGTTTGGGGTCCTTGGCCTGGAAAATGTTGAAGACCCCTGAATTAAGATACTTTCGCTTTCCTACCTCTGAAACTGCTCTCTTAGATTCCCTTTAAAACCAAACCTTTAGAGATTATTTAGAGTTTGAATCTACAATCATGTATTGATCCTTGTTCCACGAAAATCAAACTAATTTACTTGTTTTGTTCAAATATCCTATGCTTTAGTTCACTATTTAGCAGGTAAAAAAATAAAATTAAATAAAAAAACGTTTTTAAAAATCATTTTGATTAATATTTTTTGTCCCCTGAATACAAGACATTTTTTAACCCCCATAGCCTAAATGTTTGGACTCCACTGCCTTAGCCTTTTAACGAAAGTATTTTCATTCATACATCCTGCACAAACTTTTTAAGTTCTTAGTTTCTATGTGGAGTCCATAGTTTTCTCCATTCTTTTTAGCATTATTACTAATTTGATCTGTTCATATTTCTTTTCTTTTGGGGCTGCGTTTAATGGGGTAAAAATGAAAAACCACAAGCTAACCAAATCTTCCCAAACCTCAATATGGCCAGCCAGCCAGTTTCCATCGGATACTGTTAGGTTTCACTACAGAACAGGTGAGGACCAGTCTTTATGGTACTGACTAGGGGTGTAAATGATGATGGTTTTGTATCAATCCAACATCCAACTATCCGATGCATCGATACGTCCGCAAGAGTATCGATTCATGTTTTTTTTGTCCACCGGTCTATTTTTATCCATTTGCTCCTGGACGTAATTCTGACTCCCGTGCTAAACCTATTTTGCCCTCCTACCTCACTTCCTTTAGCCATTACCCTCTTTCTGCATGCACACACTCGCGTAAACAGTAGTCAAGATAGACATGGCGGATTCTTGAGTATCGAAATAATCAAAACGTTGGGTCAGGAAATTGATACTGAATCAAATCATCATGATATGTGTGATTTAAACCCGTAGCACTGAGCCGAGTTGGGAAAACAGGCTGCTGTCATCTCTGCAGACCACACATCCTGAATGCAGTGGTGTCAAAAGTTCACACATTTGTTACTGAAGTAGAAGTATAGATACTGCAGTTTAAAAACACTCTGGTAAAAGTTGAAGTATCAACTTCACCTCTTTACTCAAGTAAAAGTGAAAAAGTATGTGCTCCAAAAACTACTTAAAGTATAAAAATATAAAGTAACCTTAAAAAAAACAGCCAGATGCCACTTTATGAATTGACAGCTAAATTTTTCGACTATTTGGAAAAATTCTCTGAGGTAGGGCCAAGGATGAGGGAGGTTTTGTTGGTCTCCATCTCAGTTCAAAAATTAGTAAAGGAGTAAAGTATAGATTACTCATAAATGTACTTAAGTACAGTAATGAAATATTTGTACTTCATTACATGACACCTCTGCCTGGATTAAACAGCCTCCCTCAGGATGAACCTTTTTGGGTTGGGCTAGCAAGACACGGCAAGAAGATCTGTAAACGAGGACAAAACAAATATGGTGGATTTTAATAATTATACATTCACAGAGTTGGTTAGACCTACAGGCTGCCGCTTCTCAACTCCAGAACTAATACATTTGTGCATCCATGTGGGCACAGCGTTGAATTCTCCATAGACTGAGGTCCGGTGGTGATTGCATCAGAATTATAGCTTCAATTACTATAATCATAAAAGAAAAATGTGATGTTATAAAATGAATCAGAGTGGGAATATTGAACTTTAAGACCTGTTATGTAATCAGAACGAATTATCAACTGTAAAACTACCTGTGGAAGACACAGTCATTACCAGACTGGAAAAATGATCTAGAAATAAGTAAAACTGTCTTAAATTAAGTGTATTTACCCTTAACTGGAGTAGGTAAATGAGACAGTTTGCCCAATGGGATGAGCATTTTCACTTTTAGAATAGGATAATTAGATAATATTCACTTGAAATAAGACAATGCAATTGTTTTTTTTGTTTTTTTTTTCATTTTAAATGTAAATTGTCTCATTCCATTGGCAAAATGTCTCACTTTCCTCCTCAATTCAACTTACTTAGACTTTAATGTTTTGCAGTGCAGACTGGCTTTTGGAGGACAGATATCGTCTCACATATATTAGAAAATATTTCCACTGTTTACAGATGTTTTTATCTGCTTTGTCGTCTGCATCCTTTCAAAATCATCCATCAGGTTATTTTATAGAAACATTTAAAGGCTCTAAAGCAGCGACTCTTATTTTCCACCACTGCAGTAAATCATATGTGATCTTGATGTCTGTTGAAGATGGCACTAATCTCTGAGGAACATTAAAAAAGAGCTCTTCCTCCCTGAACTCTACCACCAGTTATCTCACTTTGATCTTTTATTTACTGCAGAAAAACGCCAACATTTCTGCACAACTGTTATTCAGTTTGCTCGCTTTAGGGAGAATTGCAGTGATTCAAATGCTCTAAATCACGTGCATCAATCACAGGAGTCCTTTTTATTTTCCTTACCATGTTTTATCACTGAGTCAATGTGTGTGAGACATCTCAACACAAGCTGTGTGTGTGTTATGTCGGTGTTATCTGCAGAGGGGAGTGTAGATTATGTGTAGGGAGGCTGCTCAAGGAGGAAGGATTTGATGGATAACTGTTTAAATAGCTTTCTCCAAATATATAGTCTGTAGGAATGTTCTTGAGCAATTATGTTAATGGGTGAACATTTTGAAGTCTGTCATAACGCACCTCAAGGCATTTCTGTGAGGGTCAGAGCTGTTCCAAGCATTAATCCACTCTGTGGATTCAGAGAAGTCAAGAGGAGCGTTTGTTTTTCACCCAGCTGCCTCCTGCAGAGAGGTGCAGAAAGCCACTGGATCAGTGTGTGCCTGTTCTCATGCCTCTCTCTCTCTGCACTCACATGCCTGCCATCGTTCTACACAGATTACACGAGTAGGGCCCCCGAGTCAACCTGACTTACAGATAGGCTATCTGACATGGAGGCCATCAGAAATCCACACCTTGGCGCCTCCAACACGCCTTCAGTGTGATGAAACCGATGAGCCGTCACACGTAACTTACACCCACACATACAGACAGCTTTCCTGGCTTTGTTATCGTTCATGAAACACTCCTTTATTACCCTGAACCTCATGATGGCCTCATGTGTTCATCAGAGGAAGGTTCACATCACTGGAAGGAGGGGAAACAGCACATGGACAACGCTACATTAACATTTCAGACAATACTCAATCCACGTCCGAACGATGTCTGTTGGACAAATTTTAAAATTAGTTAAATGTAGATTTTTATTCAGATATATTCTTTTTTTTTTTTTTTTTTTTTTACAATTTGTTACACATTATTTAACTATCTATTCTTATTTTATGACTCTTTTCTGAACTTTTGAACCTAAAGCTATAATTCTCATATCAACATAAGATGTGTTTACATCACTTCCACAAAACAGTTTCCTGTCCTTTAAACGTAAGGACAATATATATATATATATATATATATATATATATATATATATATATATATATATATATATATATATATATATATATATATATATATAAAATGAAAAAATAAAATGTATTAATTGACAGTTTGTTATGATCATATGAATTTTAAGAAATAGCTGAAGCTAAGTGCCTTTCTTAATGTTTTTTCCACTGGATTCAGTCCTTTTTTCAATTACTTTTTAACTGGATGCAGGTATGAACTTTGACTAGGCCATTCTAACACTGAATATGTTTTGCTCTTATTTACACTGTCGATCTGTATGTTGCAGGCTCTTGAATTTTAGGTCTGCAGCTTTTAACTAAACTGTCCTCAGCTGCAGTCATCTTCACATCATCTCTGAGCAGCTGTAACTGTTACCTGTTGAAGGGAAGCATCCTGCCAGCATTTTCACTTTTTTAGTTGAGTTCTATTCTTCTCATTAGCAGGTAATGGATTAAACGGAGCTCTGGGAGATGATCAACATAACATTGATTTATAACCTAACCCTGTTTTAAACTTTTCCAACACTTTCACCTTGAATTTGTCTGTTGCTTCCCTTGTTCTTTATGATCATTTTTATTCATTAATACACTCTAAGGCCATGAAGAGGATTGGAATAAAGATATCTGGTACAATAGTGAGAAAATACCAGGAAGTATGTCGATATGATAGTAAATAATACAATTGCTGCCTCCAACTAAAATAACACTGGAAAAAAAAATCTAGACTGACAGAAGCTGACTTCATTTTGACCCCTTTCTGCAGAAATGTGCTTGCTGCTGTTGTGTTTTAGTAGTTTTTTCTTGTGGAGGTGATGAATAAGGTGACAAACAGTTGAATAAAGGTGTTCTTGAAATGTAAGTCCTTAAGATGCCAGAGCATCATTAGTTTTCTTCACGGTGGAACCCCTGATTGTCCATCCCTTGGCTCTGTGCGTTTGGCCGCTCGGCCTTCTTCTGCAGTGTTGTCTCTGTCCACGGACCATTGAGTGGGTCTGCAGTTTGCTTCAAGGGCTGCGATGAGGACCTGTAGCAGAGGAAGATCACCCCACTGATAATTAGTAGGATGGAAGCCATGATGCCAACTGCGATCGCTGCTCCAACACTCTGCCTGATAGGCGCCGCAGGGAGGTTGAACTCTACAGGAAAGTCGATGGTGTTGTTCTTCAAAACGGAGGTCATGTTCCACACCAGAGGCACCAAGGAGAACACTGCTGTGATCAAATATAGAGCCCCAGACAGGACAAAGACCGTCCTCATCTTCCTGCGGTCCTCCACCGAGAAGTAAGCCATCCTCATGGCCAAAGCTGCACTGATGTTCCCCACCAGGCCGGAGATCACCGCCAGCATCATCAGCACCTGAGCCAAGGGGATCTCAGGTGGGAGGAAACTGTCTGAGATGCTGATGCTCTGGCAGTTCTCAGTGTCCGGCAGGACGTGACTGTAGAAGCACGCCCTCCAGATTCCCACCCAGGCCACGCCTGAGGTGATGACAGTGGCGTCCTCCACGTACCAGAGCCGCCACTCGTTGATGCCGGATGTTACCATGATGAAGAGCCATGCCAGGACCCCGGACAAAAGTCCCAGGAACTGCCAGTGTGCTGTGTGAGCCAGGTAGATCATCCCTGATCCTGGGGGGGCTGCTGATGCTCAAAACAAGAGGCTGCAGGGTGTCATTACTGCTGCTGGACAGAAAACAAAGCAAGGTTTGAAAATCACACACTAAGCTTTTTAAAGTTCACATACCGACTCCATGTAAATCTTCTGAGTCGATACTTTGTAGAAATCTGACTAAAGTATCTCTGAGCAACCTTTTTCTACTCTCTACACATTTAGGTGTATATCTGTACTTTGACTAGGCCGTTCTAAAGCATGAATGTGAAGAGCCCTGTTTCAGGATGAGACTCCACCTCAGTCTTAAGTCTTCTGTCGTCCCCATAGTTTTTCTAACCGACATCTCTGAGCAGCTTTTCTGCTGCTGGGGGGGTGGGGGGTGGGGGGACTTAAAGGAATAGTACACCCAAAACATGATTAGCCTTCATTTTCTACTCACCCCCATGCTGAACAACACCCTGGAGTACTTTTTTGAACTAGAAATAAGTAAACATTTCTTAAATTAAGTGTATTTACCCTTGATTTGAATAGGTAAATTTGATAATATGCCAATGGAATGAGCATTTTTACCCTTAAAATAAGACATTTAGATAAAATTCACTTGAAATAAGAAGATGCAGTTGTGTTTTTTTATTTTAAATCTAAATTGTCTTGTTCCATTGGCAAAATGCCTCTTTAATCTCCTCAATTTAAGAAATGCACTTATTTTAAGAAAAAATGACTTATCTAGATTTTGATTTTTTCCAGTGTAAGAATAAAATCCAGCAATGAAATAAATGATCTTTGTGTTCTCCCTCATTTTTCAGCAGTAAACAGCGAAAGAAAAACAAATATTCATTTATTATATAAATAATTATCTATAATAAATGGTACAATATAAAATATATATAATAACCACTATTGTCCTTCTTGCAGTGATTCAACCCCCCACCCGCCTCCCTCTCCCAATGTGTTCAGGGAAAGGCCAGTTTGCATCAGTACAGTCATTTTCCTCTGTTTACCATTACAAAAAATTTAATACAATTCTTTATATATATATATATATATATATATATATATATATATATATATATACACTTCCGTTCAAAAGTTTGGGGTCACATTGAAATGTCCTTATTTTTAAAGGAAAAGCACTGTACTTTTCAATGAAGATAACTTCAAACTGGTCTTAACTCTAACTAAATACACTCTATACATTGCTAATGTGGTAAATGACTATTCTAGCTGGAAATGTCTGGTTTTTGGTGCAATATATATCTACATAGGTGTATAGAGGCCCATTTACAGCAACTATCACTCCAGTGTTCTAATGGTACAATGTGTTTGCTCATTGGCTCAGAAGGCTAAATGATGATTAGAAAACCCATCTGAAAACAGTTTAGCTCGCTACAGAAGCTACAAAACTGACCTTCCTTTGAGCAGATTGAGTTTCTGAAGCATGACATTTTTGGGGTAAATTAAACGTTCAAAATGGCCAGAAAAAGAGAACTTTCATCTGAAACTCGACAGTCTATTCTTGTTCTTAGAAATGAAGGCTATTCCAAGCAAGAAATTGCTAAGAAATTTAAGATTTCCTACACCAGTGTGTACTACTCCCTTGAGAGGACAGCACAAACAGGCTCTAACCAGAGTAGAAAAAGAAGTGGGAGGCCGTGTTGCACAACTGAGCAAGAAGATAAGTGCATTAGAGTCTCTAGTTTGAGAAACAGATGCCTCACAGGTCCCCAACTGGCATCTTCATTAAATAGTACCTGGAAAACACCAGTGTCAACATCTACAGTGAAGAGGTGGTTGCGAGATTCTGGGCTTCAGAGCAGAGTGCTAAAGAAAAAGCCATATCTGAGACTGGCCAATAAAAGAAAAAGATCAAGATGGGCAAAATAACACAGACATTAGACAGAGGAAGACTGGAAAAAAGTGTTGTGGACGGATGAATCCAAGTTTGAGGTGTTTGGATCACAAAGAAGAACGTTTGTGAGACACAGAACAAATGAAAAGATGCTGGAAGAATGCATGACGCCATCTGTTAAGCATGGTGGAGGTAATGTGATGGTCTGGGGTTGCTTTGTTGCTGGTAAGGTGGGAGATTTGTACAGGGTAAAAGGGATTCTGAATAAGGAAGGCTATCACTCCATTTTGCAACGCCATGTCTTACCCGGTGGACAGCACTTGATTGGAGCCAGTTTCATCGTACAACAGGACAATGACCCTAAACACACCTCCAAATTGTGCAAGAACTATTTATAGCAGAAGCAGGCAGCTGGTATTCAATGGGTAATGGAGTGGCCAGCGCAGTTACCAGATCTGAACCCCATTGAGCTGTTGTGGGAGCAGCTTGACCGTATGGAACGCAAGAAGTGCCCATCCAACCAATCCAACTGGTGGGAGCTGCTTCTGGAAGCGTGGGGGGCAATTTCTCCAGATTACCTCAACAAATTAACAGCTAGAATGCCAAAGGTCTGCAATGCTGGAATTGCTGCAAATGGAGGATTCTTTGACGAAAGCAAAGTTTGATGTAAAAAAAAAAAAATCTTATTTCAAATACAAATCCTTTTTTCCAACCTTGTCAATGTCTTGACTCCATTTTCTATTAATTTCACAACGTATGGTGGTGAATAAGTGTGACTTTTCAGGAAAACACAAAATCGTTTGGGTTATCCCAAACTTTTGAACGCTAGTGTATATATATATATATATATATATATATATATATATATATATATATATATATATATATATATATATATATATATATATATATATAAAATTGGAGAACTTTTTTTTCTCTAAAATGAAATGGCCTCCAGTTATTTAAACTGTATCCTGGACAGCTGAGGTACATTGGGTGCCATCCAGCAACCTGGATTAAAATCTGTCTATATTTAAAAAAAAAAGTTTAGTTAGATTTTATATTCAGATTAAATTACAACCATTAAAAGAAATCTATAAATCTTGATCATTCATGAGCAGCCTGATATAGCCACACCAAAATTACATATTATATCATTACACGTATACAAGGAAAAATTAGTTCTCATGGCCAACATAAGAATAATCTGTCCCTTAGATTATATTTAAACCTAATAGGAATATATTCTCACAATCCTAAAGCTATTTCTATTCATGTGTGCATAGATACAGCTGTGCTTTTTGTTTTAAATGAGCCGTTATTATTTTGATAGGATGTAAATGTAAACATAACTAAACTTAATTGTAAAGTTAATGTATATTTAACTTTTTGATCATTTTCCTTGTATAAATTTTACAATAAAAATTAGATTGAAAATGTAAAAGATACTCTGCAGTGCATCTTCATAGCAGATTTAAAGCTTGCATGCATTTTTTTTTTTGTGGAGAACCCAGTATCAATGTCTTTCATGGGGCCCCAAACTCCCGTCGGCTCCCCTGTGACCAGGTCACCTTGATAGAGATGTCCTCAGTGTGACCCACGTGGTTTTCCTTTTACCTGTATGCTATAAAGACTTATTAAAGCTCCTTGGATCAATGCTTTTCGTTCTCTACCCTTTGTCTGCAGATGTGATCCACCATTTCCATTCAAGGACGAAGCATAGGACTATGTGCCGCGAGGTGGCAGACGATTTTTCTTTAAATAAAACTGGAGCTTTTATCAATCTGTTTAATTAGAATATAAGGGGGTTAAAGATCATCAAGTCTCAGAGCTGAATGCATTGTTGCTTTCAACGCATGCTGGTAAACTGGATTTAGATCTCTGCCTCTATAGTTAGTCTTTTCTACTGTTATGAAATGTAAACAATAATGTTTCAATGAACACATTATTTTATATTTTTCAGGTTTTTTGTTATATTTTATGAATAAATTTCTGCCAGTTTTACCACTAAACCAGCACCAAACTATTTCCAAGCCCTGCTCCAGATGGAAACCACCTAGTGATAGTTACTGTATAGCGCCGCCATCTTGAATATCCTAGCATCATTTGAACATTCATTAATTTTAACAATAAACTCCAGTCCACATTGCCTCTCCCCAGAGCTGTCCTTGAGGCTAGATCAGACAAATCTTGAGATTTCCTCACCTCCTGAGTTAAGAAATAGATAATCTAGAAACATTCTTCTACAAATGTCAGATTCATTGTTTAAAAAGTAAAATTCCTCATCTACATAAAAAAATATCCACCAACCAAAACAAGGAAGGAGTTAAGATCCTTTCTCCGGTAAAATAACATGAAGAAAACCAATAGATTCTGGTTTTACCAGTTTCCACACCACTTTAACCACAGAAAACAAGTTTGTTTTGAACCGTCATCCAGATATTAAATCACGTCATAAGGCCAAAGTGCAGCGTTATATTTATACCCGTAGATATTTTGTTATGAAGCAACTTTTTTTGATCCGCTGGTGCTTCAACCTCTTACCTTGAAGTAAATATTAAACTAGGAGTCAACAGTATGGAGTTCACAATACACACCTGCTTTGAAGGTTAAAATGAGATCCTTTAAATAAATAAGTATAGTTTTAAATAAGCCACCTGTAGGTGAAGTCTGATCTGACCATGTCAATGATTATCTATTGAATCTTTGAAGGTTATACAGAAACACAGTGACATCTCCTCCATGTACTCACCTGGATGACTTTGTAGCTCAAACCAATTTGCCCTGAATGCGTCTATGAGAGCAAAACTCTACATTTTCCTTCACTTATGATCAACATCGACTTTTCATAGGATTCTTCGTCACGCCAACGTCGTCACCTTCAAGCTTATCGGTGCAGGGAAGGGTGTGGTGGAGTTAATGGTTGACTCTGGGGAGGGAACGGACCACACAGAAGAAGCCCTTGTGATTTCAGCAGTCTTTATTTCATAAGAGGGAGCAGAGCTGATGAAGTGTTTAGAGTCAGGATGTGGCGGTGTACAAAGTGTGTAAACTTGGAGCAACCTTCTGTAGCAGCCAAACAAACGGCTTCTGTCTGGGTTTAGATCGAAAGGCTTGATTTAACCAACAAAGCTTCATGGGTTTGATATTAAAAACCAGATCGCTTTGTTTTTTTTTTTCTTCCTTTTATCCGTCCCTAAAAAGCTTTACCTAAACAACGTTTTTTTTTTAACTATTCAAGTAACGACGACAGCAATGTAATGGTGCTTTCAGCTTCTACACAGTGCATTAGAAAACACAGTGAAGATATCACAAATTATATAAAAACTTAGCTAATATATAGTGGTAATAATTATTTTTAAAAAATGTGTTTCTACAGTGGATACAAAGAACAGCACTGAGTCTTTGTTGTGATGTTTCTACAACCACTGCAAAGAAAATCTATTTTAGGTCTGGATCAGAGACGCTTCTGTTGGGTGAAGAAAGACAAGGCCACAGGAACTCTGCTGGGAAACAAAACGCTAGTTTGCTTTAAAGTTACCTGAAATATTTGGATTTTTGTAGACCGATAAATACTGTAACACGCATCAGGTAGCATGGCTATGACAAGATACTGCCCCCCTCCATGCAGATTCAAAAGGCTACAATAAATTACTAGGGATACAAACAAAGTAAAAATACAGTGGGATGTTAGATATAGTGGTTTGACAAGGAGGAGCATCTGGACTGAGAGCTGCCTCCCATGCAGTCCAAAACATTCCGATAAAGACGTGAAGTGGTGAAGCAAACAGAAAAAAAACACTTTTCCTTTGTCCCAGACAGGCTTCTCAGCTGCAGGTTCAGATCTCTGTCTCCCTCTGCTGGTGACGGAGCTGAACTGAAAGCTGGAGCCATGATCTCGCTGCTCTTTTCTTCAGAAGGCCAGTCTTTCCTCGATGGGCAGGCTGTCCATCAGACATTTCAGCTGTTCCTCGCCAAGCTTGATTTTGTCCTCCAGCTTACGCTGCTCGATGATGAGCGCCGACTTCATCTTCACAAAGTGCTCGTAGTCTGCCAGGCTGTCCTCCTGCAGGTAGTTGGCCAATATGTCACAAACGACACCTTCCCTACGGTCCAGGTTTTCCTTTAGCTCCTTTGCATCCTCGTGTTGGCGGATCAAAAGCTTCCTCTTTTCTATCAGCGTACGCTGAAGAAGAAACACAGGAAATAAGAATCTCACAAACCGAGCAGATCAATGAGCAGCTGTAGCTTTCCAGTTCTTACCCTCTCCTCCGGTGCAGCGTCCTCCTCCAGATTATTAAGAGCATTTTCCACCCTGGCCAGGCGGCCTGAGAGGGACAGCAGCAGGCTCACCACTTTGTCCAAGTCCCCAACAAACATCCTGAACTTCTCCAGCTCATTCGGCCGGCACACCTGCTGGACCCGGGCTTCCACCTCGTCTCCCAGAGCGTTGTTGTCCATGATGTCCTCCAGAAGGCTCTCTTTAGCCTCTTGCAGCACCTGCAGCTTTTTTTTGAGGCTGTCAATCAGCTCTTGCTAAATTGGGAAAACAGTTTTAAAAAACCATCAGAAAAATACTTTTCTACACTGATGTTACAAAGATTGAGTCAGAGACGATCCTTTGTACCTTTTTGTTGTTCAAGCCAATATCCAGCTCATCCTCAGAGTCTTCCTCCTCGTCCTGTCCCTGCATGTCCTTCATTTTGATCAGCAGCTCGGCTTTGGGAGCAGATGTGCTGTAATATGTTGAACTGGTCACCATGGAGGCTGCTGCCGCCAATTTGTCCTCCTTTTCCCTGAAATTTAATTTAAAACATATAAAACTTGATTAAAGTAGAAAAGAAAAAACTCTGCGCCCTCCATCAATAAAAGAGTCAGAGAACACAAACTATATTATTGATAGGTTGGGTGAAACAGGTAATATGTGGGGAAACTCCACAACAAAACATAGGTGACACTATGCCCAAAACTTCCCCCTCAAAATAAAGGGAGCTGATGCCTTTTTATGTCTTTTTAAATTGATGCTTTTAAAGGAACTTCAATTTCTTAGCCCTGCTCAATTAATTGGTTCTCAAAGTTAAGTTAAAGGAATAAATTCACCAAAGCGGTCTGTTAAAGAACAGCGATAGCAGCCATTGTTGCATCATCCACCTCAGTAGTATCCTGCAATATTTAGATGTACCTTTGGTTCAGCACACCTGTATCAAGTCATTAGATGAGTGGAGTTTGGAGAAAATGACTGCATACTGAGGAGGTAACTCAGCACTGTGATTCTGGAGTGTTGGACCTAAGATTAATCTAAAAGTTGCAGGATACCAGCCCCAGAAACTGAAATAACTCCCCCCTGATCTACATGCAAATCAGTCTGTTGTAAAACAAACACCACAATGATGGCTGTCAAGTGTTTCTTTTCCAAAGGCAGGAAATAATAAAGTATAAGGCATCACGATGCTTTCACTGGAAATCTTAAATAAAAACTGATTAACTTCTGCTGCAAAAACTGCAAATAGAGCCAAAACCTGCAGCCCGGTAACAGAAACAGCTAAATAATCAACATTTTCTGAGTTAAATTTAGTCCATGAATCAAAATACTGCAGAAAAACCAGCATAAGGTGTTTGAAGGCAGCATGAAAAGCTGCGGTCAAAGATCGTTTACATTGTGAAATATTGCAGCAGAAGAACAGGTCCTGTAACTCGCACAAAAAGAAGCTGATTTTAAAATTCTGATATAGTTTTGATTTGATCAAAATAGAGGGGAAGCATTTTGTCTTCATATATAAACCGACATCTATTCAGGGCCTTTTTCGGTTCTTCTAAGCAAATAAAAAGGTTTCTGACCTGCTGACACTGCAAAAAATGTAAATCTAATTAAGTCAATTTTTCTTAAAATAAGTCATTTTTTTTCTGCAATTAAGCTGGTAAGTGAGACACTATGCCAATGAAACAAGAAAATTTACATTTGAAATAAGAAAAAAAAACAGCAGTCTCTTATTTCAAGTGCATAATGTAAAATTATCTTATTCTCAGGTTAAAAATGCTCCTTCTATTGGCAGATCATCTTATTTTCCATACTCAAATTAAGATTAAATACACTTATTTGAAGAAGTTTTTACTCATTTTCAGAATGTTTTTGCAGTTCATCTAACCGAGGGAAGGCTGTCGATTTCTGTGTGTCTATCATAAAAAAAATCATGAAAGCAACAAGCAGATTGAAGAATAAGGAATGAGGATTAAAACACGCTGATTTCTCAGGGTTGAACTGGAGATTGATGACCAGAGCTCACTGGGTTCTGATCCAAAAGCCACGTGATGCTCACCTCCCTTCGGCTGGCTTGGTCTGCTTGGTCTGTATCTTCCTGCGCTGGTGGGCTCCATCCAACAGCTGCTCCCCCTGAGGGAAGATCCCCTCCATCAGGTCCATAGTGGTCCTCATCTTGCTCTGATCCAGAATATCAACCAGTGATTTATCCTTCCCCATGATGTCCCGGGCCAACTCCTCTCTCTTCTGTTCCTCCCTCTCACTCAGTCCTTCTTCCTTACTGCTGAGCTCCTCACTGTTGGAGCTTGGATAATCTCCCAAAGTGGTCATGTATGGGTCTCTCTGCTGCACCTCAGGTTCTGGGCTGTTTTCTGGCTCCCTCTGTCGGGTAAAGGCACAGAAAACAGAGTCCTGTCCCAGAGCTGGCAGAGCACCGAGCCTGGCCACACTTTGGCCCCCGGCCTCGCTGTGAGGGAGGTCACTCTGCTGGAGAAACGGGGAGTTCTCTTTCTCTTCACTTCCTTCTGAGTGTACGATCCTGATGGGAACTTTTCTTGCTGCGGTATTCTGGTTTTCTATCAAATGCTCCACCCTGAAAGAGAATCAAATGCAGAGATATTTAAAGATACTCTTTCTCTGGAAGAGGCCTCTCCTTGAAGCCATGATTTGATTTCAGTTTGGCCGCATGTTGGCAGCTGGAATTTTTTCCATGCCCAATGTGCTGGAATATCCAGGGCAAGTAGACTCCTCCTACCCTTTTGGTTTCAACAAACTGCAGCTCTAATCTGTCTACAGGGTCTAAAATTCACAACAGATGACACTGATTTGATTGAAATGTGGAATAAAAGAATAAACAAACCATTTTTTTTAGCATTTAGAAGAATTATCCAAATAGAAAAATGCAGAGAATCCTCCTAAGTTACCACAGCTTGATGGCACTCACATGTTGCTACTACAGAAACAGTGCCTCCCATTATTCTCCTCTGTACATGCAGCATTAAGACACAGCAGCATCTAAAACTGCTGCTTTTTCCAAACAAACCCTGGTCCCGCTGAAGCCCAAACGTTACCTGTTTGATTCGTCTGCGTGAAGAGACACCGGAGGCTTGTCGCTGAGTCTCTGCGGAGAGAAATGTGGAGAGGGAGAGCGCTGCCCCTCCATGCCGAAAAGCCCTGAAGGTCTGTAGGAGGAAGCCTGGGCAGAGGAGACAGGCTGAGGATTGGATGTTGATGGATGATGTTCTGCCTCTTGTCCTTTGCCCTGCTCACAATCCGTCTTTGCAGAGGAGGTGGGATGAAAAGTTGGGTTAGGTTCAAAGTTTGAAGGGCACTGGTTAAGGACGTCACTCTGGGAACCAGTGAAGGAGATCTGGGAGTCGATTTCTTGCTGTTTAACTGGTGCTGCAGCCGGGGGCTGTGTGGGGCTGTGCTCCCCTGGCTCAGTGGGACAGGGAGAAACAGATACAGACTTGTGGTTCCTGGTGGCAGCAGCAGTAGATCTCCGTCTGCAGTCAGGATTGGCTCCTGTCATGAGCGGAGGGGGTGGTGCGGCGTAATTCTCAATCTCTGCTGGCTTTTCTCTCTCTCTGCAGTCACCTGAATTGCCGTGGTAGGACCTGAGGAACACAACAGAAAGCTTTTAATTACACAGGCTGCCAACATAAGGCTATCATCTGCACCTTATTCAAATAATACACGGTGGAGCAGGTCTCCTTCACCCCACCATCAGCCACTGTGATTATGCCACCATGACAAGACACACGTCTTCCCTCTGCTTAGCAACCGCTCATCTGGAAGCTCGGAGAGGAATATTTCACTCCCCACAAAGTCTGCAGAGAGGGATAAATATTCCTCCAGAGCAGATCACTTTTTCCTGCCTCAATCCCACTCAGTTTTAACTCTTTAGAGGAAAAGTCACAGACTTTAGCACTGGAAGTGGAGTCATTAAGAGGCCTGCTGGTAAACAGACTTAAACCTTTAATTGTTCAATCATTCAGCTTAATTTAACCACCCGGCTGAGTTTAAAGCAGTCATTAACTCATCCATCCAGCCTGCTTTGTGTGCATGAAAGAAAAACCAAACAGACTAATATCATGGTTTCATACGCACAGATTACATTCCCTGTATCTTCTGATACAGCTTCTATTTGGAGCCATTAGCCCATAAATCACACAGCTTTGATTAAAGGCTCAATTCATTTTCATAGTCACGAGTTCAAATATGGTGGCTTTGGAGCAGACTGACGCCACAACTCAAAGCTCCTGGTTTAAATCCTCACAAGCTCTAACATGTCCCCCCAAAAAAGGTCTGTAGCTAGATCCTCTCTCATGCTTCAGCACCGGCTCCACATAATGTGTTAAAGTTTCATTGCTGAAGCATAAAACCAACAGGATCCTAGAAGTAGCCAGAGGCATGAGAGGGTGAGTTTTCATAACAGCAGGAACCTTTTTAGAAAGAAGGTTAGGATATTAGTCCATAATTACCTCAGATTTAACTCTAGAGCTCTAATTATGTCAACTTTGACTGCTGTAAGTTTAAAATCAAGCAGCCTGACACCAGTGTCTGTATAAATAGGGTAAAACAACTTGGACAAAGAAGCTCTGTCATCACCACTAGTTTAAAAATACTTTCCTAGCATATAACATCCTTAATCTCTACATATAGAGCGGACTGAATTATTCCACCAAGGAAAACTGCTTTTAGTCAATCAGCCTTTTCTGTTGAGCCTCTAAAAAGAAGAACCACATTCCTACATCAATTAGAGCTTTTGTGCTTTTTGTGTAATTCCCATTCTGCTGTATTCATATTGTTTTCTCTTTGTTTTTACTTTTCCTTTATAATAATGAATGTTTTTCAAAGTTAAAAGCGACACTAGCTAATGACTGTAACACCAACTTATCAATGTTAACCCTCTAAATGCTGCTGCATGTATTCCACCAAATCTGCTGCTAGGTATCAAATCTTTATTGCTTGTTTGTCTTTAGTTTTTGCTCCTGCTGCACGGGGAGAGTGGCTGCGTAGTGGTTAGGGCATAGAGCTTGGAATCCTGAGGTTCTGAGTTCGAGCCCCACTCCCACAGACTGCCACTCTGGGTCCCTGAGCAAAGACCCTTAACCACACACTCCTCATCAGGTGTCACACAATGGCAACCCACTGCTCCCCAAGGGGCTGGGTTAAATGCAGAGAGGGAATTTTGTTGCTCTGTACTTGTGACAGTGTAATGAAAGCTGAAAAAAAACATATGAACTCACCATGTATCAATTGCTATATACCTCTATTTTTTTTTTTTTTACATCTGAACAAGGACTATGAATAATAACTAGCCTTTTGGCTAACTCTGACATAGCTTAGAGTTTAACTGGTATTTTCATGCATTGTCCCTTAACAATCAGTAACAAAAAGTAAATAATAAACAAAGTCAGTTTTTTTTTAAATCCTGTCAAAAAGATAATGTAAATTCATAAAGCCCTGACAGATCTACAATAAACATAAATAAGGATACAAAGGGGGGAAATGATTCAAAAAGTCCACAAAAAAAAACAAAAAAAACAAATAGAAAGTTAAAAAAGTGTTTTCATGTTTACTATAAATGTTCAGAAACAAAAACAACCACTCCTCTGCTCCATGTGTGCATGATACCATTTGGGAACACATCTACGGTACTATGAAGACTCTTTCCTCTGAGTTCGGCCTAGTCAAAGTATCAACTTAGTGAGGTAAATTCTCTGTAAGGACATTAGACTGGACCAGAGTCCCTCTACAGTGATATAAAACACTGTACTCGGTCCCACCAACCTCTGACAGGGGCTTATTTCTGCTAGAGCTGAAACAACCTAGAGCTCTTTAACTGATTGCTAAAATTAAACAGATGTCATGAAACAATAATAATATCCCCAAACCCCTACAAATCAAGCATTTTAACCATTTAAAATAATCAAATACAGGCATATCAGGACATTAACCCTCTCACCTTAAGTGACATTCTAATATCCATCCAGAGCATTAAAGGAGCATCCAGTCATCTGTCAGAACCTCTATGACTGAAGCCACCTGCTGGTGTCACTTTCCACCTGTATCAATTTCCCCATCAGGGTGGAGCTCTCCTACCAGACCTTACCATAACAATAACATCCTCCATCTGCTCTGTTGTTGTAACGTAAATGTGAGCGTCAGATGGTGCAGCTCCAACAATGCAGTTGCTCAATATCAGTTACTTTACACCCCTTTAGTTTCGGATGATTCTTGAAAAACTGGCTGCCAAATGCCGAGTCATGAGTCACACTTTGTGATTCTCTGCTGGAGATTTACTCAGAGTAAATATATGTCAGACATAAAGGGTATTAAGAACGTAAACTTAATTAAAACGAAGCAATTTAAATCTGTAGTTTTCCCTAAAATGGTTTTTGTATATTTCATTGAATTGCTACACTCGCCTCCTCAAACCCTGCATGTTTACATCTTCTTAGAACTTGTAGATTTTAAACCAAACTCAGCTTAACCCTGATGGCGCTCCAGTTAAACCACAAACTATTCTAAATTATAGCTATGTAACATGTTTGTTACACAGCTTACATGAGTTTGAAAATGATAAACCAGATTGGTCCAAGAATGGGTATGCTCCACTTCAACCTTCAATTTCAAAATCATGGAAAAGTACTAAATAAAACAGAGAGAAAATTTGGGTTTTTTTTGTAGAAACGGAGCAGAAAACAACAGCACCTGGCCTCAGAGTAACGTTTAACAATTTTATAAGCAGACTATTTAGAAACTACGAGTTTCCCGTTTTGAGACACCCTAATTTTAGTAATGGCTTTTTAGATAATCTTATGAGATAATCCTGCTGTGGCATGTTAAGAGCCACCCGATCTGTTCAGAAGGATGACGAGGACGCAACCTGTTGAATGTGACACCTTGCTACTAGGAGAGCATTTATATATTACATTTAATGCAAAAACTCACCAGTTTAGCAGGTAGAGCCCCTGTTGGCACCGATTCCACTTAAAGGAATAGTACACCCAAAACATGATTAGCCTTCATTTTCTACTCACCCCCATGCTGAACAACACTCTGGAGTACTTTTTTGATATCTCAAATGCATCTGGAGATCTGGGAGGCTTCTTGCTGTCTGCTGACATTCAAATAATGGAGGTCTATGGCGCCCGAGGCAGAAAGGTCCATAAAAGTCCACAAAAACGTGTCAATATTCCTCCATACTGCTCGTCCAATGTATTCCAAGTGTCCTGAGTGGGTAGCATCCAGAATTTACTCGAAACGAAGTCATTTAGAATGTTTTTAGAGCATAAACAGTAGTGTATAGGATTTCCTGAAAGCGCGCACATGCGCGTTCACGAAGCTACGGAAGCCGGCAGACCAAACCAGCGCATTCAGCTCGGCAAAGAACTCATGCTCTTCCTCAACACTGAAGTCCTCAGACATTTTTCTTTCGTTCTTTCTTTCTTTGCACAGGTAAACAGCACATGTCTTCTTCTACGCTTGCATTATTGGCAGAGCAGACGCTGGATTCGCACTTTCATCTGGTTTGGTCTGCCGGCTTCCGTAGCGTCCTGAACGCGCTTTTAGGAAATCCTATACACTACTGTTTATGCTCTAAAAACATTCTAAATGACTTCGTTTCGAGTAAATTATGGATGCTACCCACTCAGGACACTTGGAATACATTGGACGAGCAGTATGGAGGAATATTGACACGTTTTTTGTGGACTTTTATGGACCTTTCTGTCTCGGGCGCCATAGACCTCCATTATTTGAATGTCAGCAGACAGCAAGAAGCCTCCCAGATCTCCAGATGCATTTGAGATATCAAAAAAGTACTCCAGAGTGTTGTTCAGCATGGGGGTGAGTAGAAAATGAAGGCTAATCATGTTTTGGGTGTACTATTCCTTTAATTTATCTTTATCTCATTTGAAATTAATCCTCATATGTTAACAACCGGTTTGTCCTCGTCAGCCATGTTTATTTACGATGAAGTTACAATTGATATCAAGAGGGTTTTTGTGAGATTTCTCACCTGAAATCTGAGTTTACCTGAATTAACCTATTTGTGTATGGAGTGCACACAGTAGAACCAAACAGGTTATGATATATTTTAATGCTCATATATAGGGTCTCTTGGGTTTTGAAAATTACCTCACAATTTTCATTACTTGTGTTAACCAGGTATAAAATACATCCAACCTGCCTCTCTGAATTTAAACAGGTAGCTTCAGCTTATCGAACCTTCATATAAAATTGGCCTACTAAAACAGACGGCTTCTGCAGGGCGTGATCAGTAAACAGGAGTTCATTAGCAAAGCTGCTTGTAACTTTGTGAATTTAGACAAGTTCCAAACTTTTCTGTAGCTACGGGAGGCAATTGAAAAAGCAGCTGTATTCTGAATGTTAAAACATGTGGTGTTCAATCATGGTAAGAGAGAGTAAGACTTTCAACAGATAACAGAAAGGCTGAAACGAGAATAACAAAAATAATCTGTTTTAATCTTTCGAACTTCATGCTTTGAGGAAAAAACAAAGAAAAAGAGGCTTTAATTATGCTAGCCCAGCTAAATGCAACTAGATAAATAATTTCTTACAAAGTACTTTGATTCTATTCTTGTACCATGTTACATTATAGCTCCTATAGTTGCAAACCGCTTTAATAGTAGTCTTGAAACTTAATGGAATGTTAGCTAACTGAAGAATTTCATTATGTTAATCTTCATTAAGATTAAAATACTACAACTAATTTCAGAGATTCATGCGCATCTCAAACAAATGCAAAGGTGCTGTAGGAGATCTTGGAAAAAGGTTCCAGCGACAGTTTGAACATACACAACCATGCCTCTCCCTTCAGACCACCGCTTGAAACCACACCTTTAAAACACATGAACGCTCATGCTGTCTGAAGCGCGTCTGAGCAGCTGAAGCAGCACGTTGCTGATCTGGGAGCTGGCAGGGAGACAGGCAGCACTGATGATGCAGAGCACTATGATCACTCTTCTGATACAGTTTATTAACGCCTAAATTAACTTAAAATGCCTAAATCTGCCGGCAAAACATGTTCGCTTTTATTATCCTGGTGCCTGCAGTTTGGATTACGTACATGAAAAACGCCCTCCAGCCCCTGCGGCAAAAGAGCAGGCGACCGGGCCACAGGCTGCTGTTGAATGGGATTCCTAATGACAGCGCACCGCCCGTGTACGGGGGTCTGAGCGGCTTCGGCAGAAATAATATTTGAAGGCAGGATGGTAATCTGGATTAACTGACAGCACTGACCAAGTTTTCAGGTGGACTTTCTCACTTCAAAATAGATTCAAACTACTTTTTACCCACTGATCACAGCAAATATAGCTGCCATTGTTACAGGCAAAAAAAGGATAGGGTAGCTCCGCCCAACGCGCATCAGACCCACTTTTTCCACCGCTCAGCCAGAGCAGCAAAGATGCTTCAGCCGCGGATCAGAACTAAACTTGAACTAAAATTAAAACAGCACGTGTGTTTTTGCTGCTCTTGCTGCTTTAAGTGTGAACGTAGCATAACAGTGGCTAGCTTCCAGCCATGGCGTCCTGCACGAGCATTGGGGGGTCGATTCGTTCATGTGTCAGGGTACGCGCACAGGGAAAGACAAGCAGAAGACCATGACCGACGTGTCAGGAACCAATCATGTACAACGGACCGTATTTTGTGATTGGTTGGGGTTATTCATTAATTTCACACTGTAGCGGGGACCATTTATTTTAGTTTCACTTCCAGACCTTCTATTTCACTGCTTGCTAAGCGGCTGTGGGGAGATCTTTAAGCCACATGGTAAAAAAAAAGCATCAGAAAAGATCTCCTACTGCACCTTCAAGATTGGTCTATAATGTAATTTAACAATTCTTTTTTTATTTAGTGGTATTCTTACCTGATAAAATCAAGGGCAAAAATGTTATGTTGCCAGAGTTGCAAGTTATTTTGACTTGGGAACACAAATCTACAGGAAGTGAGTTACAGTTGTTGACATATGTCAGTGTGAACCAAAGCAGAGCAACTAACACTGCAGTGCTCTGAAAAACTAAATTACTCGCACCTATAACGCAATTGCTGACCTTACTAGTAAAAAATGCCATGCCCTCTGGCTGCTTCTGTGAACTTGCACCCTCTAATAAATTCCCACAGTGTGAAGAATCACTTCCTCACTGTCACAGACGTATTCAGATGCCCTGCCTACACCCCTGAGCCTCCAGGAATTGACACAAAGCTCAGTTAGAGAGAGAAGGCTTCTGTTGTCACAGCTGTGCAGAAGGACTGCCACTGTTACGCCTTTGCACGTTATAAAGGCTCTAGTGTTCCTGTAAACGCTTGTTGGTGTCTTTATTGATAAAGAAAAAAACAAAACAATAAAATCCATAAAGAGATTTCTCATGTGTGCAAACAAATGCGATAAGAAATATATTTGGCAGATGTGAAACCCAAACAAGATTTACTGACCTTGTATCTGTGAGCGTTTCAGTCGTCTGAATCTTCGTCTGGGAATATTCTGTGTCAAGGTTTCCTGCAGGAACTGGAATCTTCTGTAGATGAGTTTGAAAAAAACAGACGGACTTATGCAAAAACATTCAAACGTCACACAGATCCAATTGAAGGTCTTGAAACCAACTCATGTTAAAGCTTTCTCGCTGCTGAACAAAAAAAAAAAATTAAATCAACAGGTTGATGCCCACAAGGCAATCTACTAGGATGAGGGTGTGTCTTTATAAACATTTACAGATTAATATTTAACTTTGCTTGTTTTCTTTGCAGCTTTCTCTGCAGTCACTGATGAGAATCAATATTAATTATAACCAGGTTTTGCTAGCACATACTTCCCCTCGAGTATGGATCAGATTACTGATAGTGGACTGAAAGTTTGTTCCATCAGTATCACTAAGGTCTTTGAATAAAATCTGAGGCAGTAAAGAAATAATTAGGTATATTTTCACTGACATGTTGTAGACTTCCTTGTTTTATTTACAGGGCAGAGACAGGGGGAGGTCTTCTGCAGGTAACATGAATGTTTAGCTCCATTTCAGCGTGATTAAACTATGTGACTTTTACAGCCATCAATCCTTTCCTTTCTCTTAAAAATAGAAAGTAATTCTGGATCAGAGTTCTGAGGCTCTTAAAGCGGTCTACGCAGAAAGTCATTTAAAGTGAGTCATGTTCTTACTTTCCAACGTTGACAAAACTTGATTACAAAATGCAACCAAAAAACCCAATCTAGGGCTGAAAGACATTGCCAAAAATGAAAATTGCAATAACCATAATCATGTAAATGTTTTAATAAATGGTTTAGGATTTTTCATGACCTTGAAAGCTTGTTTGTCCAAAGTCCTTTTCTTCAGGACTTTATCATAACCTTTGTGTGAAAAAGTACTAACTTCAACTCAGAGGCACGAATCTGCTAGCTAGCTGCATCTTTCTCTTCTCTTTTGCATTATTGCAAACCTACTTTAAGCATATTACTGCCATCTAAAGGTCTGGAACAAGAAATGTATCTGCTTCATCGAGTTTACTTAAATGTAATATGACAAAAAATTGAGTTCCTCTGCAATTTAAAAATAGCTTTTTGTTAATTTACAATTGCATTGCAAATGCAATTTATTGCCCGGCCCTCTTCCAATCTAACTATATGTTTGTCAAGGAAGATGAATGCTGCAAGTCAGTGACCTGATGCAATCAGTAGCTATCTTGGAGAGGAAATCTTTAACCCATTCATTAAATAGGCTCAATTTAACCTCATTGTTTGAAACCTACAGTCTAATTACAATGTAGGAAACTGACCTCTAATCTGTCTGTATGCTTGGCCTAACTACTTTTTTTTAATCAAAACAGCCATCAGAAACATTTGTTGTGAATTGCAGCAAGATGCATAAACTAAATACATATGGATTTAGAAATTTCTGTCTTTTGAAAATCTCAGGGTTCAGATAAAAGCCTGTATTAACAATGGCTTAAAAGTATCTCGTATAAAGTAAGGTATTATAACCATTTTAAACTTAACTCTAATAATTTGAAGTCTTTTTCTTAACAAAAAAAAAACTCTGAAAAAGCTTTTGTTGTGCTCTAAAACAGTAGTGTGATATATATATATATATATATATATATATATATATACACACACAGATGCCTGAACCAACAGATATTGTAACCATGTGCCTTACCTGTCCATATATGTCTGCTGTGGGCGATGATCTGGACCTCTCATGGAAACATGGCCTCTGGGTTCGGTCCTCGGATTCTGGATCTAGGATGTTATCAGCTGATCGATAGCGCCCCCTGGGTTTTTTCTCTAAATGTTTCTTTTGTATTTTCCAACTTGCTTCATACTCAGCGAATGTACCGAGTCTTTGCTTATCTGGGGAGGATGGTGTGGAGTATGACACCTCTGTGTTCTGAGTTTCCTTTGGGTCCACTGTTGCGCAGCTAGAAGACTGATTTTTGACTTGGCTTTTAGGGGGCATGTAATCAGGAAATCCTGGTTTTATGGGTTCATTGAAGTGTGTTTGTTGGTCTAGGAAGGACTTTGCATTTTCAGATGGACTTTGGCTAACCCCGATTTCATAGATTTTATCTGGTTCAGAATAAGACCGGACCTTCTTTTCTGTAGGGATTCGCTTCCGGAAACCTATGCGAGTTACGTGACCAGTGGAATGATGTGTTTCGGACTCTGTGACCGTTGCCAAAGGGTTGACATCTTTGTGAGCCTTACCCTCAAGTTCCAGATCCCTCCTCCTGAAAGATGTAGCTTGGAGCACCCTTGCTTGCGCTTCCTTTAAATTGTCTTTGTAGGAGTTGGAGAAGGACCCGTCTGCAGAGGTTGGAATGGATGATTTAGTGGATTTACACGAATCTTGACCCCCTACTTCCCCCTCGGCTTCAGGGAGGGCAGCTGCGCTCGTACTTTTCTGCAGCTTCGCTCTTCTCATCTGGATTTCATTTCTCAGGGTGGTGGCGAACCGCTCACTGCGCTTTACTTGCTTGCTTTCCAGACACTCCTCAGAGTTTGGACCACTGCTTTTCTCCTCCTGACCTTTAACACCCATGGACAGGGAGTGAAGCATTGGGGTTGTCTTGGGGCAGATGTTGCTCACCTGGCTCCCCACAAAGTCTTGATGGGAGTCTTTGAGCTGAGCTGGCAGAGACCTCCTCTGCTCGGGGTGTTTCTTAGGAGGGTTACTGACATACAAAGGATCTGTCATCTGTCCGCTGTTTCTTCTCTGGCTTTCCCTGTCATCAGAGAAATGTTTCAGAACAGAAGTCTCTGGAACAGTAGTCACCTGGTGCTTACTGTAAACATTGCTGTCTTTGCTGTGAGAAGGGGGTTGATACTTGACTTTATTGACCATCTGCTCAGTTCCAGGCTGTGATGGATCTACACCAGCGCCGCTCCTCCGGTCATTTGGTATGTCTGACCAAGATGCAGGCTGATTGGACGTAGAGACACAGTAATAACGATTCGGCCCGGCGGTCTCTGTGTTTTGGTTAGTGGTGGTAGAAGACAGGGAGGAGCTTAGGCTTCGTCTCTGGTTGGAATGTTTAGTAGAACCGTTAGTAGAAGGTTCTTGCGAGCTACAGTGGGATCCACCTACATGCTGTGGCTTTGGTACAGATGTGAAACGGGGCGGATGATGGAAAGTGCTTTTGTCACCATGTTGTCTTGAATGGAAGAGCTGGCTACCTTGGGGGACTTGTTGCTGCCCAACATCATGGCTGTAAAATGAGTACTGCTTGTTCGAGCTGTATTGGGAGTTACTGCATTTGTCAGAACCGACGTAAACATTTTCGGTTTCGTTCTTTGGGGAAATGTTGTGGCCGCGGCGATTTTCAGCAGGAACCTTACAGGCCAGGTGGGGCTCAGGTCCTTCGGGGGGAGTTTTAACCATCCCTCTCTCATGTGCCTTAGTTGCAGCAAAGCTATCGCTGCGTGCAGGAGGAAGCGGAGGGGGAGGAGAGGCTGAAACACTTTTCTTTTTCTCAGGGACGTTCCACACGGGCCCAAAGCTGGTTCTGCTTGAAGAGGAGTGCCGGGACCCAGCTGAATCCTCATTCTGTGGACCACTGTGGCCCGAGTTAACTCCTGGCATCTGAAAATACATTAGTCTTTCCTCCTGTCTGCCCCCTTCAGCAACCAGACTCTGGCTGTTTCTGCTATTACTGTGCTTTGCTCCCATATCCCACTGACCGACCTTATAGGCTACGTTCTCCGTCGAGGCAGCATTGCTTTTTGACAGTGAATAGTCTGGAGTGCTTGAGCTGGTAGAGAAGGAGCTGTAAGCAGAGTCTCTTTTCCCTCCTCCAAGGTGCTCCGTGCTGTTGTTTGACATCTGACCAGAAGGGTACGAGTGTGGGACATGTTCTAGACTATCCATGCTGCCCAGAGAGCTAAACTGGTCAGACACTCTGCGCAGGTTAGTCTGCTCCCAGCCAGAGGAGAGGTCTGTAGCAGAGGAGCTGGAGCTGCAAGAAATAAAAAGAAGGGAATATGAGTTCTGAGGTTCCCACATTAATACCATAACATTAAAATAGGACACGACTCATAACACATTTTCATTAAACTCTCGTTATGAGCTCGTTAAAATCAGAGTTTGTGTCCTTTTATAGGTTATATGTCCTGTTAACAGTCTCAGAGAACGTCCTGGAATAACAAGCTTATAACTGATATGGATTTTTCATTCTAATTTAGTTTTACTTAGTTGTAACTATTTTTTCTCTGATTCAGGTAGTTTTAGTTTGTCTTTAGAGTGAGGTTTAATATTTCATATTCGTCACTATAAGTTGATAAATGTTTAGCTTTCATTGGTTCCACATAAGTTTGAGTTTAAACTTTAGATCATTTTAAATATTGCATTAAAGAAATTATATAAATAAGTAATCCAATCTTAACACAAGATGCAATTTAAAAAAAATGATTTAATTCCAGCAACTTAAACTGGAAGCTTGCAAAGCTTATAAAAAACTGATCAATATTAAAATGAATGATATATATCACTAATTGTAGCATGTTTACCGTAATTTTCGGACTATTAGTCGCACCTGAATATAAGTCGCAGAAGCTAAATTGCATGATTTGTACATATACAAGCCGCACCAGACAATAAGCCGCAGGTTTTTTTATGTTTAACACAAACTGTCTTGCGCTCGCAATGTCCGTCTTTCTCGCTGTCGTTCTGTCTCGTACCACTCGGGGTAGAAGTCTGCTTCCGGAGGACCTCCGCATTCCCGCGCGCGCGGCTACCGTACTTGTGTGTTGAAGCAAATGTGACGTCAACATGGTGGATGGTAAAATCCATAGATTAAGGTATTACCCTAGTGGCCATTAGCTGTAAAAGTCCATAGATAAGCCGCATTGTTATAAAAGCCGCAAGGTCGAAAAATGAGGAAAAAGTCGCGGCTTATAGTCCGAAAATTAGTTTTATTTTAATTTTTGTTTCAAATAAAGTTTTCTCAATTTCAGTTTTCCTTTTTTCATTGGTTTAAGAGAAACCAAAGTCTTTCCTTTGGCTCAGCAGAGCGTTCATAAATATATTCTGCTCCCACCTGGCCTTTTGCTGCTGGAAGAAAGATCAACAATACACCTCTCCCTCAGTTATAAGATTATGTGAGGAAAATTTACGCTGTTTGGAAATATATGGGTTGTGATAAACTCAGAGACTCATGATGTGAAGAAAAAAGGGGAACAACTACCTTCTCAGAGCATGTGTCAACTGAAATGAGGTGAGCTGATATGTTAAAAAAAGAAAAAAAGTATAACACTAATTTAAAAACAATCACAAAACCAGTTTAGCTGATTTATTTTTATTAAATAGGTCTATTAATAAAAATAAGATAATAGGATTCAGCTAATATTGTACGTTGTAATGATCAATTTGTTATATTTTAGCAACAGAAGAAACAATGGTTGGTTTCCTCTTTTAAATAAAAACAGGCGAACTGTACTCAGACATTTACATATCAGAATGCACATGCATGAGTTATCTCAAAACGCTGATGAACGTTCTCAGTCATCCAGGTCATAGTCATTCCGTAAAAATTCAAAAATATCCACTGGACTTGAAAACCAAGTCCAGTGGATATTTTTGAATTTTTACGGAAAGTTATCTCAAAACAGAAGCAAAAACTTTATGTTTGATGGAATATTTGTTTATATGATACAGTGCTATAAAACTATAATTAATCAGTTTAAAGTTCTTAAAACTAAAGGCTCCAACTGTGTACTGTAAATAACAGCATTTCAAATCCCCCTTACCTTGCGTCATATCTGGGGTGCCACACTGTGGTGGGCGGAGACTTTCTTCTGCCAGCTTCTGATTGGCTTTCATTGAACTTGGTGGAGTGCCAGGAGTGAGGCCTGCTTATGGGTTCATTCCGTCTGCAGAGAGGGCAACAAAAAAAAACAAGGCTGGATTACAAACCAAACCCTGATGAAAAACTCACTTTTTCCATGTATAAACCACTGCATGCTGACCTTATCTGGAAACCTAAAAGAAAATAAAACAGCGGACTACTTTTTTTTTCAGCTGAGAAGTTTTAAGTTGCTTTTATTTTCTTATTTTTCATAAAAAGAGCTTCTCATTGAAAATTAATATATGCATTAAAAATACATGTGATTTAAGATCACAAAAGACCTTAGTACAGCCCTACAGGCCATTGGCAAATCTAGACGCCTGTGAAGAGGTCAGAGCACTGAAAGTGGATATTTTATAAAAACAGATGCTGGAGCTGACATTTTAGGCAATTATATGGAAGTGACTTTTTAAATGCAACCAAATAAAACTACCAAAATAATCTGTTTGGGTCAGTAATGTATACTTTTGATTCGCTCCAATGATCACAATGGAAAACATGAATGGATTTTCAGATTTGATTCAGTCAGAGCATTTCTGTAGCAATCAGACACATACCCTTCGAAGCTGTTCTTTCTGACGTAGCATGTGACAGGGCAAACACAAAAACACACATTTTTTTTAAGAGAAACACTAACAAAAAATATTCTAGGTCTAACTGGATGAAAGGACAATGCATGCTGCACAGATGGGATAAACTTTATCTAATGATATGAATGACAGGACAACGTGTAAAAGCCAGCAGGCCATGATGTGCCAGAGACAGAGAGCTGCTATTAAAGGATTGACTGAAATTACTAAGCAAATGATTTCTATGGAAATATTCACGAGGCGGACACGATGAAGGAAATAGGCACTACTTCCAAAGAGAGAAGTCACAGAATCATACCTCATGGAACTTCGCAAAATCTTCGTAAGAAAGCTTCTCGCCACATGCACGTCATTCTCTGAGGGCATTTTCTGAGCTACTATGTCCACCATTTTCAAAGTCCTGGGCAGCGGGAGCAGGAAAACACAGAGAGCTCACCAGCAGGATGAGACAAACACCACTTTACATACGAAAATTTGGTTAAGCACACGGTTTCAGTTTTAGAGCGCTAATATTTTCCAGACTGGATTGTTAATATTTCCAAATTAGATGACAGCCATATTCATAAAAAAAGAAAAGAAAAAAAAAGAAAAGAAAAAAAATAAAGGAAAAAATTTCAAAAGAGAGAGGCATTGAAAGAAGGCTTCTTGGTTATTTTCTACAATCCTACTCCAGTTTAAAAACATTTAAAACTAGAGCTCTGACACTAATTTCCATCATAAAAAAACACTGTGAGATTCATTCCTACCTCTGCTTTCCTTGCCAACACCTGTTGACTTCTAAATATCAGAATCAGAATCAGATCAGAATCAGAAATACTTTAATAATCCCAGAGGGAAATTACTTTTGTTATAAATAAATAACCAGTTTGAATGGAAGAGTTGTTTAACTGTTTTCCAATCTGCTAAGATCATAGCATTCTGTCCCTGTTCAGGCTAGTTTTCAGGTTCATCCTCTGCCAATGAGCTCTTTTTGTAATTTACAACTCATTTTGTAGAAAGCAGAGGGATGCCAGGAGAGTTTTCAGCTACCTGCAAGATACTGAAACTAATTATTACAAATCAGAACCCAACTTAATGAAAACATCAACAAAACCTGGAACTATTAGCTTAAAAACCTTCATTGTGGTGAGTATTCAGACTGTTCTTCTAATTTGTTTACTCATATCTGCTCATTTTCAACGGCAACTTTTATCATTGCTATCTTTGTCAAAATAAGAATAAGTAAAGGTAGATTTACTGTTAATTATTCAGCTTCATTCATGCTGGATAAATGGTTATAATTACGTTTTCTCTATTTTAACAGCACACCGAAAACTAACTAATAACTTTATTTGATACATTTTACTTTTGTCCTAACACACACCTTTTTTTTTTATTGTACAGGAAGTATGGGAATTTAAACTGCTTCCTTAACCCCTAGAACCCGACGGACCCACCGGTGGGTCCAGCTGCTACGTGACCTCGTAATTTTAACAAACCCCCAGTATTGATGTAAAAAATACATTTGGCACAGTTTGGTGACATTTATGGATAAATGTGCCAAAATGGCCCCTCCGCCTAAGACATTTCTCACTAATACCATTCTAAAATAAATATGATTCATCTGATTGAGTCCAAATTTGGTGTATTTTTACAGAACATTTAGATTTAAAAGTCTGTACTACTTTTGTGTGCTATAAATAATATTTTGGTAGTGTTTTGCAATGTTTATTTCAAAGAAAATTTTGGCGAGGTTCAAAAAATGCAAAATATTTTGTATTTTGTCCCTAATATTTCAGGCAGGGTCAAAGCTACAATGGTGCTGACACCAGAAAACCATTCTATGACATCTTACCTTTACAGAGGTACCAAAAGTTTCTTCTTAAATCTAATAGCTGTGAGGCTATAAGTGAATTACTTTTGTGTGTTTTTGTCAGGCAGAAATTTATTTATACCCCCTGAGGGTGTAAGAGGTTAACCTGCTTTAGCTAAATATATTTATTTATTTTAGATTTCCATATTTGAGAGAATGGAGGAGAGCAAAATGTTTCATAAGAAAAACATTTTTTTTTAACTTCTTTTAGTTTCCTGGACTTATCCAGATATGGGAAAAATTTAAACCAAATTCCATAATATTAAGGTTTGCAGATAAAATCTGTAATAACTGCTTCCTAAAGAGGCTTCAGACTGAAGAGAATAGAGCCTTAAGAAATCTACAACGCAATTACACTGTTTTCTAATTTGAAAGGACAATAAAAGTATAATTTTGAATAGTAAAACACTCATACTTGGTGTTATAGCTCCCCCTCCTGGTAAAAAAACTCATTGCCTAAACTCAGTAACTGAACCTGGAGCAAAATGACAAAGTCCATGTGTGATGGACAGTCGAACGTAACAGCAGCAGTAAAACTGCAGAGAGCTTCTCTTATTATCAGAAAAGGGTGAACTCTAATCGGTCTCTGCCATATGGCCCCCGGGGAACACAGGCCCAGCGTGAGCCAGGGTGGGGTGGGGGGGACTTAAAGTCGAGAATCTCGTTCAAAATCAGATCAGCCACTTCACCGCTTTATTCAAGCTGTTGTCTGCATTCCAGACATCTCTTCTGCCCCCACTTAAGTTTAAAACGGACACAGTTGGGGAACCACAACGGACATGAGAGCAGTTTGTAGTTGGAAGAGGATTAACCACTAACCCTAAAATATTACTGTTAAAAACATCTGTTTCTTTTGGATTTTTGAAAAAAATATTAGGAAGCAGGCTATGATTTATAAAAACTGATGTCTGAATATTATTAAGCAAATAATATTAGAGTTAATTCTGTAAGAAAGCAGAGCCTTGAATTTAGTTTCAAGGTTTACTCAAAAAAAGAAGTCTTGGGGGTCAGCAGGTCATTTTGCTTCAATAAAGTAATGAGAAGAGAGCTTCTCCTACTTGGAAACTTGAATCCTGTTTCTGATAAAATTAATAGATTCTGACAATCTCTGATCTTTGCTTTAGACAGACGGATTGGGTAAAGCCCCTATAAATGGGACAATTCCACAAAATGAATTAAGGATTAGAGCTGAGGCCTATTTAGAAGACAAAGACCAGCCAACATGGAGCTGAACTCTTCCTTTTGCCTTTGCAGGCCTGTTTTCTGGGGCACTAGCAGCTAACCACACATGGCGCATGCCATTGGTATGCAAATGAAGCTGGCTTTATTAGGCCTATCGTCAGGGCTACAGCTGGGCAAGCAGAGATATGTTAGGAAAGTGAATCAGATGGCTGCAGTGGGGGCAGGGGAAGAGATCTCTCTCTGAGTGACCAGTTTGAAGTCCAATACCCAACTAAAAATGCATATGACTGACCAGTCCAAGATTCAAAAAGATTCAGCTCTCATGAAACAGTAAAATCTGTTATCAGTATTAATATTACCGAATACTCCTAAAATGCTTATTCTCACTGATCATGGCTTAACCTAAATGACTGATGACCTCATGCTGAGCGGCAAAACAGGTTTTTACAACAATAACAAAGTATTAAGGTCAAAAAAACTAAAGACCCCCATCATTCACAATTATTCATCAAGCTATGAAAAAAAAAATGGATTTCAGCTATCCAACGCTAAATTAAGAAGAAATAATACATAAATGAAGTCAGACTCACCAAACACATGGATGAAATGACAGAAATAATAAAGACAAATCCTAAAAGCAATCCACCAACAGTGTGGAATTTACTTTGGGTTGTAAAGTGCGACCAGCTGCATCCATTTGCTGGTCAGGCATCATAGTCCCAATACTTCAAAGACAGACCCAGATTAAAGGACAGCCACTGTATGCATTACCTACAAACAAAAACCATCTGACCACTCAAAACACATGTTTCAAGGATAAATGACTAAAGCTAAAAACCAGGTTTTTCCACCAGAAGTAGAAGCAACTTTTGGGGAGCTTTTCTTCAGGATTACTTGGGGTTTTCTCTGCCCTAAGAGGGGGTAGAAAGGTTTACCAAAAGGGAGGAGGGCCATTGTCATAGCCAGTCCCATCTGTGCGTTCCCCCTTCCTTGAGTAATCTCATTGGCTCTAAGGGGCTAATATGCTAATGATGGGATGAAATGCCGGACTCTTGTCTTGCCATCACCCCTGTTGTGAGGCACACAAGCATTTCAACAATTGCTATGGCAACAGCTTTATCTATAGTTTGGGAGAGTGCCCGCGTTTTTAAGAGCAGAGCTACTGATCATTAGGGGTTGGTACCAATGCATGGTGAACATGGATCAATATTACAAACTATTGGCAGGGCATTTCACATACTTTAGTGGAAGATTATATTTCAAATGAACGAATCATTGTGCTTAAATCAGATCAGATGTAAAAAGGGCTCAAACTTTTTGTCACATGATCCCTTTAAACAGATCCCTAAACGTTTGCATAAAACTTTATACTAAATCCCATCTTTTCTCTAAAACTCCTTAATCCATGTAACGTGTTCAGTAGCAGTAGCATATTAAATCAATTAAATCATAGTACTCTGGTTTGTTTCATGTTTTTAAAAGCAAATTAAACCACCACAATACAGAGAAATCATGGACTTGCAATGTTATTACTTAATATTGCAATGCAAGTATCTTTTACGAACAATCACCAGATTACTCTTTTTTTTCCCCTTTCTTCACAGTGAGCTATAGCATCTCAGCCACTAAAGACATGCATTACGCGTTGGCATTAAGCCCATCCAACAGACCAATATTACTACTATTTTTATTATTAAGGTTTTGCAAACTTTAGCTGTCAGATAGTGAATATAATTTGATATTGATTTGGAGTTTAATTCAGTTCAGTTTAATTCTGTTTATTTCTATCGCACCAATTCACAACCCATCATCTCAAGGCACTTGACAGTTCACCAGATCACACAGTCAAATTGATTCAAAGTTTATTATCTAAGGAAAACCAGTTGAATGCATCGACTCCTTGACTTGAATGAAATCCCTCACACTAAGCATGCTTGTAGCGACAGTGGAGAGGAAAAACTCCCTTTTAACAGGAAGAAACCTCCAGCAGAATCAGGCTCGGTGTGAGCGGCCATCTGCCGAGGCCGACTGGGGTTCAAAAAGCAGAGATACAAAAGGCAACTGTAAAAGGAAACACACAGCCAGGCAGACGAGCTCCGAGCCAGCTCCCATGCCAGAGCATGAAGAGAGCACATCCAGCCAGTCACAGCCAGAGGCTCTAAGTTCAAACTTTGTTTGCCAAATAATTCAGAAAATAAATGCCATCAGGGTCCTTAGATTTTGTTCTGTAAGCTCCAACTGGACATTAAAACAACTGTATCATTCTTTAAAAATGCTACATCTATCATAGAACATCTTCTGCAAGACCCTAACATTTTAGTTTTTCTCTCTAACCCTATTTAGTTGTTTGCAGCTGAATGACAGACAGCTGATAATTAATTACCAGGCAGGTTGAAAGGTTGGCAGTGATACAGAAAAGTGCAGCATCATGTACAGTATACGAGGGCTGAAAAAAATGCTGTTTCTGACTCTGCAGGTGAGCTGCTGGATCACATAAAGAACAAAAACCTTTTTCTTTTTTCAGCTAACCCTACAATCAAACCAGTCATGTTTCGGGTGAGAGAGGTGAACCGCAAGCACCATGCATGGACCGGCACATTCCTGGGCTGAGTGGCATACCAGCTGCCAAGTCATGAGCTAGCTGTGCTTAGCTCTGGTCCACAAACACCTGGAAACTTTCAGATTTAATTTATAATTAGGATGCCACAACATTAAGGCTGCCTTGAGTTGCATCAGGATGATCTATGTGTTTGAGTTCAGGCAGGAATTCATCAACGAGTTCTTATTAAGAGCGTAGAAGCACATCTTGCGCAATCAAAGTAAAATAAAAACATTTAATTAGTTGAGCTGGTGTGAGTTATGTGAGGGTTCATAACTGTCAAAACAGTAAAGCGGGGTGAAATATTTATGTGATGACAGCTGGGAATTGGCTCAGATTCTGGTTGCTGGAGGGTTTTTACCTCCATTAATACCTTTTAAAGGCCTTACCTGATGACAGAATTTTGCTAATATTAGACATCAAGTGCGAGTCAAAAACATGACCAAAGATGGCAAAATTATTCAAAGAACTAACCAGAGAGTTTTTGGCATATTCAACTAGTATCGTTTATAATAAGTTAACCAGGAAGTAAGCTTTATAGACATTTTAAGAGGAGCTCTAAGGGATCAGAGAGCATTTCACCATTTTTAGCTTTATTTGACATGACCAGTGATAATCTAATCAGAAACTCAAATCAAATATTCTGACTGCTTATCATTTCAAAGTTCTTACAACTGATTTTTTAAATTCGCTTTTATGTCAAAGCTGTAACGGGGGGGAGTGGCAAATTTAGCCATGATTGGGAGATGCTTTAAAAACAGGCAGGACGAAGACAGAGAGCACAGGAGAGACCATTGAGGGTTTTATTTCTAATGCTAACAGGGCTAATTGCTAATGTAAGATGATACAAATCGTCAAAAAGAAACTAGACACTAGCAGAGGTGTGAATTGTTCCTTATGCATTACAAATAATTAATGGCTGCTTAACACAGTGAGGAAAAATTATATATATAATTTTTTTACTGATTAACGCTAAATTCATAAAATCACCAACCTCAGCAGGTCAAAGATCGGAACCACTGATTTGAAATCATCCAAATCACTTTGATATGTTAAACTCCCTCTATATCTAAACTGACTATTAAGAGAAAAATATATGTTTTTTTTTTTTTTTTTTACTCTACTTAGAATACTCAATATTTGTTTTATGTAGGAAAGTCAACAATACATTGCTGAGTCAAATGCTGCAAATATTTGTCCACAGTTCGCTAACTAGCCTGGAGGAAGGTTGAGAAATGGGGGTAGGAGTATAGAAACTAAAAAAAAAACATTTCTAAACACAATCAATTTGGAAAGCTACCTAGAACAATTTAGTTATCCGCATTCCAAACATACTGCGTAGGCTTGATTAGAAAAATTAGGCTTACTTAATGTAAGCCGTGGCCCAGAACCCCTACTGAGTGCTTACACTGTAACATACCCCTAAAAGCTTTTCCTGTCATAACTAGATTGTGCTTTGAAACCTTAGCTAATCCAAAACAGCCACTTGGTGCATATGAAAGAAAAAAAAGAATGTTTATTTTGTTGCTACTAGAACAACATGAAGCAGAACCTTGCAGCAGTAGGTACTCTGGTCCCTCTATGAGTGGTAAACACTTTACAGCAGGGAGTTATGGGTCTAGCCTAATCTCAGAGCAATCAGGTGAAAAAGGCTTCATCTGTGAAACATGGGGGCAATGCTTTGTCACTGTACTATATGATCTACGGAGGTAAAAACATAAATACAATATAACAGGGGGTTTAGTTTTTGGAAGTCTGGGTCACTGGTCTACTAAATGTGTACAGATACAAACTTGATAAACCCAAACAAAGCTCATCTACTTTGACCTTTAAGATTATTTAGCATCTTACAGATTTTGTCCGTTTTTTTCTGGAGTGATATAACCTATAGATTACCTCGAAACTGGCTCAGATGGCCCACATATAAAGCTGGGTTGTATTTTGTCTGAATGCACACTTTGCCCAGCATTATGTAATATAACAGTTACATGGATACTGTGGAGTTAACAGCAGAGCTGAGCCACGAGCTGTGTTGTTCTGGGGGTTGGGGGGGGTACTCCTATGAGTACAATTGATAATTTCATTAGGCAAGGCAAGTTTATTTGTATAGCACTATTCAGTCCAAGGATAATTCAAAGTGCTTTACATGAATTAAGTAATAAAATGAAAAATAAAATAAAAGCAAAATAAAACTGAAGATAAAAACATGATAAAAGCGGGTAGAAAAAGAAATTAAACAGTAGGACCACTTCTTTAATTCAGGCTTTCGGGACTTTTACAGTCTCTGGGAGTCTGTTCCAGATCAGTGGAGCATATGAACTAAATGCTGCTTCTCCATGTTTGGTTCTGGGTGTGCAGAGTAGGACTAGATGACCTGCAGGGGTTGACATTCAGGATTTAACGTCAACCCCTGCCCTTCGGGCAAGTGGCTTTCACATTTCATTTGCCCAGAAACAATTTTTACTTGCCCAGTATAATTTTTAATATAGTTCCTAATATTCATTTTTGTATATATATATATCAATGAAACATGTTTGTTTTTAAAATGTTTTTTGTTATTCAGTATTTTTTAAGTTTACAGGTTCCTGGTGTGTACAGTATCTGCATGCGTCAGATAATGAACTCAAGCCTACATTACCCTGTTAACATGCTTTTCAATCCTTCCTGCACATTCTTTTCAAACTAAACCTTGCTTTAAACTGTTGTGTGCTTGGAAAAATATAAATTGTAATGTAAAAAAAAAAAAAAAAAAAAACTTGACAGGTTAAAAACTTACACTACTACTACTTACCAATTTAACATGTTTAGCTCTATAACATTTAAATGCACCACTCCAATGTCTAAGAGAAAAAAAATTAATGAACATTTTTTAATGTATGACCACTGTACGAAGACTGCCATATGATAGAAATATTTACACTGTGGGCATACAGTTATTATTATTTTCCTAATCCCTGACTGATAATTTTTAATCTAACGTGTATTATAGTATAGATTAGATTCATCATCCAGCTGCTGCTCTGCAGAATTCTCTCCCCATGAGCTGAATCTTGCCATCTAGAGGAAAATCACGCGGCTTTTTCAAATCACGCGAGAATGTGTACAAAACAACAAAGATGGCGCTGGCAACGCTTGTGGGTCCTTTTCAGCGAATGTCGGTGATTTTAAAGTAATTTTGAGTGATTAATAATTTTTTTTTTGCGATCATTGCACTTACCTGGCGGGCAAATCCAATGAAATTTGTACTCTCGCGACAATAAAAACTACTTGCCCCGGGCGATCAGGCAATGGTTAACATCGAGCCCTGACCTGAGTGGTCTGGGAGGTTGATCCACTGACAACAGATCTGCGCTAATCCATTCAGGGATTTATAGACAAACAGAAGTATGTATTTCCTACAAAATTAGAACTCTTCCCAGCTCCTCACCGCATATAATTGAACATACTGTTTACATTGTACTCACTGCAACATGCTGCTCTTTGTGCTTCCGATTAGAATCCAACCTGGATTTTGTTACCTTGTGTCACGGTGTTCATTTTGTTAAGTTTTCTGTGAGTTTTCAGTTTCATGTTGATCCATGTTTTTCTTTGTTTTCTAGCTTTATTGGTGTTTTCTGGATATATTTGAGTTCTTATGTTTCTTTTTGCTTGCCCTATGTTGCCCTCTGGTGTTGGTGTCCTTTTCCCTAGCTTATTCTCTGTTCACACCTGCTCCCAATCAGCTCATTAGTCCTGTCTTAGTTCAGTCTCCCATAAATACTTGCCCTGTGCAGTTCCTCATTGCTAGTTCTGTATTTTGTTATGCTGGATTTTTTTATTCCTGACTTGGTTGCCTGTGAGTACTTAATTAAAACGTCAAGAACTCCCCTCTGCCTCCTCACCTCTGCATTTGGGTCCTCAAAACCTCAACCAAACCCTGACACCTTGTATTTATACATGTGTAATGGCTATAAAGCTGAATCTGATCTAATGCACTAACATGCTTTGGTTTGTGAATGTGGATGGTCATTTGCTGCCATCACTCTCATTTACAGAATTTTTTCTAGTTTATATCAGTTTTGCAATGAGGTTAAAATCTTTATTACGCTCTCATCCGACTAGAGAATCTTCTTGTACATGCTCTCGGAACTAAAAATCTTTTTTATTATGGCTTTCTTTTAACAAAGACAGTTTCCTTTTGTTTGCATCTCCTCAAGAGTATCTCCAAGCCTCTTGGTTGATTTTCGTTATTCAGTAATTCCCTGTTAGTTTAGGTGGACAACCTTGCCTTTTATGGATTCTTTGTTTTGAGACGATGGAATAGACGCCACCCAGAAGATTTTGTTTTGTACCACATCCAGTGGAGGCTGTCCAATAGAGGGTGCTGCCCAACTACTCCCCACATTCTTCTGAGAGGAAAATACTAATTAAATAAAAATGGAACCACAAAATAAAAATATTCTAAAATAATATCTATATTTTTAGATCTAAAGAGAAATATTCTAGAATTAATGATGGATATCACTTTGTTTGGATTCTTTCACTGATGTGAATCTTACTGAGTAATAATCAGATTTTGGGATGCGGGTTTCCTGTGACCACAACTTTATTTCAAAATCATGCACATGGGGGGGATGCCACAAAGCATGGCCGACTGATGGGTAGAGAGGCGGGAGAGACAGATGAAAACACAGAGGAATTAGATGATTCAGTGATATCTCTTGAAGCAAAACGTTTTGAACGGCTTACGTGAAACGTGAATGAGCCTTGACCCAATCAGCTAATCTTTAAAATTGGAGTCTAACCTTAGTTGTTTCTACAATGCAAGTTAGGCAAGGGGGCTTGACTAAGAGGAAGTCTAATGCTTTATTTTGCTTTCCCTGCATCCTGTTTTAAACATCAAGATCTGATGGATTAAGACAGATATAACACACTATATTGCCACAAGCACTGGGTCATTACAACAAATTGTTTTGAATCTTCTGGTCACTACTATGGCTGCAAATGTATAAAGTTAGGTAGGAAACAAGAGGATAAGATCAACGTAAAATGAAAACAGATATATTTCTATGAGTTAGTGAGTGAGTATGGATGCATTTTGGATGCATTTTGAATTTATTGCTCCTTTGGAGAAAAGTCCACCACTAACTTTGCCACTGATGAACCTCCTTCTACTGAGTCATGTGCTTTGATACATTACACTTAAAATGCTTTATTTTTCTCTAAAAAACCTCTAAGGACTTCGCAAATCAGTTGGATTTCTACTGAATTATAACCAAAACACATAATGCCTTTAAATATATCATTGATTTCACTAACTTTTGTTTCATTAGATTAAAAGGGTACTTAGTATAAATGGAAAATTATAATTCTTTTACTTAACAATTACAAACTGCTTTGGTCCATCATATAAAATACTAATAAAAAAAGTGGTTGTAAAATGTTATGTGAAATAATTAAGCAAGATCCAAAAAAAAACATATTCGACTCCACAGAAATGAGATTAAAGCAAACTTGACAAGGCATTTGGAGCGCGAGATGTTTTCCCACACAAAGCCACACCTCTAAGCTTTATGTGACGTGTGACAAGTTCCTTCCCCCGCCCTTTTAAAAATGACATTGCAACAACTGCTCGAGATTAGTCACTAAGTGCAAAAGCACTAGTGTTGAAACCATGCTCTCCTCCTGTGCTATGTGTAGACAAACCACACCTGTATACGGGGGCAGGTTCTGACAGCTTTCTGATAACCATCCAACAATCCAACATTATCTTGGAGATGAATGGGAAGGTGTTTAACAAATAACATTTGACGTGCACAGGCAGGGATGGAGAGCAAAGAAAAACATCAGGGTTTTGAATGGAACAGGTAGTGATGTAAACGAGTAGCATAAAGTATTTCTGAACATCAATAAACAGCATGCAGACCGCAGCTGAAAGGCATGTAGGATAATTTGGACTAGCTGTGAAGCTTTGAGGTTCTGTAATGACCCACTATCACTTTGCTCGAGTATAAATGTGACACAAACTTGTTATTATGGCCTTGGGAAATGACTGACTTCAGATGCTTTTAGAGACAAGCACAACAAAGGAATTCCTCAACACAGACAGTCCAAGCAAACAGAGAGTTCTGTGGGATTCAAAGACTGTAAAAGACAATATGAAAAATTAGACTTGCCCTTGAAAGGGAATGTCTCCCTCCATTTAGAAATATGAGCACATCAAGCTAAAAAAATAATGAAATAACCAGATCCCTCCCTCACGCCTTCTGCTCTTTAGCAGCCTAATCTGTTGAGAATATAATCCATTTTCTCCCACAGGTTCAAAAGAAAAAATGTTTCAGGCACAAAGCATGTGAAAACAGAGACTCCTCTGCTGTCTAGAAAGTGATTTCTTGGTAACACAGGATAAGAGTCAGACAGAAGAATATTAACTCAAACCAACTTTCAGCTTTTTGAGCCATCCTCTCCTTAACACTGCTGTGGGAAATCATAACATTCCTCAAATGAAAGGGATTCATTTAGATTTAGGACAGTTTAATGGAGCATAACTTGTTAGAGTGGAAAGTGCCGGGGTTTCGAATCAAACCAAATCTTATACACTAGCCAATGTAATAAAAAATAAACAAGCAATTATCTTTAACATATTTAGCTTAAATCTACTTGAAAATGTAAAACACTAGAAAAAAAAGTCTATCCCTTGGGAAACCATCTGTTCCGCTATCAGTTTGCAAAATCTTTTCTTTCATTCCCAAAAGAATGTACCTGTGATATGCTAAATGAGCTAAAACTGCAGAAATGCAGGTACCTAGACCGCAGATTAAATCGGCTTGGTCTCAGTATGACTTCATATCGCCTTGGAGCAAAAAAAAATCCCACATCCTCATCAGGTGTGACGCATCCGATTTCAGTCTTTAAAGTCGTAGGGAAACGGCCGCTCCAAACGTTGCAGTTCGGAATTCTCCCGATTGATGCACGACTTTCCACGAGTGAATAAAGTGAATTCGATTGATTGTTTATCAAGGGGGCAGGATTGTTGTGGTGGAAGGTTTGCAAGAAAGTTTGATTATGGCTGCTGTCTCAAAAGCATCTTGCTTACCAGTTAGCAACTTAGTGCTAGCAGGTTCCCAATGGGTAATTCCATTGGGACCAAGTAGCACTAAATTGGTGACTTAGAAACGACACTGTCAAGGAACGCTATGGACAGTGGAAACATGCAAAAGGAGGAGAGTTTTGTTTCGGAGGTCGTGGATGAGTCTCCTCCGTCATACATTTTTTATTTAGAGGAGGAAAGCGGAGACGAAGATGTTGTGGAAGAGGACGCCAGGGCGGCAGAAGCTTGGTTTGGTGTAGAAGGCTTACAACTGTAAATGTTTGAGCCCTTGCCTCGCAACGCTGCGAGTTCTGTTAGCTCTATGCCTGCCGAAGACACAGACGTCCATCCCCGTGAACACTGGGACGTCACTCAATGGTAAAGTAATAAAGAATAAATTATTCTAATTTCTTATTTCAACCATTGCGTATATTAGCTGCGACATAGGAATCAAGATGCTATGACCAAAAAATCTGAAAGATGACCGTTGATATATGGATGGCCGAATTTAGATGTTCAGGCCAACGTATAACTAACAGGCCTGCATAAGATAATGAGAAAAAAACACAGATTTTAAGACGGGACTTTTCCTTAAAATAGAAATTTTCTACAATTTGGGACAATATCCGTTAAAGATTCGATTCATATACATGTTTAGGCCAGAAAGATTTGACATTTAAATATGACTGCCCTAACGCTTTAATATAAAGGCTTCTTGAAAACATGTTTAAGACTAAAGATCGACCAATACAGCTTTTTTAAGCTGATATTAATTACTGTGACATAAATCTAATAAATTACTGATATGTGCTGCTGATTTCTGGGGGCCCTTTTTGATTTTTTTCCCCCCCCTAATTCCATGATATAAATTTAACAATGATAACGGATGTTACACAAATCCCAATATCAACAAAAGGAAACATGTATTAGGAAATCAAACCAAATATTAACAAGGGATAGCGAACTAAACGGTCAGCATGGCATAGGCTTCACATAATATCAAGGCCTTGCTGCTAAATGTAGTAATAAATGGTCAAACACATGCATGTATTGGCCAATGCCTATACAAGAAAAGAAGCCAATATTGGTCTAAAACAGTTAATCAATAGTATTGAGATAACCTTTCACTAAGCAGGGATCCACCATCCTATGCTGTCGACACATGAGTGACCAACCTCTGCATCATCGCCACCACCTTGAAACCCCACAGACGTTACAGCGGCCATTTGTCTTCAAGAAATAAGGGATTTTGACATTTTCAAAATTGTGGGAGGATGAAGAGCACTGTAAAAACGACAACTCAAAATTTTTCACCTTACCAAGATTTTTGCATTCACTGACAATAAAAGTGCCAGTTGGAACTTGAACTGTCTGTTGTGAGCCAGTTGAACTCACTTTCATAAGTTTCTGATGAAACTTCATCTTATTCTATAAATTAAGTTGAGTTTACTTTGAAGTTGTAGTTGACACCCAGTCCAAGCGAGGTCAACTTAATTTAACTGGTTTACTGTCAATGGATGATTTAATTGGGGGGGGGGGGGGGGGGGGGGATTTAAACTCAAAAATGTAAGTTATTACAGGGGATGGTAATCTGAATTTAAAATAACTTTTTACAGATAATCTGAACTTAAAATAATAAGTTTTTACAGACTTGAAAGTTCCAGTAACTTGAATTAAAAAAAAAACTTAGCTGACAGAACTTAATAAGTGTAGTTCTACAAAACTTAAAAAATTAAGTTGATGCCTTCAACTCAAAAATTCTGTGCAGTCAGTTGCCTTGAAATTTTTAGTTGAACTAACTTTTTCGTTTTTACAGTGAGGTAGATTCTACCTTAATGGCCTGAAATCAGATTTTTTTTTTAGAAAATTTGGACACAGCTGAAGTAAAAGTTGTTCTAGACTACAGAACTGTCATGAACTTTCCTCTAACTTATGGTTGGTCCAAAAAAAACCCTATTTGGTTTTAGTGCTGTCGAATTAAAACTCGCAAGCCAACCCGTAAAACTCTGTATGAGTACAAGCTTGATATTTCCCATGCACAATTTAGGGCAGTTGCTTGGTTGCGTAAGGGCAAGTGATTATTGCCTCAATGCACAAGATCCACCGGAACTGAATTAAGAGCGAGCAACCTCTCCTACCTGTCGAGCCCTTTAGTAGTGCTAATCATTGTCTACCTTCTAACAGAGCAGTGTTTCCTAAGAAGACTAATTTCCCAACATTAGCATCCGGGTGGTACTTATTCTAATTAAGAGTTGTTTTTGTTTTTTTTATCTTCAGACATGGATACTGTACATCCTGCCCCAGGAGGATAGAGCTCAAATGCTTTATGTTGGAGATCTCAAGGCTCTAAATGCTCTTGCCTAAAGCCGGGCTTACACTGTACAATTTTTTTGCCCTTTTTGGGCCAACCTTCCAGTCGTACAAGAAATTTTCGATCAGGCCGACCTTGAGCTTGATCATGTCTCATGAGTAGCGTAGTGTACAGGGGGTAACGAGGGGCGATCAGCCTCTCCAGACCCCCTCCCGATCAGAAATCGTGAGTTCAGAAGAAAATCAAACATGTTTGATTTTCAGTCGGCCGTCGTGGGCAAATCGCTCAGTGGGCATGCGCAAACAAGGATTCTTCTTCTTCTCAGATGTAAACACTGAAGCGTGGCAGGGGAGCGAGTGAAATGAAGTTCTTTCTGTAAAGTTGACAGACTGTAGTAGCCACGTTTGTTCAGCTATGTCTTTGTCCAAATAAGTCGTCGCCTTTTCTTTTTAGGGCTTTCAGCACAAAATTGCGCAAATTGCAAAGGCAGCGGGTTTCACTCTAGCAAGCTTTATATTCCTCTTCAACCAGTTTGACTTCCGGATAGACGAGTTTGAGTAGCACCATCTCACTGTGGAGCTGAGTCCGACGTGGATTTTAAACGTACAGTGTTAGCAGGTAGTTCGCATCGGAGCGTTGGGTCGCACAGTATGAGAACATACATCGTGAGCTGTGAATTCCAACTGTAGGATAAAACCCTGCGGTTTCGTCGTACAGTTTGAGCTGTAGCTGCGTGCAACAATGGAAAAAGAAAAAAAAAAAAAAAAAAAAAAAAAGATCGCACAGCAGATAAAGACCACTCTGCTCAGGTAAGCCAGGAAGGAGGAGTATTACTATTTAAACAGACGCTCAATCTGGGTTCATTTTCCTGTTCTTCAATGATTTATCTGTTTTATGACATCAAGATTTGTTCTAAATGTATAGAGCTTTAAAAGTAATACATCAGTCTAATAAAAAAAAAAAAAAAATCAGAAGGATACAACCTCACTGACTGAATAATGAATATTGCTCAATCAGCTCAAGTTTCCTTTGATCTGCTCTGACTGGCAGGTCAACATTATGAAAGAATTTCCAGTGAATTCAATCTAAAAAACACCTAAAACCAGCACTTTCTGAATTGAACAGAAAACAAATGAAGGCTTTAGATCTGTGTTGTAGTCTTTAAAACCAAAAACTAGAATTAGAACTAGTATTGGCCAGGGAAAGCCAGATCAGTGCATTCTCAACTAACGTATTTAAGAATAAAACCTAAAATGTCGGCCCATAAACCAAACTATAACTACGTATGGAGAGAAAACAAAGAGATGGTAGCAGACAATACCTCATTCTTGTTTCCAGATCCTACAACAAACTTTTCTCAAGAGAATAAATCACAATAAGTGAGGTTCCCAGCCTCGTCCTTGTACAGGGACAAATGGTGAGTCAACTTCCTTGTACGACAAACTTGCTCAGAGATTACATTATGATATGACAATGCTTAAAGAAATGCGGATGACAAAGGAAGACAATGACACCAGTGTCTTAAATACAAGGCCACCCGTAAGAAAGCTGCTCATTTAAACAATGTATCTGTTTAAACCAGAGAGTTAACCTAAAGAATCACTGTAATCCACTCTTCTAATGATAATAGTGGCTGATTTTTCAATGAGTTTTGAATTTTTTTTTTCTTTTTAAAGAGAAGCCAGATGTTAGCTATGGTAATGGTGTCAGACTAAACAATGCAAACCTGTATTGCCTGATCGTACACGAGACCAACTGACAGGGTGTGTTGAGGTTTTAAAAAAACAAAAACTCTGTCACACTATACGCCAACTTCCCCCTGTGTCCCAGCACTTGTCTGCATGGGATCTAACAGATGCATGATGTCATCCGCTCTTCCTTCTTTTAAATACTGCCTCCAAACCAGTAAGCAGTGAGGAGAGCAAACCAGCACAACCTGGCTAAACAGGAACATCCACCTACTGAGAACTCGTAGCCGTCCCAGATGGAGCAGTCTGAATCCCTGACAGAGCACGAACAGCTGCTGGGGTCAGGATCCTCCTATCTACACTTCTCTGTCACATTGGTGTGTCTGAGCCGTTTCCATGGTGAACTATTATGCTTGGGGTGGTGACGGCAGCGGATCCAGGAGGAGTACCTACCTTTTCACTACCAGACTGAGGGTCTTGTGGGAGCCTTTCACGAGGCAGATTGCCTCCTGTCTGTAGCCACTCAGGGGAACCTCGTTGATGTTGATGAGCTCGTCTCCCACCTGGAGACTCACAGCTGCTGCCTTGCTGCCTTCCTCGACCTGGAACAAAAACACAAATGAAAACAAACATAAATCCACAACATTTGCACAGCTTCATGCAGCAACTTTAAGTCCATCATTATCTGGAACTTATTTTTAGATTGTGTTTTGTAGTGATAAAAATATTGTGTACATATGGGGAGTGCACTCCTGATCACAATAAATAAAACATTTTGCACTACTTAACTTTTTTTTTTAACTTAAGTTCAAACAAAAGTTTGGCTATGCCAAAACAGAAATTGGCATAAAGTTTAGTAAAGTGACCAACTGATATTCATTTTTACAAACTTCCTTTTCAATCCACCTCCAAATGTTCTCAAAGATGTTTTTTGATCAGAGAAAAATGCAGGATGGTCCAGAAGTCTGACGCTATTCTCCAGGAAAAAGGCCATTATCAGGTTGGCATTGCGAACTGCAGTGTTCTCCCAATGAAAAGCCCAGTTATGAGCACACAGACCAGTCCTACTTGGGTCATGAGGGGTGCTGCAGTGGGCCATATCTCCACACAGCCCCTGGACAACCTAAGGATCTACCGTTCCAGCAAAATGGAACTCAGGGTTATTCTCAGAGAATTTAACTTTTTTTTTCTTTCCCCCCTTTCTTTTTCCAATGTTTGATTCTCTCTTGTTAAAACTAAACAGGAAAATTGTTGGGATTAAAAAGGAAGTGGTATTTGAAGTTGCTGTTAATCATTTAAGCGCCTTCCTTGCAGGTGCTGTTTGATTGTCGTGGAGCTGCTGTCTGCGACATTATTTGACTTAAGCCCCATTTCCACTACCCCTTTGAAACTGTGCTGAGATCGGTCCAGTTTGAGTTGAGAATCATCCCATGTCTCTATAGCCCCATTTACACTACCCTCTGAAAACCAATCTGTGCCGAGCTTGAAACAGTTAATCGTGCCATACTTGGTTCCGGGGAACGCCATTTTTTTTACTTTGGGACCTTGATTTTACGTCATTACATCATGTTCTACTCACCCATATGAGTTTTGTGTCATTTAGAGCTGTTCTGAAGATGTTCCGTTAGGTTATATCCAAGTAACGTCTTCCTATGGGCAAACGAGTTGAAGGCACAAACTAAACTGTTCATAATTTATTCTTTATGGTACGCCAGCATTCATAACATGTAGGCGAATTACTGTCCCCCAGTATTAACACACCATGCTAGCACGGTTCCTCGCCTCCTAGTGATGATCTACTGTACTACTGCTCTCTAGAGGTAAACAAGCAAATCAACATGGCGGCGCCCGTAACATTCAGGCAGTTTGAGGAGAGTCAGGCGAAGAAGGCAGCCTTTGGTGAATTTACTTGACAGAGTCGGATTTTGGGAAGTGGATACGACAAACAGTCTAATAAGGGCTTACAGACACAATTGAGGTTCATCACACTGCTGAGCAGAATCCTCACTGGAAACCATGTGGCACATAGGGGGGCTAGTATTTCTAGGAATGTCTGAAATTTGCTGACTGTAAGGAGATGATGCGGTCTGCTCATGCACGCTTTGTTATCTCAGAACTGAGCCAGAACTGAAGTGAGCCGAGCCCTACTGATGAACTAGTATCATATTAGCGCAGTTCGGTTGTGTCTGGCGCTGTCCGGTTCAGTTGTGCGTGCCAATTAACTCTACAGTTATCGCGATTACCGTCCTCGGACCGATCTCGGCAGTTTCAAAAGGGTAGTGTAAATGGGTATATGGATGGCCAGTCGAGTCCTGCAGAAGCCCTGGTGACATTATTTGGAGACAATCTTTTCTAAGCTTTTTTAGAAAAGATTTTAAGCTTTTTTCTACGACTTTTCTAAGCTTTTTTTTACCATCAGGAGGTCTTGGTTGTGTGAATACCTGACTGAAAACAAAAGAAAAAAAGATTTTGGGTTTTACTGGCATCCATCTACCTTCTCCTGCTTCATCCGTCAGGGTCGTGGTGGGGCTGATGTCTATCCCCAGCATTCTATTGACGAAAGGCAGGGGACACCCTGGATAGGTTGCCAATCTATTGAAGTTTATTACAGACTGTTGCACAGGCCTTTTTTTATTTTAGCTGATGCACATCCTATTTTAGTTAAACTATTGTTTTAAATACATTTTCCACTTAAAAATGTATTTAAAGTCTAGGTGGTTGTCTAGGTGGTGCCCTGAAAACAACGTGGGCTACATTAATAATTGGCAATCCTTTTGGGGAAAGCCTGGTCTGATTCGGAGAGACGGCATCCATCCCACTTTGGATGGTGCAGCTCTTCTTTCTAGGAATCTGGCCACATTTATTAGTCCTCCAAAACCCTGACCACCCAGGGTGCAGACCAGGAAGCAGAGTTGTAGTTTAACACACATCTCTGCAGCTTCTCTACTGTTACCCACTCTTTACTCCATCCAGACAGTGTCTTGCCCACGACCAAAATCTAATAAATTAGCAAAGATTCCCAAAGGAGTAAATCATGATAATCTAATTAAAATCAAAATAACTCCAATTGGGGAAAAAGTTAAAACAATTAAATGCGGTCTGTTTAACATAAGATCGCTTTCCTCTAAAAGTCTACTAGTTAATGACTTGATTTGTGATAATCACATTGACTTGTTTTGCCTTACAGAAACCTGGCTGCAGCAAGAGGATTATGTGAGCATAAATGAGGCAACTCCTTCAAGCTATTTAAATTTTCACATCCCCAGAAGTTCTGGGCGAGGAGGAGGAGTAGCAACAATCTTCGAGTCTGACTTACTGATTACTCCCAAAACAATTAATTCCTACAACTCTTTTGAACATTTAACCCTTAATTTCCCTGATCCAAATTTCAAGGCAAGAAAACCTCTTCTTTTTGTAACTTTGTATCGTCCACCAGGTCCTTACTCTGAATTTTTAGATGAGTTTTCAGAGTTCCTTTCTGATTTGGTATTAAATACTGACAGGGTCATCATAGTGGGAGATTTTAACATCCATGCTGACATTGAAGGCGATAGCTTAAGAGCAGCCTTTAATGCTATCTTAGACACTATTGGCTTTGTTCAAAATGTGAATAGTCCCACGCATTCTCATCTTCATACTTTGGATCTTGTGCTGACATACGGCATAGAATGTGAAGAAATAACAGTATTTCCTCACAACCCTGTCCTCTCTGACCACTTTCTAATAACCTTCAGGATTACTTTAACAGAGTTCTCCTCCCCCAAAAGAAGGTTCAATTTTAGTAGATCTTTATCAGATAGTGCAGTTATAAATTTTAAAGAATCTGCTTCACTTTCTCTCTGCTCTGTGTCACTGAGCAGTGCTGCAGAGTGCAAAAGCTTAGCTTATTCCCCTTCACAGGTTGATGATTTTGTTGAGGGGGTTGCTAGTTCTCTGCGTATTGCCTTAGACAACGCAGCTCCTTTGAAAATGAAAACCGTTAAAAATAGAAAGCTTGCTCCTTGGTTTAATGCAGAGCTGCGTACTTTGAAGCAAAATGCTAGGAAACTGGAGAGAAAATATCGCTCCACAGGCCTGCGAGAGTCCTTCCTAGTCTGGAAAAATGGTTTACTGCTGTATAAGAGGACCCTTTGTAAAGCAAGAGCAGCATACTTCTCCTCATTAATAGGGGAGAATAAGAATAATCCTAGATTTCTTTTTAATACAGTTGCCAAACTCATCCAGAGCCATAGCTCTGTTGAACCGTCCATTCCACCTGTTCTTAGCAGCAATGATTTTATGGGATTCTTTATAAATAAGATTGATCTTATTAAAAATAAGATCATAAGCACTCCTCTATCCGCGATTGTACCTGAGGTAGTCATGGAATCTGAACCGGGTTTAGACTGCTTTGATCCAGTTGAACTCTCTGAATTAGCAAAATTATTGTCTTCATCTAAGCCTTCAACTTGTATGTTAGATCCAGTTCCAACCAGGTTATTTAAGGAGGTATTCCCTTTGATCTCCTCCTCCATTTTAGATGTGATTAATCTATCTCTGTTACAGGGATATGTACCTAAAGCTTTTAAGATTGCTGTAATTAAACCTCTGCTTAAGAAACCGTCTCTTGACCCAGATGACTTGGTCAATTATAGACCTATATCCAATCTTCCTTTCTTATCCAAAATTCTTGAGAAAGTAGTTGCCAAACAAGTTTGCGATCACTTCCACCATAATGAACTTTTTGAAGAGTTTCAGTCTGGCTTTAGAGCTCATCATAGCACTGAAACAGCTCTGGTGAAAGTCACTAATGATATTCTCATGGCCTCAGATAATGGACTTGTATCTGTGCTCGTCCTGTTGGATCTTAGTGCTGCATTTGATACAGTTGACCATAATATTCTTTTAGAAAGACTTGAATATTTTGTTGGAATTAAAGGAACAGCACTAGACTGGTTTAAATCTTATCTATCTGATCGAATTCAGTTTGTTCATGTTAATGATAGATCTTCAACACGCTCAAAGGTTACCTGTGGAGTACCACAGGGATCAGTGCTAGGACCAATTCTCTTTACTTTATACATGCTCCCAATTGGTAGAATTATTAGACAGCATGGGATTAATTTCCACTGTTATGCTGATGATACCCAGCTATATCTGTCTATAAATCCAGATGAAGCTAACCCATTACATAGATTACAGGCATGTCTTGAAGACATAAAAACCTGGATGACTCTTAATTTTCTGCTTCTGAATGCAGACAAAACAGAAGTTATAGTCTTTGGACCAGAGTCTCTGAAAAAGAAACTGATTAGCCAGTCACTTCATTTGGATGGGATTAAACTGATTTCAGATAATAAAGTAAAAAATCTTGGTGTTATTTTTGATCAGGACCTGTCATTTAAATCCCATATCAAAGAGGTTTCTAGAATTTCCTTCTTTCATCTGAGGCACATTGCAAAAATTAGAAATATCCTGTCCAGGGGTGATGCTGAGAAACTAGTCCATGCATTTGTTACTTCAAGGCTGGACTATTGTAATTCTTTACTATCAGGAAGTCCACAAACTGTAGTTAAAAGCCTTCAGCTGATCCAAAATGCTGCAGCCAGAGTTCTAATGAAAATGAAAAAGAGAGATCATATCTCTCCTATCCTGGCTTCTCTTCATTGGCTTCCTGTTAAATCAAGAATAGAATTTAAAATCCTCCTTCTCACATATAAAGCCTTAAATGGCCAAGCTCCATCTTATATCAGAGATCTGATTGTTCCTTATGTTCCTAACAGAGCACTTCGCTCTCAATCTGCAGGTTTACTAGTGGTTCCTAGAATTTCTAAAAGTAGAATGGGAGGCAGATCTTTTAGTTATCAGGCTCCTCTCCTGTGGAACCAACTACCAGTTTTAGTCCGTGAGGCAGACACCCTGTCTACTTTTAAGGCTAGGCTTAAAACTTTCATTTTTGATAAAGCTTATAGTTAGGGTGGCTCAGGTTATCCTGAGCTATCTCTATAGTTATGCTGCTATAGGCTTAGACTTTTGGAGGACATAGGGACCCCCATTTCATCATTCTGCTTCATTCTCTCTCTGTTCTCCTATTCTGCAGAATCTGTTAGTTCAATCTCTAACCTTCTGCTCTCTCTGCTTTTCCTCAGAGTAGCTTTTGCCTGTCCTCTGGCATGGGAGCTGCCTTGGAGCTCGTCTGCCTGGCTGTGTGTTTCCTGGACGGGGCCGCCTTTTACAGCTGCTTTTTGTATCTCTGTTTCTGTCTCCTTGAACCCCAGTCGGCCTCAGCAGATGGCCGCTCACACTGAGCCTGGTTCTGCTGGAGGTTTCTTCCTGTTAAAAGGGAGTTTTTCCTCTCCACTGTCGCTACAAGCATGCTTAGTGTGGGGGATTGTATTTGAGTCAATGAGTCAATGCAATCAACTGGTTTTCCTTAGATAGAAAACTTTATCAATTTGACTGTATGATCTGGTTGAACTGTAAAGTGCCTTGAGATGACATGTGTTGTGAATTTGGCGCTATATAAATAAACTGAACTGAACTGAACTGAACTTCTAAAGACCATAATCAAAGGCAACAAGACGCTTCAAAAAGCTCCAAGTCCAAACCAATGGTATACTGTAAAAACAAACAGTGTTGTGTCTGTTTGAAGGCAGACACCTGAAATAACACGAGGATGCACAGTGAGAAGAACGTGATGCACTGAACTCATAACTTCTGCTGCTGGAATATCTCTGAGGACACGCTGACATAAAGACTGAGCCGAGATAGAAAATGTGCTACTGAGAAAAAACACAACCACAGCTTGGTGTTTTTAAAGCATCAGAAGTACAGATAGTTAAGGTCAGCGCTGTCCTCATACCGACGTAGACAGTTGGATCTGAGACATGCCAAAGAAAAGAAAAGCAAAGAAAAAGAGAAGCTGGGAGGCGTTGCTTGGCAGCTGGCACATTAGCAAGCAAACAGCCCAGAGCTTCAGCTGATTATCAGTTGTATGACTAAACCAGAGAAATATGTGTAGATTTACCCTCTCTCATATCCTATTAGGCCTTTAGCCTCATAGCAAAGGAATCACAGCAGCAGAAATCAAACCATGGTTTTTTTCATTTTTCTATAATGGAGCTGTAAGTCGGGTGGACCGAAGGTTTTCACGCTGACTGGCGAGATTCCTGAGCGAGTCCAGATATGGTAGTGAATTTTGCGGGGATACAGCCTGATACATTCACTGAAAACTGATATGAACTCCTGGGATTACTCAAGATGGAAAACTATTCTTGTTCAACAAAGTGGTTATATTTCAGCTTGGCAGATTCATTATAAAACAAGGAGGTAGGAAATGAAAGTTAAAGAATAAACTGGTTTAATCATTTTTCTTTCCACTGGATGTTCACACTGCCTGGGCCGATCTGAACCACGCATTCAAAACAAACACTTCTGTTTACCTTTTGGAAAAGTTGAGTCTCTAAAAACTATTACAGATTAGTTACTAAGATAAGGAAAAATAACCATCCCAAATGCATCCACCCACTATCTAATATTTAACTGTTACTACGTTTCAGTGGACACAGTGTATTTCAGGAGAAACAAGGTTGCTTCTCCATCATTACATATTTACTCATCACCAGCGATCCACGTCTGGTGAAAAAGTACATCCCGGTTAATGTTTGTTTTCTGGCCTTTCCCAGTTTTATAAATCCACATTACCTTTTCCATGAGGTTGATTCATTCACTAACTGGGAGCCTTTTGTTTTCTGGAAGGAGTCTGTTTGCAAAACCACCACTCATCTGAGCCTTGTACTTGTTTTACTGAAGGTTACTCTCCAGGAATGGTACAACTTTGAAATAGCTCAGCGTTCCCATCGATCTAGTATGTTAAACTCTAGGAAAGGGGTTCCCAAAGGGGTGGGTGGGACACCCAGGGGTTACGACACATCATTGGGGTGTCCCGAGATTGTTTTCACATTTATCACGATGTGATCCCTAAGATATATGTGGAGAGCCAAAATGTCCGGAAAAAAATAAATACATGTACATTGAAATAAGAGGAATTCATATTTGTGCATTTATACATTAAATACACAATAAAATTATAAAATGCACCATGAAAAAATTTAATGTCCTACTAAATAATCAAAATTATATTTAAAACGAGGAATTACATAAATAAATGTCATTAAAATAGATAATTTAACAAAAATACAGAGTGAAATAATTATGTATCTTTAGCGGATCACCAGTATTACTGTAATTCTTGGGGTCACAGGCTGAAATGTTTAATATCCCTGTTTTAAGATATGTGATGCTTTTTTCCTCTTCTACCTAAGAAGCTGCAGCACATCCTTCTGCATTGCAGCCTAGATCAATAAAAATATATATACTGAACTAGTAAATATCCTAATCCTGCTGATGCAGATTTTTATATTAAATAAAAATCATTTAAATCTTTGAAACACTGATAAAGAAATTGTCCAGCACCATTACAATATTACAGTACTAATGGTCTTCTAGAAACTGTTAGTAAGTTTTTAAACAATTTCTTTTAACCTGATCAATTGCTAAACTTCAAGATACTATAAACAATAGCATGAGATTTACCAAAGAAAATACGTAAGGCTCAAGTTCATTCGATATAAAGACAAGACAGTTGCTGCTTTTCTTAACAGTTTTCACTAGAGTCTCCTGATAGGCATAAGCTTTAGGCATTTCCTATGTTATCCTTCGTTCTCCAGGCTGTAATCAGTCCAAAAGCAGCCATCCTGGTTTCCTGGGTATTCTAAAGAAAGTTGCCTTGTGTTCCTCAGTGTGTCATGAAGGGAAGGATGTGGTAGCAAAGAGGGTAAGGAATGTGTCTTTTCTGCTGACAGATTAGCTGCAGGCATACAGTTCCTCAAACCATCTGACTATATTGTTTGGAGCCTGAAAAAAAGGCTGTAAGTTAAACAAAAACAACCTTTAAAACGTCATGTTTGTCTTGGTTCAAAAACATTTGCAAAAATAACACTGCAAGGCTGATGCATGCTTGTGCTACGCTTACTTGAACATACTAAGCAATAACTATGGGGACTCTTTGGAGTTTCTTTTAAGACTGATTCTGTTATTGAAAGACCTGGAATGGGGAAAAAAAATACAAAATGGTGGATGTAAAGGTATAATGGAGTATTAGGGCCAGGCTAGAGAGTTTGTTTTTTCTTCTATTTCGTAAATAAAGTCCTAAAATTACAGGAAACAAGTTGTACTTTATGACAACTCTTACAAGAAGCACTTTCTTTACCGTCTTCAAGTTATACTTTGGCATTGGTTTGACAAATAAGAAAATATTTTATCACACCAGTATCAAATTTGGCAGGATGTCAAAGTGGACTCAAGTTGCTGTTTGGTGGAGCTGGCCGTTCGTTATATGCTGGTCGAAGCTCAAAGCTTTCTTTCTGAAGCGGGTTGTTGTATGATGACTTTATTCTCGCAATTTTACGACTTTATTCTCGGAATAGAGGAAAAAATTATTTCTAGCCTCGCCCCAATACTCCATCGTATAAAGGTAACATTAATATATGAGATTTTAAATCTCATTTCATCAATTTTTTTTTTTATAAAAAAAAAAATCAGTTTTAAGTTGCACAAAATGTGCCCTTTAAAAAATAACTAATTGCAGACATTCAGGCTTAAAAACAAAAGAAACACTTTGCAGTGACGTCACGACAGTCGTGTTTTTCTCCATAAAACCAGAGCGATACATTGAGAATGAAGCAATGCATTATTCTCTGATGGTTTGTCACTAGAAATGTCTTCTTACAGTATATCACTCAATCACTGGGTCCTTTGTTAATCTAAAAGCTAATTTACAATGGGTTGTAGAAAATTGTAATCCCATGTAAGTGGTGGAAGAACCAGTGTTTCACTGTTACACTAAGCTCCTTGTGTCTTCCTTCATCCAAACTAAAGTCTGTCTTTACAACCAAAGTAAACAAGTTTGACTTCCTGACCCTAAGAGCTTAATCTGTATTCTTTTGTCAGATAGGCTGAAAATAATAAATGTCACATTTTAACCCACTAATTTTAACAAAGAGCTGCTTCTTACTCACGTAAGGTAGAAATTTAGGTAGAAGGAAACTGAATACAGTTGTATTGTGTCAGCTATAATTCCTGTCTTGCTTTAATTCATTGGTTTGGCTTTTTTATTTTAAGTCAGTTAATCAGTTAATTTTTAACCTTCCAACAAATAATCCCTCAGCAACGCCTCGGGGGTACCAAACTGACTGCTTACTAGCGGTTTGTGATTTTCTTATCCAATAATGGTTGTGTGTGTTTTGGACAGCTGCAGGACAACTTCAGAGCTGTATATAAAAAACGTTAATTTTATTGCATGTCTGGCTCCCTCATTATAAGCTTTATAGCTTCTTGGGGAGTCCGATTTTGAATTTAAATAAAATAAATGTTCAGGTATGTACTGATGTCTGAATAATAAGCAGTGTTGGGCACATTACTTTGAAAAAGTAATTAGTTATAGTTACTAGTTACTTCTCCAAAAAAGTAACTGAGTTACTAACTGAGTTACTCCACAATAAAAGTAACTAATTACAAGTAAAAGTAACTATTGAGTTACTTTTGCGTTTCTCGCCCCAGTAACCCTCACCACCCAGCCTCCACCTTCTCGCCGTGTGTTTCCAAAGCCAGCTGAATAGAGAGGTAGACAAAGACAAGAATCTACAGAGAGTTTAGCATTTATTGCAACTCAACGTAAATGACATCAGGGGGGAACGCGATGTGAAGTTTTATAACAGGACATTCAGATCCGGTGAGTATATGAAATTAATAACTGGGGATGTCTAATTCTGAAATCCTGTGTGTTTGGGTTGTTATAGATACTGCAACATCTATCTATCTATCTATCTATCTATCTATCTATCTATCTATCTATCTATCTATCTAGATGTATACTCTGTGTGTGACATAAAATATGGATCTCCATCCCTGCCACAAAGGCCATCAAATAATGTTTAAAATAAAAAATACAGTAGGTTGAAAAGGCAGAGTATCCATCCATCCATCCATCCATCCATCCATCTATCCATCCATCTATCCATCCATCCATCCATCCATCCATCCATCCAGATTTCTCCCTTTCTCCATATAGGCTATCATTTCTGGCTGTTGTCAGGTTCATTTGATCGTTCACGCTCTCCATAGTTCTCCTGTGGCGCGAGCACAGGGCGACTGTTGCGCGCCTTTAGCGAGCATGCGCGTTTCCTGTCGCTTGCGCGGTGACTCTTGCTGCCTGCGCTGTGCGGAGATGCAGAGGAAACCGTATGTGATGGGGAAATGCAGCTCAACGCAACACCGGTATTTCCATGTGGAAAACGCTGTTTTGCTGCTGGAGTCATCCTCACTCTCCATCTCTCTGTGTGTGCTGTACGTTAACACCCACCAGCAGAAACACCCACCCATTCAACTGACAGACGGAATCTCATCCTCCCCTCTCTCATGACAAGGCGCGCACCTCTTGATGACCTAAAAAATAATCTTTAATATCTCTTAAACAAAAGTAGCACAAACAATATTTTTTTCTGCACAAATCTGCACTAACGTTGCACTAACCATTCAGTCTATTTGCAGAGTTACGCAGCTGCGCACGAGTCCTATCATGAAAAAAGGTTCATTGTGCGACCTGAGTAACGCGCAGTAACGGGGTGTCTGCAATGGTAACTGCGTTATAGTTACAGTCAAAGTAATTAGTTAGATTACTCGTTACTAAAACAAGGTAACGGCGTTAGTAACGCCGTTAGTTTCAACGCCGTTAGTCCCATCACTGATAATAAGACTATAAAATATACACATAAAATGCACTGAAAATAAGGAATTAAGTTTCTAAAAGAGACTCTACAAAAAGGATAACAATATCAAACATCCATAAAATCTTTTCAATCCAAGTTGGTATAATCATACATTTATTGTATAAACATGTATTTAGAGAAAAATAATTTAGCTAATAAAGGCAATAGAATAGCCCACATTCCAAATACAGCAATAACCGTTTGGTAAACATTCTGGTGAACTAAAAACAATTAAAAAAAAACATATAAAGTGATTTTTTTTGCTCATCTAAGTTGTGAAGCTCTACCCTGCGTTGGATCCACTTCTGCTTTGAGGGAATTGCTGACTGAGGTACAGCTCTGCTGAACAAGCGTCCTCCTCAGGCATGCTTCATTAAAAAGTCCCCACATTCAAGACCACACTCAAAGCTATGTTTTATGACAAGGTGCATATATTATAACTGACCAGTTTTATATCTGAGATTACCTTGCTTTATATTTTGCTGTGGAAAGCTTTGTTTATTATAAGGCTATAAAGCATCTTTATGTTCCAGCAATCAGATCCTATTCTTCTGTTTAAGCTTATGTTTTGTTTTAAGAGTTTTTTGACAATAATTGTGACAGATTATTGAGTCTCATGGGAGAAAAGTTTTATTTCTGAGGGTTCATATTCCTAAACTAGTTCTTCATCAACTATAAAATGCACTGTTGCATAATTTAAAAGGAAATGTATTACTTATTTGAAGCAAAGCTCTGTATTTTGAGTCTCTCGCTGACGTCAAGTTGGCAAAAATTGCTCCAATTGATGAAAATCTTTGAAGAAATGTTCTCTGACATGAATGCTTTAGCACACATTTTGCTTTAAGGCCAGTGTTCTCATGAAAACGGTAGCATAAAGGGCTGGTTATACTCCTGCGGAAGTGTGTCGCAGGTATGACGCAGATATTTTTGATTTATGCACAGTTTTAAAGCGTGGCCTGTGCTATGTTATTCCACGCCACAACGCAAAACTGACAATCACCAACTAGCTGTGGGTCTAGATACGGCCAAAGGTGGTAGCTTGTCCATCTTCATGAGTCGTTTTCCACAATGGCCTTCATACAAACAAGCCGGCAAGTTACCAAAGAGGCTATATGGATTAGAGCCTATCTTTAACAGGACAGTGTAGAGTGTAGATTTGAGTTTAAACCAGCCTTAAGGGGGATGACATTTTTCTGTAAAACTGCCCTCCACCTATGCTAAGCGTCCAGCAAACACTAACACAGACTGAACTGTAAACATGGAGATTAAAGTCTGTTTGTTATTATATATCTATACATACCTATGTTTTCACCCACTTTTTATTCCAGGTTTTTGCTGCCCCTGCACTGTATCCGGTAATGTAGATGAATGAATGCGACAACTTTAAGGAGTAATGAGTCTGTGCATGTCTATAAGTCTGAAAGCAGATCTCAACTTTTGAGGTATAGCTCTAACCTAAAATACATAGTACAGCTCTTTTTGTCTGAGGGCTTGCCTCTAGCAACACACATACCTTAAAAGATACATGTATAAATATATACCGTATTTTCACGACCATAAGGCGCACCGGACTAAAAGGCGCACTCTCAGTTATGTGTCCCATTTCTGTATTTAACACACACATAAGGCGCACCGGACTATAGGGCGCGTTTTTTATATACAGGTACAAGTCCTCTACTACCTTTAAATACCTCTACTGCGTATTTAAAAATACAGCGGGGACAAAACTGAGTATGACTGTGCTTTATTCATGTATTTATTACAAAGTATTAATCAAACCTGGCAGCTGGCCGTGAGACAGAGACATCGCAGATGACACAGCGCTGTGGTCACTCCTAAATTAACTTAAAATCCTGAAACCTGCTGACGGAATATGTTCGCTTTTATTGCCGGTATCCTGGTGCCTGCAGCTAAAATTATTTAGATGAAAAACACCTGCCAGCAGCCGCGGTGAACCCCAGGCTGCCCAGCCTACAGGCTGCTGATGAAGAGATTTCTGCTGTCAGCGCACCGCTGGTATGTGGGGGTCTGAGCGCCTCCGACAGAAATAGATAATCTGGATGAACTGACTGCAATTATTAAGTTTTCAGGTGGACTTTCTCACTTAAAAACATATTAAAACTACTTTATTCCCACTGATCACAGCAAATATAGCTGCAAGATTTAAATTATTTAGATGAAAAACACCTGCCAGCAGCCGCGGTGAACGAAAGGATTTCTCCTGTCGGCGCACCGCTGGTATGTGGGGGTCTGAGCGCCTCCGACAGAAATAGATAATCTGGATGAACTGACTGCAATTATTAAGTTTTCAGGTGGACTTTCTCACTTACTTTATTCCCACTGATCACAGCAAATATAGCTGCAAGATTTAGATTATTTAGATGAAAAAACACCTGCCAGCCACCGCGATGAAGAGGAGGAGACGCGCCGGGGATGCTGTTGAATTAAGTTTTCAGGGAGAAAAATACAGCGGGAGCAAAACTGAGTATGATTGTGCTTTATTCATGTATTTATTACAAAGTATTAATCAAACCCATCAAAGTCATCATCCTCTGTTTCTGAATAAAACAGCTGCGCTAAATCAGACATGCCAGTTTCCCCTTCTTCGCTGTCAGTCACTTTCCGTGCAGCGCAGCTCCTCAGAAATAATGCCTGCTTTTGCGAAAGCTTGAACAACAGAGCCAGCAGACACTTTAGTCCAAGCATCTACAATCCATCCGCAAACTGTGGCGTAATCTGCCCGGCGCTGCCTTCTTATCCTGAAACTGTGGTCTCCGTCGGTCATCCATCGCTCCCACGCCGCTCGCAGCCTTACTTCGAACGGCTGCTTCACACCGATGTCGAGCGGTTGAAGCTCCTTTGTCAGACCCCCGGGATAACGGCGAGCACAGCGTTCATTTGATTCACCTTTTTTTCACATCGGCTGTGAGATGGGCACGCAGCGATGGTGATGCGTGGAAAAAACCACCTAGTCTTCTCACATACACCTGCCTCAGCCACGCATCTATCCAGCCTTTTCCATTTGCGTTAATATCATATGTCATCAGAGCGCTGTCTGTCTCGCTGGCAGCTCCCAGATCAGCTTCTCTGATTGGTTGATGCGGCGCGTCCAGCAGCAAAACTTCAATTTTTCCATCTCGAGCAGCAGAAGCGCGGCGCTTCAGATGCTTAAACGCTCCCGACGTGCTGCACCAAAATGCGCTGCGGGACCTTTTGCTGCGTCTATACGCTCGTCAACCATTGACTTTGCATGTAAACTCGCTGCTTCTGCTGCACCTGCTGGGTCCGGTTCACACCGATGTCGAGCAGCGTTAATTTGTTTCCCCATGTTTTTCACATCAGCTGTGAGATGGGCACGCATGGAGTTACATATTAACAGCGATGGTGAGGGGTGGAAAAAAAACACCTGGTCTCCTTACATTCAGCCACTCTTTCATCATCTCCTCAATGAGGTGGTCTCAAAAGTCGCAGTTACAACACACATAAGGCGCACCGCACCATAGGGCGCACCGCACATTTTGAGGGAAAAAAAAGACGTTTAAGTGCGCCTTATAGTCGTGAAAATACGGTATATCCAGTTTGACACTTAACTGGGCTGCAGCATACATACTCTGCTCTCTAAATCATCTTTTCTCTGGCGGTTGAGCAACCGTGGCACTTCAAACTAGCCCACAGTGTTGCCACACTAAAGATTCAGTAATTGGGAAAACCTGTTTACCTGGGGGTGATTTATCACAGCGTGTAAGAACAGAGTTATTTTTGCAGTATGTCTGGTTCTGGTTCAGAAAGAACCAACGGTACTTTTCTCCTTATAAAGGCTGTTCCTCACAGAGGAAACACATGTATGGGGTGCGTGCCCAGATGTCTTGTATAAAACAGGATTATTTAGGTTTATTGAGACTAAGAACTTGAAGTCCATGAGGTCCCTGAGCATAACCTGAGCTATGACCGGAATCTGGAGAATTTTAATTAGATCCAGGATATTTTCTTTTTTTTTCTTTCTTTTTTTTAGCCAACACGGTGAACCTGTCATCAGACTGTTGGCCCTTTGTTATTACATTTCCCTGAAGCAGGCTGGAAAATATGCAAAGAAGAGGGAATGTAACAGATATAAAAGTGAATTCAGGGAAATGTTCTGTTAATAATACATCAAAAGGAAGAGATGTCAGCAACTTTAATAACTGTTTAATTAAGAACACTAACAATTATATAAAGCTGTCAGCCAGAGTAAAAAAAAATCTTAAACACAAGTTTTTAAAGTAGAGCGATCCTCTTGTCATAAATAAAGTTTATCAGAGAAAATTAGGTGTTCATAATTCGATGGCAGCATCTTGAATTATACTGGTTTTATGTAACTTATCTGGAGGAGACACAAGAAGAATGCAAATCAGCAATCTTCACTTAATTCATCCCATCCTGCCATTCCTGCAGGCTCCTAGCTGTCTTTGATAATTCATAGAAAATCCTACAAAGCTTCAAAATTCCCTCCCTGTTCCTGGTACTGCTGGCTACTCCTCAAGATGAAGTTGAACGACTGAGGCCAGGAGAGACAAGAAGCAGTACAACTAAAAAAACTAAGAAACAGCAAGGTAGTTCAGCTGTCTGAATCCACCATCATGCACTGTCCTAAAGGAATGATTCAGGTAGCAGCAGTGAAAAAAAAAATGTGGGGAAAAAAAATGGAATAAAGAAATTTAAATGAAAACATGCAAAGCTAAATATGCAGTGGAAAACTACTGCAGCACAGCTGTAAAACATGGCGGTGGTAGCACCCTACTGCAGGGAAGAGCTTCTCCTGTAGGCCCACCTAGACTGGTCAGTTTAAAGGGAAGAAGGATGGAGCAAACTCAGGGTAATTCTAGAGGAAATCCTGTTAGACACTGCAACGGACCTGAAACAATGACTTTTCACATGTTTATTTGTGTAAAAACGTAAGGCTTATATATCAATACCCAACTATGTATGCACTGTGCTGTTCTTGGACATAAATAGACAATATTTTGAACTTTTAAATAACAAAAGGTAAAAAGAAAAGGTTTCTTCTACCATCTGAGTGAAAACAATTTGTCAGTTAACTGGATTTTTGATGTTTTGTTTAAAGTCATAGGGAAGTCATATTTAAATGTCAAATCATTCTGGCTTAAACATGTATAAAAATGTACTCTTTATCAGATGATATTGTCCCAAATTGTAGAAAAATTCTAGTAAAAAAAAAAAAATCCTGTCTTAAAATCTGTGTTTTTTTTTTTTTCTTTTCGTTATCTTCTGCAGGCGGGTTAGTTATACGTCAGCTTGTACACCTAAATTGGCCAATCATATATCAACGGTCATTAGTCAATAAAATTTTTTCGGTCATAGCATCTTGATTCATATGTCGCAGCTAATATACGCAACAGTTGAAATAAGAATAATTTTTTTTACCATTGGGTTCCATCCCAGTTTTCATGGGGATGGACGTCTGTGTCTTCAGCAGGTGTAGAGCTAACAGAACTGGCAGCGTTGCGAGGCAAGGGCATAAACACGTACGGCTGGAAGCCTTCTACACCAAACCAAGCTTCTGCCGCCCTGGTGTCCTCTTCCACAACAACTTTGTCCCCACTTTTCTCCTCCAGATAAAAAATGTATGACTGAGGAGACTCATCCACGACCTCCGACACTAAACTCTCTTCCTCTTGCATGTTTCCGCTGTCGACAGTGTCGTTGCTAAGTGCTACTTGAATTTTATTTCCCATTGGGAACCTACTGACACTGAGTTGCTAACTGGTTAGCAAGATCCTTCCGAGACAGTGGGCACACCAAACTTGCTTGTGAACCTTCCGCCACAACAATCCCGCCCCCTTGATAAACGACCAATTGCATTCACTTTATTATGAAAGTCGTGCACCACTCGGGAGAATTCAGAAATCTAACGGTTGGAACAGCTGTTCCCTACGACTTTAATGACTAAACATTATTAATTAATTCCTTTCACCCATATCATAGCAGCTAAAATGCAGTCAAGCTTGGCAATAAGTCACACTAAACTATCACTACCAATCCTGATGCTTAAAATGAAATATCTGCAGATCCTGATACTTTTCTGATATTAGAGCCATTTCTTTGTTGTCGTCAAAATTATTTTAGATCTTTAACAGTATGTTATAAAACTCTTTTGTACAAAAAATGTATTATATGGGGACAACAGTAGTGCCCTGCAACAGAAGAGTTGTCGGTTCAAGCCGTGGCTTCAGCTTTCAGTGTCATTGTGTCTTTGGGCAAGACATTTCACCATCATTGCCTACTGATGGTAACCTGACTCCGCCAGATGGATTTGCTCCGCATTTACATCTGGATACCTTCCGTTGAAGTAATTTTGGGAAGGGGCGAAAATACTGGTTAGCTGATTGGCCTATGTTGGTGATAGACGGGCCAAATAAACCAATCAGATCAACGAAGCATATGACTTACTAACAGAGCGACGACGAAAACACAACCACAAGCCAGGCTACTCTTGCAGGTAAAGGCTCGTTAGCTCAGCAAAGCCTCCAGAGCAGTGTTTTGCTCTTCTTTCAGTGAAGAAATACTCTGTAATTCCGATAAAACTTGCTCGATAGCCACGCTAATGCTAGTTTTATCGGCTGAAGCCGCCATGTTCTTTAGACTGAACTGTCGCGCTTCTCATTGTGTCACACCTCAACCCGCCTCAAAGCCAACGCTGATTGGACGTTCGTTTGGTGAACGGCTCCAAATTTTCTTTAACGGAAAGTAGCCAGACTGATCTGCGAGTGAAACCTTGCAAGCTCGCGAGATCAGGATGGTCTCACGAGGCTATACTGATGGTAGGCAATGATGGTGAAAATAATCGCAACTTACATTTTTGGAAAAACTGTTAGATAAAAAGTCCAAATATAAAAAATGAACGAGAGATTAATATCACATCAGAAGACTCTTATAGAGGAGTATACATACGCTGAAGTTTTTGTCATCTGCAGTGACCTTTAGACCCTGTTGCAGTTCTATAAATATGTAAAACAAACAAAATCAAGCGAACCAAAAGCCCCAACTGTTTCTGGCACTTTATTGAGTCAAATTAACGGACAAGGTCTTTCATAGTAAATCATTTAAAGAGGTAGAGAAGTGAGGCCATGTGAGATTACTGAGGAACTCTCCCTACCCACTGCACGTGCTCTGCAGCCAGTAACTGCTATCTAACGAGGCGATGACATGGCTCAGTCACAGGCTGCAATCTATGATACGTTTAATGTTTAGTCTTAAAAGGTTTGATTCTGTAAATCAGCACAAGTCACACGGCCCTATCAGATGGTGAAGCTGCAACTCTAAATGCATGTGAATGAAAGAACACAGAAGGCACCTCTAAGCCTGATGAGATTTGTCTGATATAAAGGAAGTAAATTTGTTTTATGATTTTAAAAACTCAATTTAACACAAAAGCTGCTCCAAAGCCTGTATATCTGCACAATCCTTCCTATGATACCTCCCAAAGCAAACAATGTCAACTAATGAGTAGTGAGAGCACATTTCCCACTGACCTACCAGCTGACAAGCTGATATTATAAACCTCAACCCTATGGCTATAAACAAAAAAAAAAAAAAACTGTTCATAGAGGTTCCACAAAACAAGACAGAGAGCTCTGTGTTAGTCATATTAAAATTAATCATTTTTTAACGTTCAAACTCTCAGCCATGTGTCGACAGTCAGTTGTATGAAGATCTCAACATTCAGATTGTTTTAATAAACAGTACAGTGAAAAAGTATACACACCTCTTAAAGATTTTGTCCATTTACAGCCAGGAACTTCAATGTTTTCCTTTTGGGTTTTCTGTGTAAGTGTGTGGGTAGAGGTGGGGAAAAAATTATTTTTCACTTTTTGTTTTACAAATAAAAATCTGAAACATGTGGCTTGGATTTGTACCCCCCCCCCCCCCCAAAACCATCCATCAGAGCAGTTTCCCTGTCAGGACTGAATAAACATGCTCCACAGCATGTTTCTCATGGAGATTGTGCGTTCAGCATGATGTGTATAGATGCAGCATTTAAAAAGTACAACAAAGGGTGCTTTATTTTGGTTTTTTTTCTCTCTACCGTGTCCCCTGTCCCCTATGGCTTGTGGTAAACAGCAAGTTGTTTGTTGTTTTTTTAAGCAAATCCTTCTTCATTATAGTCTTAACTCCAGATTTGAGGAGTGCAAGACCAAGCTGTAGAGCTTCTCCAGAGAGACAAAGTGCCTCCTGGCTGCTTTTCATTCCCTTTGCCCAGCCTGTCAGCTTCCATGAACCACCATGTTTTGGCAGCTTATCAGTAGAGGTGAACAGAGCCTCTTAGATGCTCGAAGCTGCAGATATGGTTTCCAAATCTAGTCTGTTTTTAAATTCTCAGAACTCTGCTATGCTTCGTGGTTTCTGCGACATTGTTTGTTTATTAATGTTCGGCAACAATCCTCTGAATACTCAGATTTATACACAGCTCACTGTGCGGTCACACCAAACCTTTGGAACCCCTTTTTCTTTGCCTGAGTCCTGTTTCTGGAGCACAAACCAATATTAGACCCGGGAACAGACTGGCAAGCTTAGGACTGCTGGTCCTGTTATGATTTATCTGAACTGGGGAGCAATTGCATAGCAGGCCACCATACTGAAAGCAGGAATAGGTGAAATGATATAAGAGCAGGAAGGAGACTGATTCAACAACAAAAATAGTATAGAAATTTCTCTAAAGGGTGTGTTGGGTAGTGAAGGGGTTAAGGCTCATAACTAGAGTTAGACCTCAAAGTAGCAACAGACAATCCAGAAAACAGACTTTCTTCTGTTTGTTTTTTCTTCCTCTTCATAATAAGCACAGTAATAGAGTGGCACTGCTCCAGAACAAACCATATAGTTATCTGAGTGGGGCGAAGTCCTCCCACCAGAGACTGCCCCCACCCCCCTTCCAAAGATCACTGCATGGAATCAATTATTAAATGTATAGATTTGTTCTCAGGTAATTAAATGCATTATTAAATGCAATCGGCCACACAAAATCAGATCTGATCAAAAACCATTTCTGTTTCTGGTGTGAGTTTGCTCATACCAATGCCTTGACTGGTCCCTTAGATTACAACCAGACGGACTATTTCCACATCAGCTGCATTCCAAATAGGGATGAGAATCGCAAACCGGCTCCTGTTCAGAACCGGTTCCGTTTTTTACGCAAGTCATGCACACGGCATTCAGCAAGCCAGTACGACATGACCAGGCGTAAGTCTAGAAAAGCAAAACAAAAAAAATGGCGTCCCAAGAGGCAAACCGATTGAAAGTTTGGCTTCATTTTAATAGGGTGACCAAACATCCTCTTTTTCCCAGACATGTCCTACTCTTCAAACCTAAAAAAAAATGTGCGGGGGGAATTTCAAAATCGTCCGGGATTTTGGTCGACTAGAGTGCAGCAGGGAGCCGGGGCGGGACGGAGCGACCGAACCTGACCCGGTAACGGTAGCCTGGACAACAGCGGCCCCGTGCTTCCCCTCGCCCAGCCCCCCTCCTCCGGCTGAGGACCGGCGGCTCATGGCTCTCTGCTGAAGTCCTGTCCAGTCAGCAGCCCAGCAGTCAACAAAAAAAAAGACATTTTAAGGAAGAGAAAGATGGCAACAAGGCGCTTTGCAATCATTGCAAAGTGGCAATTACACCCGCAGGACGAAATACATCCAACATGCAGAAACACCTGCGCACACAACATGGCATACATCTTAACGAATGCCATCTTTTGATGCTTCCGGACAGAAGCTAAAGTTACGACCAGCATGGAAGGAAACTCTGGCGGTAAGTAGCTAGTTTTATAACACTGGCTGTGCTTAATGTGGTTCCTAATAAATCATATGCCATTTCTGGATATAAACCTACTTCCTACCTCTCTTTGGGGATATTAAGGGAGTGTGCCTGTCTCGTTAATCCAGCTATTCATTGCTAGCATTAGAACTACTGGCGGCTGGAATTATTACATGATTCTAGCTATTGCAATGGATGTCGCTAAACATGCTGCGAAGTTGCTTCGCAGTTCAGGGAGCGAGAGAGAAAGGTGACGCTCGTTTATTATTCATGGGGAGATGAGTTTAATTCCTGAAATAGTACAGTAATGCTTTTTCATTGAACGGATGCCTTCTCCATTAGATTTAGATCACTGTGACGAGAATCGATAAGAGAACTGATAAGGAATCGAATAGTTTCACAGAATCGATAAGGGAATCGGAATCATAAAAATCAATTCCCAACCCTAATTCCAAATGTAACTGGACAATCTGGATTAAGGCATATTTAGGGTACCGTCATATATCCACTGCATGCTAGAAGTCTCTGACAGAGGTTTTGGGCACTTACTTCATATTTATCCCTTATTTTTAGCCAATGATAGCATCATATATAAAAAAAGACCTGGAGAAATTTAAGAAAATTTGTATTTGACTTGCCATTAAATGATTGCTGTATATTCCTAAGGATGTTTTCTATCATGTCATAAATTCTGTTTATCGCTTGAACCTAGCTAACATTAGCTTAGCATTATCTCAATGTCAGAACTGTTGGATTGTGTTTTATAACTCTATATACACTCGCCGGCCACTTTATTAGGTACCCCATGCTAGTGACGGGTTGGACCCCCTTTTGCCTTCAGAACTGCCTCAATTCTTGGTGGCATAGATTCAACAAGGTGCTGGAAGCATTCCTCAGGGAGTTTGGTCCATATTGACATGATGGCATCACACAGTTGCCGCAGATTTGTCGGCTGCACATCCATGATGCGAATCTCCCGTTCCACCACATCCCAAAGATGCTCTATTGGATTGAGATCTGGTGACTGTGGAGGCCATTTGAGTACAGTGAACTCATTGTCATGTTCAAGAAACCAGTCTGAGATGATTCCAGCTTTATGACATGGCGCATTATCCTGCTGAAAGTAGCCATCAGAAGTTGGGTACATTGTGGTCATAAAGGGATGGACATGGTCAGCAACAATACTCAGGTAGGCTGTGGCGTTGCAACGATGCCCAATTGGTACCAAGGGGCCCAAAGAGTGCCAAGAAAATATTCCCCACGCCATGACACCACCACCACCAGCCTGAACCGTTGATACAAGGCAGGATGGATCCATGCTTTCATGTTGTAGACGCCAAATTCTGACCCTACCATCCGAATGTCGCAGCAGAAATCGAGACTCATCAGACCAGGCAACGTTTTTCCAATCTTCTATTGTCCAATTTCCATGAGCTTGTGCAAATTGTAGCCTCAGTTTCCTGTTCTTAGCTGAAAGGAGTGGCCATCTGCCTCAAAGTTTGACGTACTGTGCGTTCAGAGATGCTCTTCTGCCCACCTTGGTTGTAACGGGTGGTTATTTGAGTCACTGTTGCCCTTCTATCAGCTCCAACCAGTCTGGACCTTCTCCTCTGACCTCTGGCATCAACAAGGCATTTCCGCCCACAGAACTGACGCTCACTGGATGTTTTTTCTTTTTCGGACCATTCTCTGTAAACCCTAGAGATGGTTGTGCGTGAAAATCCCAGTAGATCAGCAGTTTCTGAAATACTCAGACCAGCCCTTCTGGCACCAACAATCATGCCACGTTCAAAGTCACTCAAATCACCTTTCTTCCTCATACTGATGCTCGGTTTGAACTGCAGGAGATTGTCTTGACCATGTCTACATGCCTAAATGCACTGAGTTGCCGCCATGTGATTGGCTGCTTAGAAATTAAGTGTTAACGAGCAGGTGGACTGGTGTACCTAATAAAGTGGCCGGTAAGTGTATATATATATATATATATATATATATATATATATATATATATATATATATATATATATATATATATATATATATATATATATATATATATATATATATATATATATATATATATATATATATATATATAATCAAGTAAAAAAGAACCAGGGCTCATTTATATTCAAGTTAAATGTTGAAAAAGATTTTTTTAAAAGCATCTAACCACCATCCAGTTGGGAATTCCAGCTTTGATTTGACATATGGGGGCACTTTGTATCTGTAGGAAGGTACTGTTTTGATTTAGTGGCCTAAATGCAAATGTATGCCAGACTTTTAAAGCTTGAGGTAAAGTGCACAAACAACCTAGAGTAACTAGTCCTCAATAGAGTGGTCCTGACACGCTTTGCTTCATGTCCTCCCCTTCTTTCTCTTCCCAAATCATATCCATGTCTGCTACAAATACCACTAATAGTAGCAAAGACATAAAAAAAAACTTGATGGTGCTTCTTTTACCGTCACTTTATAATTATATGATACTTTGTTTGTCACATAAAAGGTGAAGGTGTGTGTTTTTTTTTACCTTTGTTATGAGCAGAGGCTCCCGATGCTCGAGCCCTCCTCTGAGCGTAAACCCCCACGGTGCACCACCCGACAGAAACACATGCACCGTCCTCCAGCTCTCCCCCTCCCTCATCCTATGATGCAGATCTCCAGATTTCGGCACCACATGCCAAAACCTCTCGGCTTCTGGATAGTGAGTGGCTCCCTCAGCATCCATTACACTGTTTACAAAAGTAAAGAACCGAGAACATCAAAACAAGTCAGAATCAGATAAACAGTTCTCCTACAAATGCTACAACTAGTTTAAAAAGGTTTGTTTTCCAACCCACTTTCTAGTGTTTGTTTATGGTGTGCTCTTTCAGCTTTAGTGCTGCGTTGATTAAAACCAGCTATAAAATTTCAAGAGTTAAACTTAACAATCCCAATTTCAATTATAAATACAAAAAAATTTACAAACTTTTATGTTGTATGTGACATGTTTTTTGTGTTTTTTTTAATATTCTGATGATTAACTTCATCTTCTCTTCTATTATTGCCCAATTTTGATTTATTTTTTTTGGTATTGCCAACACCATAAATGAATAAAAGCTAGGTTATAATTCAAGTATGTTTTTTGTATAAAAAACAGAAGTTTTGAAATTATACTAAAATCATGTTATTACGTACTAGTACTCCATCATTCCTTTATAAATCCACCTTCCAGTTAAATGACACCGTTAGAGCGCATTAAAATATACATAAGGAACAATTAAACATCTGACAAATACACACTATGAGTTGGTAATGATTGCTTCCATAACGTAACCTTAAACCTCTTTCAGTGACGGATAATGGAGAATGATGTAATGATTGCGGTAAACAATGGGTTTTATGTTAAACCGGCTGTTAAAAAACAACAGCAAAGAAATTAGAAAGTTTGTTTCTAAGAACATTTATTGATCTAATAAATACATTCAGAGGATTATCGCTTTAACTCTATTCAATTCAGTTTATTTATATAGCGCCAATTCACAACACATATCATCTCAATGCACTTTACAGTTCACCAGATCGTACTGGTGCAATGGACTGACGGCTGAAGAAGATAATGATTACATTTTAGGGTCCCTTTAGGGTCCTTGTTATGAAAATAACAAGAGTTTAGGGATGCACGATATAATCGGCCCCCTATCGGTATCGGCCTTAAAACTGAATATCGGACATCGGCCACCGCACCGATATGTAACCCGATATTTGATCAGCTTCTGAGTTTCTAAAGTCTAAAAAAAAAAAAAAAAAAAGTACTACTTCTTCTTCTTCCTCAAAAACTTCTTTTTTACAGATTTAAAAACTTCTAAAGACGAGGGAAAAAATATTGATACATTCAAATATCACAATATCTTCATATGCTGATATATTGCCATTTAAAAACACCATATCAATCTCTTTTACTAATGAAATATTGCTATATGTCATCGTTATGCTACGAAATCCCCCGAAACTTCACGAAATTTTGCCCTATTTTTATATGCTGATATATTGACGCGGTATCGATCTATTTTACTAACAAAATCTCACAAGAATTTGCAAAATATCACGAGATTTTGAAAGTAAAATAGATCGATACCGCTTTTTTAAAAATCAATTTGATATCAGCATATGAAAATATATTTGAGTATATTATTTTTCAAAGTGTCAGAAATGGATAACAAAACTGCTATTTTCAATGACTACTTATTTTTGTCCAGCTTTAACATCAGTATCGATATCGGTTATCGGCTACATGAGTTTTAAAATTATCGGCATATCGGATATCGGCAAAAATCCCAATATCGTGCATCCCTACAAGAGTTTATATACTAGTTTTAAA